>NC_134353.1:424075054-424379224 GCF_048569485.1 Anomaloglossus baeobatrachus
AAGGGTTAAATGGCTTTGGGCCACTGATCTAACACCACAATTGCATATCTAGTGATGTCAATAATCAAACTCAAGTGACTCCAGCCTGGCCCAAAGGGGTTCTGGGCATCAAACTGGCATCAAAGTGGCCACACAGCCAATTTTCACAGATTTGAATAAGTAACTGGTATTTTTGAGGGGTTAAATAGCTTTGGGCCACTGATATCACACTACATTTACATACCACACATCAAATACATGTCATTCCAGCCTGGCCCAAATGGGTTCTGGGCATGAAAACTGGCATCAAAGTGGGCAAGACCTCAGTTTTCACATACTTGAATAAGTAACTGGTGATATTGAGGGGTTAAATGGCTTTGGGCCACTGATCTCAAACCACAATTACATACCTAGTGATGCCCCACATCAAATTCATGTCACTCCAGCCTGGCCCAAACAGGTTCTGGGCATCAGAACTGGCATCAAAGTGGGCATGACCTCAGTTTTCACAGATCTGAATAAGTAACTGGTGTATTTGAGGGGTTTAATGGCTTTGGGCCACTGATCTCACACCACATTTGCATACCTAGTGATGCCACACATCAAATTCATGTCACTCCAGCCTGGCCTAAAACGCCCAAAGGGGCATTAGAACTGGCATCAAAGTGGGCAAAACCACAGTTTTCACAGATTAGCCACTTTGATGCCTGTTCTGATACCCAGAACCCTTTTGGGCCAGGCTGGAGTGATCTCAGTTTGATGTGTGGTATCCAGTGGCGTAGCTAGGGTTTCAGCTCAGGGGGGTCAAAACATGTGAGTGGGCCCTTACCAGGTAACCATGATAACTACGGTGGCGCAGACTAATCGTGGGTATAGTGGAACCTCAGCAGACGACACTGATATTACTGCTGTATGGTGACTATATAGTGGTAGATATCGGTGCTGCAAGACATACTAGAGATCATAGTGCAGTTATAGATGGTGATTTACTGCTGACGTTCTTTCGGATGAAGTTGTTCACTTTTTCCGTCTTTTCCATCTGGCCCAGACCGACATTACAACTTCTTCCAGCCATAACTCATCTACAGAAATTACAACAAAGACACACACTTCCGGCACCGTACCCCATCTAATCTCAACCTGCTCAAACTCCTCATCCTGCCGTCATCCAATACTGAGCCACTGCTGTTGTATGTGTCCCTAATACTGCACCTGCTGTGTGGCACAAAAAACGGGATCTGCCCCCCCCATTCTCATGTTTATGTCACATGTACGGGCCCTTTCAGCTTTCTAAATCCTATAAATACATGTGTTACTCCCCCTTCATTATGTAATAATGTTCCCCATCCTGGTAAATATAGTATGTCCCCATCCTGGTGTATATGGACCCCCAGCCTGGTGTATATGGGCCGCCAGTCTGGTACATATGGACCCCCAGCCTGGTGTATATGGGCCCCCGAAATGGGCCCCATTCTAGTGTATATGGACTGCCAACCTGGATCCCATGCTAGTGTATATGGGCTTCCACCCTGGGCCCCATGCTAGTATATATGGGCCCTCATGCTAGTATATATGAGCCCCCAGCCTGGGTCCCATCCTGGTGTATATGGGCCCCCAGCCTGATGTATATGGGCCTTCAGCCTGGGCCCTGTGCTGGTGTATATGGGCCTCCAGCTGGTATATATGGGCACTTTGGTATACATGTCCCCTGTTCTGCGTTTTACAAAAAAGAAAAATCATATACTCACCTGCTCCATCAGGTCTTGAGTGGTGCAGTGCAGTCAGAAGGACATCATGCGAACAAGACATCAGAGTCCTGGCGCCAGGGGCTGTCTGGCACATTTTAGCCTAGGGGGCAATCATAAGGCAGTGGCCCTCAAGTTGCGTCAGCCCACCTTTGGTTTGTTTATTTCTGGCCACAGCATTAAAGCAGCATTGGTAACAGGCTTTAGGCTATGTGCGCACTGGGAAATGGAATTTTCTTGAGAAAATTCCGCATGCTCTCAAAGATTACCGCACCCGCGGTAAAAAACCGCGGCAAACTGCACCCGAAAACCGCATGCGGTTTGCCGCGGTTTGCTGCGGTTTCACCGCGGTATTGTTCGCGGTATTGCCGCGATTTTGTCGCGTGCGGGTTGGGATGTGCTTTATTGCATTCAATGCAATAAAGCACATTGAAAAAAAAAAAAAAAAGTAATTTAATTCTGAGATAGTAGATAGACAGAAGAATAGATAGAGGGATAGATAGATAGACAGACAGATAGATGGATAGATAGAAGGATAGATAGATAGAGGACAGATCGCTACATTTCCCACGGTCGGCAGTGAGTTCACATTACCGGCCGTGGGAAATGACCGGTAATTACCTCTGCTGTCTGCTGCATTCATTCAGCGCTGTGTCTGTGACAGTCGCGGCTGGATGGAAGCAGCGCAGGAACTGTGGATTATGCTGGAGCTGTGGATTACGCCGGAGCTTTGTTTCGAGGGGGTAATAAAATGGTGAACGAGGCTTGTTTGTTTTATTTAAAATAAAGGATTTTTCGGTGTCTGTGTTTTATTCACTTTACTTACGGGTTGATCATGTCAGCTGTCTCATAGACGCTGCCATGATCAAGCCTGGAGTTAATGGCGGTGATCCACCACCATTAACCCCTTGTATTACCCTGCTGCCACTGCTACACGGCGGCAGGAAGAGCCGGGGACACGCCAGTGCTGCCGCATAATGCATGCGACAGTCCCGGGACAGCTGCGGCTGATATTCTCGGCTGCGGGAGGGGGAGGGAGGCGGTGGACATTAACCCTGCCCCTCTCCCTCCCCAGCCTGAGAATACCGGGCCGCCGCTGTGTGCTTACCTCGGCTGGACAGTAAATATACAGCGGAGCCCACGTTCTTTGTTTTCTATATTTCCGTTTTCTTTCTATGTGTGTTCTATGTGTCTGTGATCTATGTCTGTGATCTCTGTGTGTTTACTCTTTGCACGGCTTCCTCTTCCTGTAATAACATCACTTCCCTGCAAAACCGCAGACAGGCGATGTACATTACCGGAGGTAAACCGCGAAATACCGCAGGAAATAACGCAGGAAAACGCAGTGAACCGCACAGAATTTGCTTCCTGCGTTATTCCCTGCGGGATTTCACGATTAACATTGGAGTCAATGTAGTGAAATCCCGCAGCGACGTGCGGAAAATAATTGACATGCAATTGTTTTTGCTGCGGGAATCCCGCAGCAAAACATGCAGCTGTCAAATTCCGTATAGTGCGCACAGGATTTTTTTTGCCCAGAGGTTTTGCTGGTGATTCACTGCACAGATGTTATGAACATTTTCTGCAGTGAAACATGCAGCAAAACCGCAAAAAATCCGGTAAGTGCGCACATAGCCTTATGAACAAACTGGTACATATATATGGGAACAGAACCGTGCTTACTGCTTACATAGATGTTACACCTCATGACTCCCCTGTTGCAAGGAATGAGGTGGTCTCCCATTGCTTGCCTGCCACAAGCCCTCCTGCTCAGCAGCACCAAAGGTCTAGGAGACTACGCAATGTGCACAGGATAGCTGCTCAGGGTAGCATCAAGAGTTTAATTCCAGCACCTCTGCATTGCACCCTCAAGCTCATTTTTACTAAGCTATTATAATAGCAAACACTGTGGAAACTTAGTGGCATCCAAAAAGTGGCTGTTGGACTTCATTAGTGTCCCACTGGTGACAAACAATTTCCAGCACCTCTGCATTGCACCCTCAAGCTCATTTTTACTAAGCTAATATAATAGCAAACACTGTGGAAACTTAGTGGCATCCAAAAAGTAGCTGTTGGACTTCATTAGTGTCACACTGGTGCCAAGCAATTTCCATCACCTCTGCATTGCACCCTCAAGCTCATTTTTTACTAAGCTATTATAATAGCAAACACTGAGGAAATTTAGTGGCATCCTAAAAGTGGCTGTTGGACTTCATTAGTGTCCCACTGGTGCCAAGCAATTTCCAGCATCTCTGCATTGCACCCTCATTTTTACTAAGCTATTATAATAGCAAACACTGAGGAAACTTAGTGGCATCCAAAAAGTGGCTGTTGGACTCCATTAGTGTCCCACTGGTGCCAAGCAATTTCCAGAACCTCTGCATTGCACCCTCACGCTCATTTTCACTAAGCTGTTATAATAGCAAACACTGTGGAAACTTAGTGGCATCCAAAAAGTAGCTGTTGGACTTCATTAGTGTCCCACTGGTGCCAAGCAATTTCCAGCACCTCTGCATTGCACCCTCAAGCTCATTTTTACTAAGTTATTATAATAGCAAACACTGAGGAAACATAGTGGTATACAATAAGTGGCTGTTGGACTTCATTAGTGTCCCACTGGTGCCAAGCAATTTCCAGCACCTCTGCATTGCACCTTCAAGCTCATTTTTACTAAGCTATTATAATAGCAAACACTGAGGAAACTTAGTGGCATCCAAAAAGTGGCTGCTGGACTCCATTAGTGTCCCACTGGTGCCAAGCAATTTCCAGCACCTCTGCATTGCACCCTCAAGCTCATTTTTACTAAGCTATTATAATAGCAAACACTGTGGAAACTTAGTGGCATCCTAAAAGTGGCTGTTGGACTTCATTAGTGTCCCACTGGTGCCAAGCAATTTCCAGCACCTCTGCATTGCACCCTCAAGCTCATTTTTACTAAGCTATTATAGTAGCAAACACTGAGGAAACTTAGTGGCATCCTAAAAGTGGCTGTTGGACTTCATTAGTGTCCCACTGGTGCCAAGCAATTTCCAGCACCTCTGCATTGCACCCTCAAGCTCATTTTTACTAAGCTATTATAATAGCAAACACTGTGGAAACTTAGTGGCATCCAAAAAGTGTCTGTTGGACTTCATTAGTGTCCCACTGGTGCCAAGCAATTTCCAGCACCTCTGCATTGCACCCTCAAGCTCATTTTTACTAAGCTATTATATATAATAGCAAACACTGAGGAAACTTAGTGGCATCCAAAAAGTGGCTGTTGGACTCCATTAGTGTCCCACTGGTGCCAAGCAATTTCCAGCACCTCTGCATTGCACCCTCAAGTTTATTTTTACTAAGCTGTTATAATAGCAAACACTGAGGAAACTTAGTGGCATCCAAAAAGTGGCTGTTGGACTTCATTAGTGTCCCACTGGTGCCAAGCAATTTCCAGCACCTCTGCATTGCACCCTCAAGCTCAGTTTTACTAAGCTATTATAATAGCAAACACTGTGGAAACTTAGTGGCATCCTAAAAGTGGCTGTTGGACTTCATTAGTGGCCTATTGGTGCCAAGCAATTTCCAGCACCTCTGCATTGCACCCTTAAGCTCATTTTTACTAAGCTATTATAATAGCAAACACTGTGGAAACTTAGTGGCATCCAAAAAGTGGCTGTTGGACTCCATTAGTGTCCCACTGGTGCCAAGCAATTTCCAGCACCTCTGCATTACACCCTCCTGCTCATTTTTACTAAGCCATTCATTATAATAGCAAACACTGAGAAAACTTAGCGGCATCCTAAAAGTGGCTGTTGGACTTCATTAGTGTCCCACTGGTGCCAAGCAATTTCCAGCACCTCTGCATTGCACCCTCAAGCTCATTTTTTACTAAGCTATTATAATAGCAAACACTGAGGAAACTTAGTGGCATCAGAAAAGTGGCTGTTGGACTTCATTAGTGTCCCACTGGTGCCAAGCAATTTCCAGCACCTCTGCATTGCACCCTCAAGCTCATTTTTACTAAGCTATTTATAATAGCAAACACTGTGGAAACTTAGTTGCATCCTAAAAGTGTCTGTTGAACTTCATTAGTGTCCCACTGGTGCCAAGCAATTTCCAGCACCTCTGCATTACACCCTCAAGCTCATTTGTACTAAGCTATTATAATAGCAAACACTGGGGAAACTTAGTGGCATCCTAAAAGTGGCTGTTGGACTTCATTAGTGTCCCACTGGTGCCAAGCAATTTCCAGCACCTCTGCATTGCACCCTCAAGCTCATTTTTACTAAGCTATTATAATAGCAAACACTGTGGAAACTTAGTGGTGGCATCCAAAACATGGCTGTTGGACTCCATTAGTGTCCCACTGGTGCCAAGCAATTTCCGGCACCTCTGCATTGCACCCTCAAGTTTATATTTACTAAGCTATTTTAATAGCAAACACTGAAGAAACTTAGTGGCATCCAAAAATTGGCTGTTGGACTTCATTAGTGTCCCACTGGTGCCAAGCAATTTCCAGCACCTCTGCATTGCACCCTCAAGTTTATTTTTACTAAGCTATTTTAATAGCAAACACTGTGGAAACTTAGTGGCATCCAAAAAGTGTCTGTTGGACTTCATTAGTGTCCCACTGGTGCCAAGCAATTTCCAGCACCTCTGCATTGCACCCTCAAGCTCATTTTTTCTAAGCTATTATAATAGCAAACACTGTGGAAACTTAGTGGCATCAGAAAAGTGGCTGTTGGACTTCATTAGTGGCCCACTGGTGCCAAGCAATTTCCAGCACCTCTGCATTGCACCCTCAAGCTCATTTTTACTAAGCCATTCATTATAATAGCAAACACTGAGAAAACTTAGTGGCATCCTAAGAGTGGCTGTTGGACTTCATTAGTGTCCCACTGGTGCCAAGCAATTTCCATCACCTCTGCATTGCACCCTCAAGCTCATTTTTACTAAGCTATTATAATAGCAAACACTGTGGAAACTTAGTGGCATCCAAAAAATGGCTGTTGGACTCCATTAGTGTCCCACTTGTGCCAAGCAATTTCCAGCACCTCTGCATTGCACCCTCAAGCTCATTTTTACTAAGCTATTTATAATAGCAAACATTGAGGAAACTTAGTGGCATCCTAAAAGTGGCTGTTGGACTTCATTAGTGTCCCACTGGTGCCAAGCAATTTCCATCACCTCTGCATTGCACCCTCAAGCTCATTTTTACTAAGCTATTATAATAGCAAACACTGTGGAAACTTAGTGGCATCCAAAAAGTGGCTGTTGGACTCCATTAGTGTCCCACTGATGCCAAGCAATTTCCAGCACCTCTGCATTGCACCCTCAAGCTCATTTTTACTACGCTATTATAATAGCAAACACTGTGGAAACTTAGTGGCATCCAAAAAGTGGCTGTTGGACTTCATCAGTGTCCCACTGGTGCCAAGCAATTTCCAGCACCTCTGCATTGCACCCTCAAGCTCATTTTTACTAAGCTATTATAATAGCAAACACTGTGGAAACTTAGTGGCATCCAAAAAGTGGCTGTTGGACTCCATTAGTGTCCCACTGGTGCCAAGCAATTTCCAGCACCTCGTCATTGCACCCTCCAAGGTCATTTTTACTAAGCCATTATGATAGCAAACTGTGCTGCCAGTTTAGGGGCCATAGTTGCATTGTCAGGGATAGTCAGTGTTGGTTCTTCTGCTGTCAATAAAGCTAGACCACCTCTGCAATCTACACCAACTCTCAATTTTTACTATTACATTTTAAGTGGACAATCTTGTCGCTATCAAAATGAGTGGCAAAATGACAGATGCTGGTCGGAAGGGGAACAGGCGTGTTGGAAAAGGAAAAAAAGTTTTTGTCCTTGGGGAAGGTGGCAAAGCTACATTAACATCTGCTGAAGATAAGCCATCTTCCAGCAAAAGTAAGATGTCTACTACTTTCCGTGGACATTCCGATGTGCTCCCTTTTTTACGGACCCGAACAACTGGAACAAAGGTAGCTGATGGCCAAAAAAAGCACATGCTTGAATGGATCTCAAGTGCTCCAACAAGTGCCCTCTCCTCCACCTCAACTACCTTATCCAAAAAAATCCAGTCCTCTGAGTTGTCATCCCAATCACACTTGCTTTCTCCCAGCTCTCAAGTCTCCATCCGCCCTGCACAGTATGGTGGAACAGAGATGGCTGAGTCTGCAGAGCTGTTCAGTCACGCTATAGCTTGGGAATCAGAGGTACAGTTAGGTCCAGAAATATTTGGACAGTGACACAATTTTCGCGAATTGGGCTCTGCATGCCACCACATTGGATTTGAAATGAAACCTCTACAACAGAATTCAAGTGCAGATTGTAACGTTTAATTTGAAGGTTTGAACAAAAATATCTGATAGAAATTGTAGGAATTGTACACATTTCTTTACAAACACTCCACATTTTAGGAGGTCAAAAGTAATTGGACAAATAAACCAAACCCAAACAAAATATTTTTATTTTCAATATTTTGTTGCGAATCCTTTGGAGGCAATCACTGCCTTAAGTCTGGAACCCATGGACATCACCAAACGCTGGGTTTCCTCCTTCTTAATGCTTTGCCAGGCCTTTACAGCCGCAGCCTTCAGGTCTTGCTTGTTTGTGGGTCTTTCCGTCTTAAGTCTGGATTTGAGCAAGTGAAATGCATGCTCAATTGGGTTAAGATCTGGTGATTGACTTGGCCATTGCAGAATGTTCCACTTTTTTGCACTCATGAACTCCTGGGTAGCTTTGGTTGTATGCTTGGGGTCATTGTCCATCTGTACTATGAAGCGCCGTCCGATCAACTTTGCGGCATTTGGCTGAATCTGGGCTGAAAGTATATCCCGGTACACTTCAGAATTCACCCGGCTACTCTTGTCTGCTGTTATGTCATCAATAAACACAAGTGACCCAGTGCCATTGAAAGCCATGCATGCCCATGCCATCACGTTGCCTCCACCATGTTTTACAGAGGATGTGGTGTGCCTTGGATCATGTGCCGTTCCCTTTCTTCTCCAAACTTTTTTCTTCCCATCATTCTGGTACAGGTTGATCTTTGTCTCATCTGTCCATAGAATACTTTTCCAGAACTGAGCTGGCTTCATGAGGTGTTTTTCAGCAAATTTAACTCTGGCCTGTCTATTTTTGGAATTGATGAATGGTTTGCATCTAGATGTGAACCCTTTGTATTTACTTTCATGGAGTCTTCTCTTTACTGTTGACTTAGAGACAGATACACCTACTTCACTGAGAGTGTTCTGGACTTCAGTTGATGTTGTGAACGGGTTCTTCTTCACCAAAGAAAGTATGCGGCGATCATCCACCACTGTTGTCATCCGTGGACGCCCAGGCCTTTTTGAGTTCCCAAGCTCACCAGTCAATTCCTTTTTTCTCAGAATGTACCCGACTGTTGATTTTGCTACTCCAAGCATGTCTGCTATCTCTCTGATGGATTTTTTCTTTTTTTTCAGCCTCAGGATGTTCTGCTTCACCTCAATTGAGAGTTCCTTAGACCGCATGTTGTCTGGTCACAGCAACAGCTTCCAAATGGAAAACCACACACCTGTAATCAACCCCAGACCTTTTAACTACTTCATTGATTACAGGTTAACGAGGGAGACGCCTTCAGAGTTAATTGCAGCCCTTAGAGTCCCTTGTCCAATTACTTTTGGTCCCTTTAAAAAGAGGAGGCTATGCATTATGTCAGGACCGGGAGGACTGATGGGCCCAGGAGGTGGATCCACTGGACCGAGTATCCCACCGGGGGGCAGGGTACACGGCAGCCGGAGCACTGGCGTGGCCGGGACAGGTATAACCAGGTCAGCAGAGTCACAAAGTTCTTCAGGACGGTAAGGAAAACAGGCACAGGTACCAGGGAGCAAAGACAAGAAGTCTACAGGACACGGCACCAGGGGGCCTGAGCACCTAGCACAAAAGACAAAGCTTCCAGACACGTTGATCAGGCAACGCCCCTATGGAAAGGCCAGTCTTATATATCCAGCACAGCCGTATGTCACATCCTGCTTCAGGTGTGCTGGGTCCATAAAACCAGGAGAGTGGGCGCGGCCTGGTCCTATACAGAGGCATGAGGCTAATACTCAGAGTCAGACTCATGAGACCAGGAGCAGGACACAGGAGAGCACGAGCGGGAGCGGCGGCCATGACCGGTGGACACGTGGAGTGGATCAGTGGGTAAGGAGCAGTGCAATGACGGTGAGGCCGGATCAGTGGGTACGGAGCGGTGGTGCGATGCAGGTGCGACTGGATCAGTGGGTACAGAGCGGTGGTGCAATGCAGGTACGACTGGATCAAGGGGTATGGAGCGGTGGTGCGATGCAGGAACCGGCTCAGTGGGTAAGGAGGGCTGCTGGGACACCGGGAGCGTGACAGTACCCCCCCCTTGAAGCCCCCCTCCCCGCGGCCGGGACATGTAGGCGCGCCGAAGAGGGGCAGCAACGTACTTCCGGGACAACCAGGACCGAGCCTCGGGGCCGCAATCCACCCAATCGACCAGGAAGGACTGCCTACCCCGGACCGTTTTCATGGCCACTATGTCCCGTATCGGAGAACCCAAGTCAGCGGCAACGGAGGCAACGGATAAGGGAAGACAGTCAGAAGCAGGACTGGAGTCGTGGGCGACCAGTTCGGGCGTCTCGGACCGGGTACAGGAAAGTGTGTCATCCTCAATAGCAGGGGGCATCAAAGTCTCAAGTGCCAGGGATGGTGGAACGACGCTGGACTGCGTCGACTCTGCTTCTGGGTCCGGTGGCACCACAGGCACAAGTGCCAGGAGCTGTGGTACACCGCTGGACTGAGTCGTCGCCTCTTCTTCTTCCTGCGGCATAGCAGGCTCGGGTGACAGGGGCCGAGGAACGGGCTGTAGGCAGTGGTCATGACACGAGGACCCCCAGCGGTTAATAGCGCCAGAGTGCCAACTAATGGCAGGGTCATGAAGTTGAAGCCAGGGCAGACCCAACAGGAGCTCAGGAGCCATCCTCGGGATCACAAAGAAGGTGATGGTCTCAGTATGCAAAGTGCCAACCTGGAGTCTTACTGGTTCAGTGGTATATCGGACAGGTTCGTATAGCAGTTTGCCGTCCACGGAGGCGAACCAGAGGGGCTTGGCAAGCGGGATCACAGGTACTTGGTATTGATCCACTGCAGACTGGCATATGAAATTACCCGCCGCCCCAGAATCGATGTGGGCCTTTGCTGTGAACCTGGTCTTCTTCGTCGTCACCTGGACAGTCTGTGTAAGTGGAACGGAGGGGATTCCGGTGCCAAGGGTAGCGGTTCCCACCATCCCTTGGGCCTGGGGTCTACCAGGTTTCTCAGGGCATGTCCGAAGCATGTGTGACCCGTCTCCACAATAGAAGCACAGGCCCAGGGCGAGCCGTTCTGCACGGCGTTGCTTGGCTTGGTTCAGTCGGTCAATTTGCATGGGTTCCGGAAACATGTCACAGGAAGGCAGGGGCAAAGGAGCGGTAGGCCTCTGCGGGGACAAGGCGTGACGGGGTGGTAGCTTCTCCCGGAATACCTCTTTGGTTCGCTCCTGGAAACGGAGGTCAATCCGGGTGGCTAAGGATATTAAAGCGTCCAAGGTGCGTGGAACGTCACGGCCAGCAAGCTCGTCTTTGACGCGGCCAGAGAGTCCTTCCCAAAAGGCCGCCGTCAAGGCCTCATTGTTCCAGCCCAGCTCAGAGGTGAGCGTGCGGAACTGGATGGCGTATTGGCCGACGGTCAGGGTCCCTTGGCGTAGCCGGAGGAGCGAAGAGGTCACTGTGGTGGTACGTCCGGGTTCATCGAATGTACTTCGGAAAGCGTGCAGGAATTCCCGGATGTTAGTGGTCATTGGATCCTCTTTCTCCCACAGGGGGTTAATCCAGGCTAGAGCTTCGCCTTCCAAGTGCGACATCAGGAACGCAACTTTAGCCTGGTCTGAGACAAACAAATGAGGAAGCAACTTGAAATGCAGGGAGCACTGGTTCAAGAAGCCGCGGCAGGACTTGGGATCCCCTGCATAGCGAGGCGGAGCAGCAAGGCGAAGTTGCGAGGCCGTGGCGGAAACTGGTTCAGAGCCGGAGACTGGTTGCTGCGTGGACTCAGACGAGGCAGCGGTCTGCAGCGTATATAACCGGTGGTCCATGGACGCCAGGAATTTCAGCATCCGGTGTAAGGTGTCACGCTGTTGCACCAGTTCCTGGCGTAGTTCGGCCAGCTCAGATGTTTGTGCTCCAGCGGGATCCATGGCCTGATCAAACTGTCAGGACCGGGAGGACTGATGGGCCCAGGAGGTGGATCCACTGGACCGAGTATCCCACCGGGGGGCAGGGTACACGGCAGCCGGAGCACTGGCGTGGCCGGGACAGGTATAACCAGGTCAGCAGAGTCACAAAGTTCTTCAGGACGGTAAGGAAAACAGGCACAGGTACCAGGGAGCAAAGACAAGAAGTCTACAGGACACGGCACCAGGGGGCCTGAGCACCTAGCACAAAAGACAAAGCTTCCAGACACGTTGATCAGGCAACGCCCCTATGGAAAGGCCAGTCTTATATATCCAGCACAGCCGTATGTCACATCCTGCTTCAGGTGTGCTGGGTCCATAAAACCAGGAGAGTGGGCGCGGCCTGGTCCTATACAGAGGCATGAGGCTAATACTCAGAGTCAGACTCATGAGACCAGGAGCAGGACACAGGAGAGCACGAGCGGGAGCGGCGGCCATGACCGGTGGACACGTGGAGTGGATCAGTGGGTAAGGAGCAGTGCAATGACGGTGAGGCCGGATCAGTGGGTACGGAGCGGTGGTGCGATGCAGGTGCGACTGGATCAGTGGGTACAGAGCGGTGGTGCAATGCAGGTACGACTGGATCAAGGGGTATGGAGCGGTGGTGCGATGCAGGAACCGGCTCAGTGGGTAAGGAGGGCTGCTGGGACACCGGGAGCGTGACACATTACAAAGCTATGATTCCTAAACCCTTTCTCCGATTTGGATGTGAAAACTCTCATATTGCAGCTGGGAGTGTGCACTTTCAGCCCATATTATATATATAATTGTATTTCTGAACATGTTTTTGTAAACAGCTAAAATAACAAAACTTGTGTCACTGTCCAAATATTTCTGGACCTAACTGTATGCTCCCAAGCTACAGTGAGTACAGACCAGGAAATCATCTGCAGTGATGCCCAGAACCTTTGTGACTCAGATTTAGGCCGTGATGACCAAGTTTCTGAGCATAATGTTGGCCCTTATTCACAAACTCTAACACCTGTTGGTAGAGACAATGAGGAACATACTGATGACGATGAGACGCAGATAATAGATTGGGATGACAACTTAAATATTCGGTCAGGGCAGGAAGAGGATATTTTTGAGGGTGAGTGGAGTGCAAACACAATGCTTGATGAGGAAGTTCTAGATCCCACCTACTGTCAACCCACAGTCAGGCACTCGAGGAGGTCAACAGAGGCGATGGAGGAGGATTCAACTGACGACGAAGTTACCTTGCACCTTCCTGGACAGAGGAGGAGTACTGGTAGCATGTCTACATCTGCATTCTCAGCCACCACTCTGCCTCTGAGCACTAGTCGGGGTGGCTCAGCAGGTCGCATGTCCTCTAAGCCTTGCCTAGCTTGGTCCTTTTTTGACCTTGCAAAGGATCGCCCAAATCATGTCATCTGTAAAATTTGTCGGGAATCTGTTAGTAGAGGCCAAAACCACAGCAGTTTGACAACTTCTTCCATGAATCGTCACATGAATACATATCATATGTCCCAGTGGGAAGCTCACCGTGCTGCAATGCGGCCTAACGGAGCGGACCATCCATCGCCTGCCCCTTCCAGTGCATCCGCGCGCTCTTCATCTTGTAGGACTGTGGGGACAGCTGTCACACCTGGTTTTCCACGCACACCTTCCACCACTGTAACCGCAACAGACAGTTTACTTGGTAGGTCATCAGTCGGTTTGGAAGGGGAAACAAGTGCGTGTGTACAGCTCTCTCAGACATCGATAGCACCAACGTTGAATGAAGGCAACATCATGTCTACGCCTGCACTTTCCTCACAAACCTGCATTTTTCCAGGGACACCCTACTCACCACCGTCTACACACAGCAGCCAGATCTCTGTCCCTCAGATGTGGACAAATAAAAGGCCATTTCCTGCGACCCATGACAAAGCTAAGAGGTTGACTTTATCCTTCTGTAAGCTCTTGGCTACCGAAATGCTGTCTTTCCGCCTGGTGGACACACAGGATTTTAGAGACCTTATGTCTGTCGCTGTGCCCCAGTACCAGATGCGCAGTCGCCACTACTTCTCTAAGAAAGGTGTGCCTGCGCTACACCAGCATGTCGCACACAACATCACCGCATCCTTGAGAAACTCTGTGTGTGAATGGGTACATTTCACCACCGATATTTGGACCAGTAAGCATGGACAGGGACGTTACATGTCGCTGACTGGGCACTGGGTAACTATGGTGATAGATGGTGAATGGTCTGCTGCACGAGTCTTGCCGTCCCCAGGACTTGTGCGTCAATCCTCTGTCTGTCCAAGTTCCTCCGCTGCTTCTGCCTCCTCAACCTCGTCTGGGTCCTCCACCTCCGCCCCAAGCCTCCCTGGTCAGGCCACCAGCGTTGTAACTGCGCAGAAGGAATCACACACCCCTCATTACTATGCTGGCAGCAGAGCGCAACGGTATCAGGCGGTCTTTATCTTGAAATGTCTTGGAAATAAGAGTCACACAGCGGCTGAGTTGTGGGCAGCTCTGGAGACTGAGTTTGGTAAATGGTTGTCTCCACTCAACCTGCAGCCTGGTAAGGCCGTGTGCGATAATGCTGCAAACCTGGGAGCGGCCCTTCGCCTGGGCAAGGTGACACACGTGCCTTGTATGGCTCACGTGTTGAACCTTGTTTTCCAGCAATTTTTAACACACTATTCCGGCCTAGATGGCCTTCTGAACAAGGCATGAAAGCTGTCTGCTCATTTTCGTCGTTCAATCGCCGCAGCTGAGCGACTTGCATCGCTCCAGAAGTCTTTCGGCCTGCCGGTTCATTGCCTGAACTGCAATGTGCCGACACACTGGAATTCTACTCTCCACATGTTACAGTGACTGTGGCAGCACCGCCGAGCACTGGAGCAATACGTCATGACGTATAGCCTGGGCCAACGAGATGCAGAGGTGGGGCAGATCACCCTGATGGAGTGGTCTCAGATGAAGGCCCTATGCACCCTTCTGCACAGTTTCGACAGGGCGACGAATATGTTTAGCGCTGACAATGCCATTATCAGCATGACAATTCCAGTCATTTACATGCTGGAGCACACGCTAAACACTATTCGGAGTCAGGGGGTGGGACAACAGGAAGGGGAGGAACTACAGGAGGATTCATATGCGCAAGGGACAACAACATCACCAAGGTCCAGACGTTCATCATCACCAAGGCGGCAGGCATGGGACCATGGGGGACAGGGATCAACAAGGGCGCATGGTAGCAGGCGAAATGTTGAGGAAAGTGCAGGAGAACATGAAGAAATGGAGGACAAACTGTCCATGGACATGGAAGACTCAGCGGATGAGGGAGACCTTGGTCAAATTTCTGTTGAAAGAGGTTAGGGGGAGATGTCAGAGGAAGAAAGAACGGTTAGCACCTCTATGCAACAAACACGGCGTGGACTTGGTCCGCATGGCTGCGCAAGACACATGAGTGCCTTCTTGCTGCACTACCTCCAACATGACCCTCATATTGTCAAAATTAGAAGTGATGATGACTACTGACTTGCCACACTTAGATCCCCGGTACAAGTCCAAATTTTGTGACATAATTCCAGCCATAGAAAGGGACGCACGTATGCAGGAGTATCAGCAGAAGCTGTTACTCGATCTTAGCTCGGCTTTTCCACCAAACAACCGTGGTGCACGGAGTGAATCTCCCAGGAGTATCACCAAATGAACATCGATGCCAAGACTTTGCAAATGGAGCCTTACTCATTTTGGGCTTCAAATCTTGAAAAATGGCCAGAGCTCTCCACTTACGCCTTGGAGATCTTGTCGGTCCAGCTGCAAGCGTTGTCTCAGAACGTGTCTTCAGTGCTGCTGGGTGTGTGCTGATGTGACGCCTTGGACCCCAGGGGTTACAGAATAACACCACATACACACACACCCCCTCCCCTAGTAGGGAACACCCGTCAAACAAAAACCCTTGTTGCCTTCCTCCAGGGTCTGATGTCCACACCAGGTGGGGCGGAGCCAGCGGTTTGCCACCCACCAAGGAGTTCACAGGCCTGGAGGCGGGAAAAGTAGTCAGTCAAGAAAGGGAGTCAAGTGCAGCAGTTGAGTGGAGGAGTGGAGTTTAGGAGGTTGAAGTGGAGAGACTGTGTGTGTCTGGGTCGGAGCCCAGGCACAATCAGCAAGGTCGGCAGACGGTGGTGGCCGTCTGCAGGAGTTAGTGGAAGTCTGCGGAACCGTAGGACCGGGGTCGGGCGGTGGCCCGCCAGTACCGAACCGGGGAGCGGAGTGAAGCTAAGCACCAAGGCAGGGTACTCAGACCCTGACTAGGCTCGGAAGCCAACATAACGGTCAAATTCTCTGCTTGCGGTCTGGACCTCAGGGGTTCATTCCCACCCAAGTCCCGTCAGAAGGCAACAGCCCAACCCGTCCGGATAAGAGTCACCGCCAACGGCCAGAGATCCAGGGGCCAGCGCCTGCGGGCAAAACGGGCTCTCCCGACACGTACAAGCCGGGGAGCGGACCACCCGAGGGAATCCATAGGGGTCAAACACTTACAAACATGTGCAGGGAAAGACAGCCGCCATCAACCCGTCCGGGGAGAGTGAAGACGCCGCAGCCGGCTGCGGGCCCCGTCCATCCAGCCGTTTGGTTTACCAGAGACTCTGTTATTGACTACCTGAGTGAGTACATCAGTGCCATCCGGCACAGCGCTGCAATGTACCGCTGACCCCGCATCCGCGCTTCCTCCCCGCATCGGCACCTGCACCTATCCCCTACCCATCAACATCCACCCTCCCAACCGGGGCCCCGGGACCAACAGCCCCTACCCACGGAGGGGCCAACACCTCAGCTGCTCCCCGCCATTGCTCCCGGGAACCCCCGTCATCAGCAGCGGTGGTGCCCACCATCACCACAACCCCGTGGGTGGCGTCACAACCGACATCCCACCACCAAACCTCCCCCTTTCCACTTGTGGGCGAGGAGGCGCTGCTCGAGCCCCGGGTCCGGCCCCGTGTTCGAGCCACCGAGGAGCAGAAGCACCGGACCCGAGCGCCAGCGAATTCCCCAAGGCGAGCAGCGTTCCCCAAAACCCGTCTCCGCCCGTGACACTGACAGATAAGTGCACGCGTCTTTCCAGTGACAATGTGGACAGACTAACGTTCATCAAAATCAACAAGTCATGGATCCGCAAGGAATTTACTACCCCTGTGTCATCCTGGGGAGAGTAAATGCTTGTGTATTTTGAATGTGCTTGATGCAAATCTACCTGTCAAGTGTACAACTGGGGCACAAGTTGCTGCCACTGAAGGGGTGTCTGTGTGGCCCAATTTTTGGAAAAAAGGGAGACTCTGCTTGGAGTAACCCTTGCTGTGTTTTTCAAAAGGAACCCAGATGAACAAGTCATGCTTCAGCAAAGACTTTGCTACCTACCCCGGTGTCATCCTGGGGACGGTTAAGTATGGCGTATTTTTGAATGTGCTTGATGCAAATCCACCTGTGAAGTGTACAACTGGGACACAAGTGCTGCCACTGAAGGAGGTGTCTGTGTGGCCCAATTTTTGGAAAAAGGGAGACTCTGCTTGGAGTAACCCTTGCTTACAGTGTTTCTAAAAATGATCCAAGATGAACAGATCTGAGATCAGGAAAAACTTTGCTACCTACCCCGGTGTCATCCTGGGGACGGTAAAGGATGGCGTATTTTTGAATGTGCTTGATGAAAATCTACCTGTGAAGTGTACAACTGGGGCACAAGTGCTGCCACTGAAGGGGTGTCTGTGTGGCCCAATTTTTGGAAAAAAGGGAGACTCTGCTTGGAGTAACCGTTGCTGTGTTTTTAAAAAGGAGCCAAGATGAACAAGTCATGGTTCAGCAAAGACTTTGCTACCTACCCCGGTGTCATCCTGGGGACGGTTAAGGATGGCGTATTTTTGAATGTGCTTTATGCAAATCTAGCTGTGAAGTGTACAACTGGGGCACAAGTGCTGCCAATGAAGGGGTGTCTGTGTGGCCCAATTTTTGGAAAAAAGGGAGACTCTGCTTGGAGTAACCCTTGCTGTGTTTTTTAAAAAGGAGCCAAGATGAACAAGTCATGGTTTAGCAAAGACTTTGCTACCTACCCTGGTGTCATCCTGGGGACGGTTAAGTATGGCGTATTTTTGAATGTGCTTGATGCAAATTTACCTGTGAAGTGTACAACTGGGGCACAAGTGCTGCCACTGAAGGGGTGTCTGTGTGGCCCAATTTTTGGAAAAAAGGGAGACTCTGCTTGAAGTAACCCTTGCTGTGTTTTTAAAAAGGAGCCAAGATGAACAAGTCATGGTTCAGCAAAGACTTTGCTACCTACCCCGGTGTCATCCTGGGGACGGTTAAGGATGGCGTATTTTTGAATGTGCTTGATGCAAATCTACCTGTGAAGTGTACAACTGGGGCACAAGTGCTGCCACTGAAGGGGTGTCTGTGTGGCCCAATTTTTGGAAAAAAGGGAGACTCTGCTTGGAGTAATCCTTGCTGTGTTTTTAAAAAGGAGCCAAGATGAACAAGTCATGGTTCAGCAAAGACTTTGCTACCTACCCCGGTGTCATTGATGGCGTATTTTTGAATGTGCTTGATGCAAATCTACCTGTGAAGTGTACAACTGGGGCACAAGTGCTGCCACTGAAGGGGTGTCTGTGTGGCCCAATTTTTGGAAAAAAGGGAGACTCTGCTTGGAGTAACCCTTGCTGTGTTTTTAAAAAGGAGCCAAGATGAACAAGTCATGGTTCAGCAAAGACTTTGCTACCTACCCCGGTGTCATCCTGGGGACGGTTAAGGATGGCGTATTTTTAAATGTGCTTGATGCAAATCTAGCTGTGAAGTGTACGACTGGGGCACAAGTGCTGCCACTGAAGGGGTGTCCGTGTGGCCCAATTTTTGGAAAAAAGGGAGACTCCGCTTGGAGTAACCCTTGTTTACAGTGTTTCTAAAAATGATCCAAGATGAACAGATCTGGGATCAGGAAAAACTTTGCTACCTACCCCGGTGTCATCCTGGGGACGGTTAAGGATGACGTATTTTTGAATGTGCTTGATGCAAATCTAACTGGGAAGTGTACAAATGGGGCACAAGTGCTGCCACTGAAGAAGGTGTCTGTGTGGCCCAATTTTTGGAAAAAAGGGAGACTCCGCTTGGAGTCACCTTACGGTGTTTTACATGATTTTAGAAGGGCGTGCCATGCCTATATCTGTGTCTCGTCCTCTTTTTCCTTGTAACGCTGTTTTGTTTTAGCATGAGAATTTGTTCTTGTCACTTTCCCATGTGTTTGTGTTGTGTTGTGAGTTGTTTGTCACCTTTTGGACACCTTTGAGGGTGTTTTCTAGGTGTTTTTATGTGTTTGTGATTGCCTTCCATTGTTTCCTATGGGTTTCGAGTGGTTCGCCAAACGGGTTCGCCGAACCAAACTCGAACAAGACCTCCGTTCGGAGAACCAAGCTCGAGCCGAACCGCGACCGGTTCACTCATATCTAGTAAGCAGTGACCCACGCCCCTATGTTCCCCAGGAACCGGCCGTCCCGGCTGAGGGGTCTGGCCTGCCCCCGTCCTCCACGTCGCCTTCCTCTTCACCCGTGTCCGCGGCCAGTGCCCCGATCGACCCGCAACCCCAATCAGCGGTAGTAGAACCCGTCTTGTCTATGGAGGACCCAACAGCAGGGACTCGCTTGCACCACCGATCTGGCACCCATCCCGGGAGTCGGCCGAGGCCAAGTCACCAGCAAAA
Organism: Anomaloglossus baeobatrachus; assembly: GCF_048569485.1. NCBI lineage: Eukaryota > Metazoa > Chordata > Amphibia > Anura > Aromobatidae > Anomaloglossus > Anomaloglossus baeobatrachus. The sequence continues at coordinate 424,094,743 of NC_134353.1, forward strand.
CCAGTGGTTAACCTCTAGGCCAAGGGTTCCGGACCGTGGAACTCTTGGGGTGGACTGGCGGGTAAGGGAGTTTTACCCGGACATTCTGGACACCCACAGGAACTTGGGACGGTGTGACACCTGTGACTAGCGGAGGCACCGAGGGTGGGTTCAGGTGTTTTGGGTAGCATGTGAAAGGGAAGAAGGAGATGATGTTTATTTGTTCCTTGCAACGCTTAAGTGATGTGCCTCCCGTAAGGGACGAAACGTTTTAAAATGTTTTTCAATGTTTTTTTGTTACCTTTTCTAATTTCAGTAGCAAAAAAAATAAATGTCAGTGGCCGGACAGCCTGAGGACGGGCTGTATTCAACCAAGGGGGAGTGTGACGCCCTGGCAAAACCAGGTAGTCACAAAAGTGTCCACCCTCCTTATTACCACCAAAAACCCGCACCCAGGTACAACACACAACCATTAAAGCTTAGCCACCCCCTCATGATAATAAGGACACACCAGTGAGCGGGATCAGGCGGATGAGAGCGCCCACCTAGGGGTCCTGAGGTGTCAGGGGTGGGAACACGACAGTTCGAGAACAGTTCAAGTTGGAGTTGAGTTCTGACATTTGGAGCTGACAGTTCAAGTGTAGTGGAGAGGAAGTGAAGTACAGACTGAGAAGAGTAGTCAGGGGTAGGGGCCCTTGGACTACCCGGCTAGGTGGCAGACAGTAAACAGGGCCACAGGCGATGGAGATCCGGTCGTGGGAGACCTTAAGTGGACCGCGGCAGGGTTGTAGCCTGCTGGTGCCGACAGTGGGAATCCGGTCCGGAGGCCGTGCACAGACGGGGTACCTGAACCTAGGATGAGGAAGGTTGCAAGCCACTTGTTCATCAACCAGCATAGTACGAGGTTTCAGGCCTTGTTCTTCAGAAGCCCAGAGAGCGAAACGGAAGCCCAATGCGGGGGATAGGGTGTCCGTCAGAACACACAGAAATCCCAAGGGTCGGATTTCGCGGGCCACAGCTCCCAAAAATACACAGTACCGTGAGTGGACTTCCCCGTTCCATGTGGAGTCATCCCACAGAAGAGACAAACACAGAGTTCAGGAGGAAGGGACATCTGTTTACTACACCCGGGTATGGGACCTGAATACACCCCCTAATGGCAAGCAGTCACTGGCAACTTGGTTTACCACTGGACTTGTGTGAGATTACTGAACTGTGAGTACACCATTAATCCCCGGTCCAACTGGCACGCCACCTCCAGCAGCCATTACTCCCGTGGAGGAGATCCCATCTTGCTGCCCCCGCTCCATCAGTCCCGGGCGCCCCATCACCAGGCAGCGGCGGTGTCACCATCCCTCACCGCAACCCACGGGTGGCATCACCAACACAACAAATCGACTGTAAATATCCCCTCTTCCGACGGTTATGAGTACGGATGGCCGTGCGAGCCCGGGTCCGGTCACCACTCGAGCCACAGCAGCGAACCCGGATCCGAGCGGCCCCAGAAGCGGCAGCAGCCCCCGCCCGCAACACACTTAACAAATCTGAGTTTTTATGTTGTCGTTCTAACTGTTCTGTCTCTCTATAGAAATATGTCACCACATCTTTTCTTGATTTGTTAAGATATTAACAGATGGAGATAATTTAACCCCGAATGACCGCTTTGTGTGCTTCCCAGACTGTGGGGAAAGGGGTGTCATCCTGAGTGTTAGTCTCAAAGTAGTTTTCTATAGCAGACGAAATGCGTGCTTTGTATGGCTGATGTGACATGATCGATTTGTTTAATCTCCATTTTTGTTTTCCCTGCAGAGAGGTTCTGACTAGCAGTAAGGAATAGTCGGAGTAAATACTGGGGAGGATTTTAGCCTCCTACACATTTAAGAATACTAGAAATGGGAATAATATATGTCACAATACCTCTGTGCAGAGCATCTTGCAGACTTGAAGATACTCTACTGCCTTTTCCTGGATTACAGACCTGGCAGTGACATTATTCTTTTATGCAAAGCATCATGCCTTTAGAGATGCACTGCTGCGCTTTCCTGAGTTACTGAGCTAGCAGTTTGACTGACAGCGCAGGATTCCATGTTGGTGCTGATTACTCAGGTATTCCACCTTCTTGGTAATTGCTCAGGCTTCTTTACAGTGCATGCTCGCCCAGAACCTTGCCAGTTGTATTCTCTGGTTCTGCAGTTGTGCTGTTGGCTTGTGCCTCTGCTAGTGTTCTGATCGTTGTTTTCTGACCCATGACTGTTATTTGACTCCTCTCTGTCCGCTCCCTGTTCCTGTCGTTACCGTCTGCCTTTTGACCTAGGACCATTACCTTACTACATCTCTGCTTTCTCCCTGAACTTATTACATGCTCTCCTGGATTTCTGACCCTCAGATATTAACCTGACTACACCCCTGTTTACTCCTTGTGCTCATGCATGTCTTCCCGTTACCAGAACCCGGCTTTCATGACTACTCTTCCATCCATACTTCCTGTACGTAGTGTCAGGCATTACAGTATATAGTCGATACGACTATAAGAAGCTTTTGCTCGACCATAATAGGAATCATCCTGTTGTTACGAATCGGCGCCACCATAGCCGCAAGCAGCCTGCTGCGGTTCCAGTTGCGCCCAGGCGCCGGCTGCCATTTTTGTCCGTGCCTCGGGTCGTCCAGCTGGCTGCTTCCTCCTCCACGTCTAAGTGTGGAGATGTGGCTAGTGCGTATGTGCGTGCCGATTTACCCCAGCCAGAGCCAAAGTCCAGTGTTTCGCCTAGTGAACATGCTCAGCCTGACTGTGCCATTCCTGAGGCTGAGTCCTCAGTTCAGGCTACTGAGAATGCTCCTACACTTAGTGCGAAGAGGCTCTTTGCACACGTACTTGGACATCGTGCCATGTCTAAGTCCTGTGTTGTGCATACTGAGCATGCTCGGGCAGATAGTCTGATTTCTGAGACTGTTGTTCAGGCTACTGAGCATGCTCAGGCACTTAGTGCTTCATAGGCTAGTTCCGGTAAGGACCTCACTGGGCATGTCCATGAGGTGGCAGGCTTTGATAGGCCGACACATATCAGGTGTCCTGATGATGTGACCTATCCGGACTTGCTCGCGGAGGCCCACCCCTATGACACAGCACCTTGTGAAGATGTAATTTACCCTCTCACTGTATATGCTGTGATACTATGTCATGATATGTATATTTCCCTGGTTGTATTAGTTGTAATTCATGTATTTTCTTGGGGGAGCTACTGGTCTCAATGTGTCTCTCTCATACAATTGTAGTCTTGGCATCTAATGTGATTATGTAAATAGCCTGTCCTCTTCTTTCCAGAGTTGTGTATCTAATCTGTAATTGCATTGGCCAGTGAAGGAATAGTCATTGTTCTTTACAGCAGGGGATCCCTTCATCTACTGTGGCTGGCAGACATATTGGAGCCCTGTGATGGACCAAACCATTGATGATAGGATGTGTGACCCCTACCCCCTGAACAAACATGGTGGGCTGGTCAAGCAGCACTGACAATGCATTTCCCTTTTTGTAACTTCAGAGTGAGCTGAAACTTGAAGAGAGCAGGAGCCCCAGCCTGGGTGGCTGTGGACACGGACGGAGCTAGGCCTGTGTGGCGGCCCGTGGGATTGTGTGGAACTCTTTGGACTACTGTAAGGACGATTGCTTTGTTATCCGGTCCGAGGATTGTCGGGAAGGGCCCCCGAATCTGTTTTATGTGGACTAATCGTGTGCTGTTCCTGTATTCCTGTTAGTAAACCTGTTGGATCATCCTCGGCCTGTTGTCTCTCTTTGCTCTGATGTACAGCCCGTCACACACCTTACCAATGGTCGTCAGACGATGACTGGTGAGATGTTTGGGGGGTGGCAGCCATGAGGTCATCAGTGACGTGGCGGTTCCGGATAGGCCCCTGGTGATGTCGCTGATGACGTGGCACTTCGCTATTGGACCCTGGAGGAGCCATTGTGGTGCACCCTGTGTTTAAGGCGGACCCAGGTTATAAAAGGGGCTGGAGACAACATGGAGGTGCGCAGCCTTCACATTTGCTCAGAAAGAGCACACCTCCATGTTAGAGCCCATTGCGGTCTCAGCCTATTAGATTGGAAGCAGTAGGTAGGGATAGGCGTCTGGTGTCAGCCACATCAAGACACCCGTGGCTGGGCACGATAGGGTCAGGCGTCGCACTTCCCTCCTCCTGTCCAGTCCTGCTAGTGTAGACCAGTGGAGTTAACTGGGCTGCGGCTGCTACGCCACCTGTCCGGTTGTGCCCACTATGCGCATAGACAGCGTACCCCAGGACTAGAGTTGAGCGAGGTTCGCCAATTTCATGTTCGAGTGATTTTGGGGGTGCTCAAGATCGTACTGGAACTCGAGCTTTTTGCTAAAAGCTCGACAGTTCGAGTTACGTTCGAGAACGGTTCGATCACCAAAATGCCTAGCTAGTTACTAGCTGGCTTTTCACTATAATAGTGTGAGTCACTGTGATTCATGCTATTATCAAATTTCAGCGTATAGTGTGCGGGGGGGACGCGGTTTAGATCTGTGCTGCTGCTGAGTGCTGAAAGAATGCCGATCGCCATTTTTTTTTCCTAACCGCGTGTGCAGTGTGGCGGGCCAGAATGTCAGCCAATCACAGACACACACACAGCTATGTGGATTTTTGCCAGACAAGCAAGGGCATGTGTCATAGGCTGTGCATGTCACATGTCCTTACCTTATAAGATATGGCCATTTTCCCCTTCGGCGTCATTATCTGCCTTCTGTGTGTGGGTGACAGTCACCACTCACGCTGCTGCTGCCGCTCCTGCTGTGTGCGCTATAGCATAGTGCAATCTACACCGCGCTGTAGGGATTAGGGACTGCTGGTTATTTCAGCCCTTTTCAGGGCTGATTTCCAGGCGTTCATAGCCATAGCTGCTAGGCAGGTCCGTGCAAACACTATGTACAGCTTTAGATAACAGCGTCTGGCTACCTCAGCTCAGGAAATTCCTTGCTGCATTTTTTCATTAGCAGGGATCGAAAGTGAGGCTTCCTTTCCTGTCCTAGTACCCACAGAACCCGGGCACTCTACCCACCTGCCCAGTTTTGCCATGCTATTTTATTTGCCCAAAGAGCTGACACTTTTTGTGCCATCCTAAAAGTGCCTGCAATACTAAGTTAGTGTTCCTTTCCTGTCCTGGTACCCACAGAACCCGGGCACTCTACCCACCTGCCCAGTTTTGCCACGCTATTTTATTTGCCCACAGAGCTGATACTTTTTGTGCCATCCTAAAAGTGTCTGGAATACTAAGTTAGTGTTCCTTTCTTGTCCTGGTACCCACAGAACCCGGGCACACTACCCACCTGCCCAGTTTTGCCACGCTATTTTATTTGCCCAAAGGGCTGACACTTTTTGTGCCATCCTAAAAGTGTCTGGAATGCTAAGTTAGTGTTCCTTTCCTGTCCTGGTACCCACAGAACCCGGGCACTCAACCCACCTGCCCAGTTTTGCCACACAATTTTATTTGCCCAAAGAGCTGACACTTTTTGTGCCATCCTAAAAGTGTATGGAATACTAAGTTAGTGTTCCTTTCCTGTCCTGGTACCCACAGAACCTGGGCACGCTACCCACCTGCCCAGTTTTGCCACGCTATTTTATTTGCCCAAAGAGCTGACACTTTTTGTGCCATCCTAAAAGTGTCTGGAATTCTAAGTTAGTGTTCCTTTCTTGTCCTGGTACCCACAGAACCCGGGCACGCTACCCACCTGCCCTGTTTTGCCACGCTATTTTATTTGCCCAAAGAGCTGACACTTTATGTACCATCCTAAAAGTCTCTGGAATACTAACTTAGTGTTCCTGTGCTGCCAATCAAGGTACACCACATGTGCATTCTACACTCCTCTCCATTAGTGCTACGCAATTTTAATTTACAAAAGTGCGGCCACTGTTAGGGGCATACTCCAGTTGTCTATGATACCACCTTAGTGTTCCTTTGCTGTTAATCAAGGTACACCATATGTGCATTCTACACTCCTCTCCATTACTGCTACGCAATTATTAACTGCAGGTAGTCCATCCAATCTGTGACGAAGGTGCAGGCGTGAATATAAAGTTGCCTTCATCCAAAGGTGGTTCTCTTGATGTCTGACAGAGCTCAACATGACCAGCTGGTTCTACTTCTAAAACAACTGACGACCTGTGAATCACACTCCCTGTTGCGGGTAAAGGGTTGGAAGGTCACCGTGAAAAAGCATGTGTGACTGCTGTCCCCACAGTCACAGAGGATGAAGAGCACGCAGATGCACTTGATGGGGCAGACGGTGGTTGCACAGGCCCTCTACAATAGCTGGGAGAGCAGCCTGGGGAGAAATTGCCCACCTGCCTCCCGGCCTAGCCCGCCCCTGTTAACGAACATGGTAGAACAACTGACTCATTCACAGCATACGTGATCGAAAAACTTCAAAAAAATGTCTAGACATAAATATGATATCAATGATTTGAGAAGAAGAGAAGCATGGTGGATTTTCCAGCTAAACACCCGTGTCCCCTAAAGGTGGCTTTACACGCTACGATATCGCTAAAGCGATCTCGTTGGGGTCACGGAATTTGTGACGCCCATCCGGCAGCTTTAACAATCTCGTTGTGTGTGACACCTATTAGCGATTTTGAATCGCTGCAAAAACGTTCAAAATCGCTAATCGGTGACATGCCCCCCTCTTCCCAAATATCGTTGCTGCTGCAGTAACGATGTTGTTCCTCGTTCCTGCGGCAGCACACATCGCTACGTGTGACATCGTGGGAGCGAGGAACATCTCCTTACCTGCGTCCCACCAGCAATGAGGAATGAAGGAGGTGGGCGGGATGTTCGTTCCGCTCATCTCCGCCCCTCCGCTTTGATTGGGCGCCCGCTTAGTGACGTCGCTGTGAAGCTGAACAAACCGCCCCCTTAGAAAGGAGGCGGTTCGCCGGTCATAGCGACGTCGCAGAGCAGGTATGTGCGTGTGACGCTGCCGTAGCTATAATGTTTGCTACAGCAGAGATCACCACATACGGCCGTACGATGGGGGCGGGTGCTATCACGCTCGACATCGCTAGCATCGGCTAGCGATGTCGCAGCGTGTAAAGCGGCCTTAAGGCTTAAACCTTAGATGGGACATCATGTTATATTACTAATTGAAATACAATATATGATAGAGGTCATCATTAGAGTTGAGCGCGGTTCGTGGTTCGTGGTTCTCCAGTTCGAGTGATTTTGGGGGCTGTTCTAGATCGAAGTAGAACTCAAGCTTTTTGCTAAAGCTCGATAGTTCTAGTTACGTTCGAGAACGGTTATAGCAGCAAAAAGCCAAGCTAATTACTAGCTGGATTTCCGCTGTGCTAGTGTAAGTCACTCTGTGACTCACACTATTATGAAATTTCAGCGTATAGTGTGCGGGAACAGCGCATTCAGATCACTGCTGCTGGGATAATGGCGATCTCCATTTTTTTTTTCCTTGTCTTCCTTCCCTAAGCGCGCGCGTGTAGTGGGGTGGGCCAGAATGTCAGCCAATCCCAGAGGGTCTCGCTCAGGATACAGCAGCACGGGAGGTGCGCACTACATTCAGGAACCCTCACTTACTCGAAAACATACAAAGGAGAGCAATACCTGAAGCGACTATGTGAACAAGGCTATTATTAGCCGAAACGTAGGAATTGGTCGCAATAAGCTTAATGATCTCTCCTATGTTAATAAATATTTTTCACTTGCAAAAAAACCATAGTGTGCAGTGTATCTATAATTAATGTTTACTGGGAGCTTCACCCGTACACTTGCACCTTAAATTGCTGATTAGAGTGCACGCCTTTTTCCTTTGTTTAGCCAATCCCAGACACACACACAGCTAAGTGAACTTTTAGCCAGAGAAGCAACGGCATGTGTGATAGGATGTCCATGTCACATGTCCCTGCATTATAAAAACGGGTATCTGCCCGTCCGGACGCCATTATCTCTTCTGCGTCTGGGTGTCAGTCACCGCTGGCGAAGATCCTGTCTCCGATACTGCTGTGTATGCTCTACACACACAGCGCTATACAGAATAGGGATAGAAGTTTCTATTAGCCCTTGTAAGGGCTAATAACAGCAGGCTCAGAGCCATAGGTGACAGTCAGGTCCGTGGAAACAGATTTTAACAGCTACAGAAGATAACAGCGTCTGTGTAGCTAAGGTCAGGAACTTCCTCGCTGCATTTCCCCATTAGGAGGGATAGAAAGTGAGGCTTCCTTTCCTGTACACTGACCCACAAACCTGCCACTGTACCCTCCTGCCCTTTGCACACTCAAGCTCATTGTTACTAAGCCATTATACTAGCAATCACTGAGAAACTTAGTGGCATCCTAAAAGTGGCTGTTGGACTTCCATTAGTGTCCCACTGGTGCAAAGCTATTTGCAGCACCACTGCATTGCACACTCAAACTCCTTGTTACTAAGCCATTATACTAGCAAACACTGAGTAAACTTAGTGGCATCCTAAAAGTGGCTGTTGTACTCCATTTGTGTCCCACTGGTGCAAAGCTATTTGCAGCACCACTGCATTGCACACTCAAACTCCTTGTTACTAAGCCATTATACTAGCAAACACTGAGTAAACTTAGTGGCATCCTAAAAGTGGCTGTTGGACTTCAATTAGTATCATATAAGGATAAAACTGCACATCAAACTTAGATAATAGTATAATGCCTCAAGAATATAGAAAAATGTTGGAAAATACAATAAAAAATGCTACTTGCTAACTTGAACATGTGAATAATGAATTGCATACCTGCCATGAATATTAGGAAAAAGGAGATATTTAGCAATCGCATTGATCAATGTAACTGAGCCCCAAACCTCGTCAAGGTATATCTCTATATTGGGGTCCCTAGCTCTGTGACCCTAACTGTGTGTCATCTCATTGCAATTAAAAACTGCTGTGGGTGGAGAGGGGTAACCAAGGACTTTCTTATATAGGAGATGGAAAAACATGGCCGAAAGGGGCGGAGCTGTGTTCACATTCAGAAAAAAACTACACATAATTGAATAGGATAACTGAAGTGAGCACTAATATATATATTATGAGTGCAAGCCAAAAAATACATACTATATAAGGATAAGGCTGCACATCAAACTTAGATAATAGTATAATGCCTCAAGCATATGGAAAAATGTTGGAAAATACAATGAAAAATGCTACTTGCTAACTTGAACATGTGAATAATGAATTGCATACCTGCCATGAATAATAGGAAAAAGGAGATATTTAGCAATCGCATTGATCAATGTAACTGAGCCCCAAAACCTCGTCAAGGTATATCTCTATATTGGGGTCCCTAGCTCTGTGACCCTAACTGTGTGTCATCTCATTGCAATTAAAAACTGCTGTGGGTGGAGAGGGGTATAAGAAAGTCCTTGGTTACCCCTCTCCACCCACAGCAGTTTTTAATTGCAATGAGATGACACACAGTTAGGGTCACAGAGCTAGGGACCCCAATATAGAGATATACCTTGACGAGGTTTTGGGGCTCAGTTACATTGATCAATGCGATTGCTAAATATCTCCTTTTTCCTAATATTCATGGCAGGTATGCAATTCATTATTCACATGTTCAAGTTAGCAAGTAGCATTTTTCATTGTATTTTCCAACATTTTTCCATATGCTTGAGGCATTATACTATTATCTAAGTTTGATGTGCAGCCTTATCTTTATATGGTATGTATTTTTTGGCTTGCACTCATAATATATATATTAGTGCTCATTTCGGACTTCAATTAGTGTCCCACTAGTGCAAATCTATTTGCAGCACCTCTGCATTGAACACTCAAGCTCATTGTTACTAAGCCGTTATACTAGCAAACACTGAGTAAACTTAGTGGCATCCTAAAAGTGGCTGTTGGACTTCCATTAGTGTCCCACTAGTGCAAATCTATTTGCAGCACCACTGCATTGCACACTCAAACTCATTGTTACTAAGCCATTATACTAGCAAACACTGAGTAAACTTAGTGGCATCCTAAAAGTGGCTGTTGGACTTCCATTAGTGTCCCACTGGTGCAAAGCTATTTGCAACACCACTGCATTGCACACTCAAACTCATTGTTACTAAGCCATTATACTAGCAAACACTGAGTAAACTTAGTGGCATCCTAAAAGTGGCTGTTGGACTTCCATTAGTGTCCCACTAGTGCAAATCTATTTGCAGCACCTCTGCATTGAACACTCAAGCTCATTGTTACTAAGCCATTATACTAGCAAACACTGAGTAAACTTAGTGGCATCCTAAAAGTGGCTGTTGGACTTCCATTAGTGTCCCACTGGTGCAAAGCTATTTGCAGCACCACTGCATTGCACACTCAAACTCATTGTTACTAAGCCATTATACTAGCAAACACTGAGTAAATTTAGTGGCATCCTAAAAGTGGCTGTTGGACTTCCATTAGTGTCCCACTGGTGCCAAGCAAGTCCCACCACCTCTGCATTCTCCCCTCCAGCCAATTTTTGCAAAGCCATTTTAATGTAAAAGAGTGCTGCCAGTTAGTGGCATCCTAAAAGTGGCTGTTGGACTCCATTAGTGTCCCACTGGTGCAAAGCTATTTGCAACACCACTGCATTGCACACTCAAACCCATTGTTACTAAGCCATTATACTAGCAAACACTGAGTAAACTTAGTGGCATCCTAAAAGTGGCTGTTGGACTTCCATTAGTGTCCCACTGGTGCAAGGCTATTTGCAGCACCACTGCATTGCACACTCAAACTCATTGTTACTAAGCCATTATACTAGCAAACACTGAGTAAACTTAGTGGCATCCTTAAAGTGGCTGTTGGACTTCCATTAGTGTCCCACTGGTGCAAAGCTATTTGCAGCACCTCTGCATTGCACACGCAAACTCATTGTTACTAAGCCATTATACTAGCAAAGACTGAGTAAACTTAGTGGCATCCTAAAAGTAGCTGTTGGACATCCATTAGTGTCCTACTTGTGCAAATCTATTTGCAGCACCTCTGCATTACACACTCAAACTCATTGTTACTAAGCCATTATACTAGCAAACACTGAGTAAACTTAGTGGCATCCTAAAAGTGGCTGTTGGACTTCAATTAGTGTCCCACTAGTGCAAATCTATTTGCAGCACCTCTGCATTGAACACTCAAGCTCATTGTTACTAAGCCATTATACTAGCAAACACTGAGTAAACTTAGTGGCATCGTAAAAGTGGCTGTTGGACTTCCATTATTGTCCCACTGGTGCAAAGCTATTTGCAGCACCACTGCATTGCACACTCAAACTGATTGTTACTAAGCCATTATACTAGCAAACTATGCTGCCAGTTTAAGGGCCATAGTTGCATTGTCAGGGATAGTTATTGTTGTTTATTCTGCTAATAAAGATAGACCACTGCTGCAATCTACACCACCTCTCAATTTTTACTACCACATTTTAAGTGCACAATCTTGTCGCAATCAAATTGAGTGGCAAAATGACAGATGCTGGTGGAAAGGGGAAGAGGCGTGTTGGAAAAGGAAAAAAAGGGTTTGTCCATAGGGAAGGTGGCAAAGCTCCATTAACATCTGCTGAAGATAGACCATCTTCCAGCAAAAGTAAGATGTCTACTACTTACCGTGGACAATCCGATGTGCTCCCTTTTTTACGGACACGAAAAACTGGAACAAAGGTAGCTGATGGCCAAAAAAAGAAAATGCTTGAATGGATCTCAAGTGGTCCAACAAGTGCCCTCTCCGCCACCTCAACTACCGCATCCAAAAAACACCAGTCCTCGGAGTTGTCATCCCAATCACACTTGCTTTCTGCCAGCTCTGAAGTCTCCATCCGCCCTTCACAGTATGGTGGAACTGAGATGGCTGAGTCTGCGGAGCTGTTCAGTCACACTATATCCTGGGAATCAGAGGTCTGCTCCCAAGCTACAGTGAGTATAGACCAGGAAATGGTCTGCAGTGATGCCCAGAACCTTTGTGACTTAGATTCAAGTCGTGATGAACAAGTTTCTGAGCATAATGTTGACCCTTATTCACAAACTGAAACACCTGTTGTAATAGACAATGAGGAACATACTGATGACGATGAGACACAGATACCAGATTGGGATGACAACTTAAATATTGGTTCACATCAGGAAGAGGCTCGGTCTGAGGGTGAGGGGTGTGCAAACACAACGCTTGATGAGGAAGTTCTGGATCCCACCTACTGTCAACCCACAGTCAGGCACTCGAGGAGGTCAACAGAGGTGGTGGAGGAGGATGCTACTGAACGAAGTTACCTTGTGCCTTCCTGGACATAGGAGTAGTACTGGTAGCACGTCTACAACTGCATCCTCAGCCACCACTCTGCCTCTAAACACTAGTCGGGGGAGCTCAGCAGGTCACATGCCCTCTAAGCCTTGCCTAGCCTGGACCTTTTTTGACATAGAAATATCATGTGATATGTAAAATTTGTCGTGATTCTGTTAGTAGAGGGCAAAACCTCAGGAGTTTGACAACTTCTTACATGAATCGTAAGATGAATAAATATCATATGTCCCAGTGGGAAGCTCACCGTGCTGCAATGCGGTCTAGCGGAGCGAACCAATCACCGCCTGCCCCTTCAAGTGCATCCGCGCGCTCTTCATCTTCTAGGACTGTGGGGACAGCTGTCACACCTGGTTTTCCACGCACAACTTCCACCACTGTAACCGCAACAGGCAGTTTGCTTGGTAGGTCGTCAGTTGGTTTGGAAGGGGAAACAAGTGCGTGTGTACAGCTCTCTCAGACATCGATAGCATCAACGTTGAATGAAGGCAACATCATGTCTACGCCTGCACTTTCCTCACAAACCTGCATTTTTTCAGGGACACCCTACTCACCACCGTCTACACACAGCAGCCAGATCTCTGTCCCTCAGATGTGGACAAATAAAAGGCCATTTCCTGCAACCCATGACAAAGCTAAGAGGTTGACTTTATCCTTTTGTAAGCTCTTGGCTACCGAAATGCTGCCTTTCCGCCTGGTGGACACACAGGATTTTAGAGACCTTATGTCTGTCGCTGTGCCCCAGTACCAGATGCCCAGTCGCCACTACTTCTCTAAGAAAGGTGTGCCTGCGCTACACCAGCATGTCGCACACAATATCACCGCTTCCTTGAGAAACTCTGTGTGTCAATGGGTGCATTTCACCACCGATACTTGGACCAGTAAGCGTGGACAGGGACGTTACATGTCGCTGACTGGGCACTGGGTAACTATGGTGATAGATGGTGAATGGTCTGCTGCACAAGTCTTGCCGTCCCCACGATTTGTGTGTCAATCTTCTGTCTGTCCAAGTTCCACCACTGCTTCTGCCTCCTCCACCTCGTCTGGGTCCTCCACCTCCGCCCCAAGCCTGCCTGGTCAGGCCACCAGCATTCTAACTGCACAGAAGGAATCACGCACCCCTCATTACTATGCTGGCAGCAGAGCGCAACGGCATCAGGCGGTCTTTAGCTTGAAATGTCTTGGAAATAAGAGTCACACAGCGGCTGAGTTGTGGGCAGCTCTGTAGACTGAGTTTAATAAATGGTTGTCTCCACTCAACCTGCAGCCTGGTAAGGCCGTGTGCGACAATGCTGCAAACCTGGGTGCGGCCCTTCGCCTGGGCAAGGTGACACACGTGCCTTGTATGGCTCACGTGTTGAACCTTGTTGTCCAGCAATTTTTAACACACTATCCCGGCCTAGATGGCCTTCTGAACAGGGCACGAAAACTGTCTGCTCACTTCCGCCGTTCAACCACCGCTGCTGAGGACTTGCATCGCTCCAGAAGTCTTTCGGCCTGCCGGTTCATTGCCTGAAATGCAATGTGCCGACATGCTGGAATTTGACTCTCCACATGTTACAGCGACTGTGGCAGCACCGTCGAGCCCTGGTGCAATACGTCATGACGTATAGCCTGGGCCAACAAGATGCAGAGGTGGGGCAGATCACCCTGATGGAGTGGTCTCAAATCAAGGACCTATGCACCCTTCTGCACAGTTTCGACATGGTGACGAATATGTTTAGCGCTGACAATGCCATTATCAGCATGACAATTCCAGTCATTTACATGCTGGAGCACACGCTAAACAGTATTCAGATCAGGGGGTGGGACATCAGGAAGGGGAGGAACTACAGTAGGATTCATATGCGCAAGACACAACATCACCAAGGTCCAGACATTCATCATCACCAACGCATCAGGCATGGGACCATGGGGGACACGGATCAACAAGGGCGCATGGTAGCAGGCGAAATGTTGAGGAAGGTGCAGGAGAACATGAAGAAATGGAGGACAAACTGTCCATGGACATGGAAGACTCAGCGGATGAGGGAGACCTTGGTTAAATTTCTGTTGAAAGAGGTTGGGGGGAGATGTCAGAGGAAGAAAAAACGGTTAGCACCTCTATGCCACAAACACAGCGTGGACTTGGTCCTCATGGCTGCGCAAGACACATGAGCGCCTTCTTGCTGCACTACCTCCAACATGACCCTCATATTGTCAAAATTAGAAGTGATGATGACTACTGGCTTGCCACACTATTAGATCCCCGCTACAAGTCCAAATTTTGTGACATAATTCCAGCCATAGAAAGGGATGCACGTATGCAGGAGTATCAGCAGAAGCTGTTACTCGATCTTAGCTCGGCTTTTCCACCAAACAACCGTGGTGCAAGGAGTGAATCTCCCAGTTGTAACTTGACAAACAAGCGATGGTCTCGTCATCTTCAACAGTCTACCCATACCAGTAGCACCGTATCTGGTGCTGGTAACAGCAATTTTATTGAATCTTTTCATAATATTTTTTAGACCATCCTTTGCAAGGCCACCAGAGACAACAAGTCTGACACATAGTCAACGGCTGGAGAGGATGATACATGATGAACATCGATGCCATGACTTTGCAAATCGAGCCTTGCTCATTTTGGGCTTCAAATCTTGAAAAATGGCCAGAGCTCTCCACTTACGCCTTGGAGATTTTGTCGTGTCCAGCTGCCAGCGTTGTCTCTGAACGTGTCTTCAGTGCTGCTGGGTGTGTGCTGACAGATAAGCGCACGCGTCTGGTAGTGACAATGTGGACAGACTAAAGGCCCTTTCACACACAGAGATAAATCTTTGGCAGATCTGTGGTTGCAGTGAAATTGTGGACAATCAGTGCCAGGTTTGTGGCTCTGTACAAATGGAACTATATGTCCATGATTTCACTGCAACCACAGATCTGCCAAGGATTTATCACTGTGTGTGACGGGGCCTTAACATTCATCAAAATGAACAAGTCATGGATCCACAAGGAATTTACTACCCCTGTGTCATCCTGGGGAGAGTAAATGCTTGTGGATTTTGAATGTGCTTGATGCAAATCTACCTGTGAAGTGTACAACTAGGGCACAAGTGCTGCCACTGATGTGGTGTCTGTGTGGCCCAATTTTTGGAAAAAAGGGAGACTCTGCTTGGAGTAACCCTTGCTGTGTTTTTTTAAAAGGAGCCAAGATGAACAAGTCATGTTTCAGCAAAGACTTTGCTACCTACCCCGGTATCATCCTGGAGACGGTTAAGGATGGCGTATTTTAATGTGCTTGATGCAAATCTACAAGTGAAGTGTACAACTAGGGCACTGTTACGGGGGGCTGTCTGATAATAAAACCTAAAGGAATGTCAGACAGTCAGGGTCCACCGTGCAAAGACTCTGCTGCAGACTATGGCAGAGGATAAGGGGTATATAAGTGTGCCACTGTAAAAAATAATAGCACAAGTGCAGAGTGCAATACCTCTGTTAAACTCACAGAGGAATATAATTAGAAAATAAAGCAATTCCTCCCTTACTTGGAGGGTGTGTGGAATGGTCTCTGTTAAAGATCACAGAGACAAAAGAAGTGAGTGTAAAATGGCACCTACCTAGGTCCGTTCCTCTAGTGGTGCCAGGAGACGGACAGCAGCGTAAGCCGCACAAAGCTCCTACCTGCGTTCACTCCACTAGTGTGTGAGGACACGAACCACTAGATATGGCACCTGCCTAGGTCCGCTCTTCTAGTGGTGCAAAAGAGATGGACAGCAGCGTAAGCTGCACAAAGCTCCTACCTGCGTTCGCTCCACTAGTGTGCGAGGACACGAACCACTAGATATGGCACCTGCCTAGATCCGCTCTTCTAGTGGTGCAAAAGACACGGACAGCAGCATAAGCCGCACAAAGCTCCTACCTCTGTTCGCTCCCCTAGTGTGCGAGGATACGAACAACTGCCAGACGCAGTATAAGGATTGTTACCCTAGCAGCAACGTCCACCTACGAGTAAAATCACAAGGCCCAGCCGGAACATGTGCCTCATGCACCTGCCTATGTCCGCTCCACTAAGAGGTAAGGATACGGACTGCAGCCGAAGCTGTAAGGTATAAGAACGCTACCCTGCCGGTAGCGCTCACCTAACATAGACAGAGAGATGCCTAGAGGGACGTGCACAGGGCGTCTACCCTCATGCATGAACCAAGAGGACTGAGCGCCGGGCGGCGTGCGTCAGGGTCTTATATAGACTCTGTGCCTCATCCAAGATGGAGGACACCAGAGCCAATCCGCTGCCAGAATGACAGCAATGACGTCATGCTGGCCTATCACCGAGCAAAGCGTCACAAGCACATGACCAGCGACCAATCGGCATAGAAGGTGTCAGAGACATGTGACCACGTGTCACAAGCACATGACCAGTGGCCAATCAGCTTAGAAGGTGTCAGAGACATGTGACCTCGTGTCAGCGATGATGTCACCCGCACATGTGCAATGGCTCCAAGATAGGACTTAGGGGCACTTTGCACACTGCGACATCGCATTGAAAGTGACGCACATCCGGCATCGCATGCGACATCGCAGTGTGTAAAGCCTAGATGATACGATTAACGAGCGCAAAAGCGTCGTAATCGTATCATCGGTGCAGCGTCAGCGTAATTCATAATTACGCTGACGCGACGGTCCGATGTTGTTCCTCGCTCCTGCGGCAGCACACATCGCTGTGTGAGAAGCCGCAGGAGCGAGGAACATCTCCTACCGGCGTCACCGCGGCTTCCGTAGGTTATGCGGAAGGAAGGAGGTGGGCAGGATGTTTACATCCTGCTCATCTCCGCCCCTCCGCTCCGATTGGCCGCCTGCCGTGTGACGTCACAGTGACGGCGCACGACCTGCCCTCTTAACAAGGAGGCGGGTCGCCGGCCACAGGGACGTCGCACGGCAGGTGAGTGTGTGTGTGTGAAGCTGGCGTAGCGATAATTTTCGCTACGCCAGCTATCACCACATATCGCTGCTGCGACCGGGGCGGGGACTATCGCACTCGGCATCGCAGCATCGGCCTGCGATGTCGCAGTGTGCAAAGTGCCCCTTAGTCTCCAGCACTTGCACATGTGCAGTAGCAAGAAATCCGGACATAGTCTCCAGAGCCACAGCAACCGTAACAGGCACAAGTGCTGCCACTGTTGTGGTGTCTGTGTGGCCCAATTTTTGGAAAAAAAAGAGACTCTGCTTGGAGTAACCCTTGTTTAGGCCTGAAACACACATCCGTGAAACACGTGCGTGTTTGGTCCGTTTCCGTGTATACTGGAGACACGGCCAAACGTGCACCAATGTTACTATATCTCTGCGGTTACAATTGCGTTTTTGGTTATGTCCGTGAGTCCGTCTCCGTGATGCGTTTTTTGGTCCGTGTCTCACGCCAGCATGTCCGTTTTCTGCACGCAACACGCAGCACGGACCCAATGAAAGTCAATGGGTCTGTGCGCACGTCCGAGTGACACGGACGCATCTCTGTTTGCTCCCTGTACGTTTTGTGCTTTTTTCATGTGATGTCGGTCTTTTTTCTTTTTCTGTTTCGTTCTCTCCCTCAGCCCGTCGGTCGGTCTCTCTGTCTGTCGGTCGGTCTCTCTGTCTTATCTGTCCCTCTAGCTGTCTGTCGGTCAGTTCCCCCCCCTCTCTCATACTTACCGCTCCCCGATCTCCGGCGCGGCGCTGCACTGCTGTTATAAAAACTTCGGCGGCTTATACTATTTTGAAAAAGCCGGCCGCCCATTAATCAATCTCGTATTCCCTGCTTTACCCGCCCACCGGCGCCTGTGATTGGTTGCAGTCACACACGCCCACCACGCTGAGTGACAGCTGTCTCACTGCACCCAATCACAGCAGCCGGTGGGCGTGTCTATACTGTGCAGTGAAAAAAACACACACACCCGAAAAAAATCCTTTATTAGAAATAAAAAACACATTATGAGATGAGTAGCGTGATCAGCTGCTGTCACTGAGGTTACCCGCGGCCACCGCTGGATCCAGCGGTGGCCGCGAGTTACCTGACTGACAGCAGCTGATCGCGCTACTCATCTCATTAGCTGCGTGGAGGTGACCGGAGCGGCGGTGTCTTCTGCTGCTCCTGTCACCTCCATGCAGCAAAGCTGGAAGCGACGCTGGAGGTCCGTGGATTACGCCGGACATTGAGGGTTTGTCGGGGTTAATAAATTGGTAATGAGGGAATTTGTTTGTGTTTTTTATTTCTAATAAAGGATTTTTTTCGGGTGTGTGTGTTTTTTTACTGTCACTTACAGATTAATCATGGAAGGTGTCTCATAGACGCCTGACATGATTAATCTAGGACTTATTGGCAGCTATGGGCTGCCAATAACTCCTTATTACCCCGATTTGCCAACACACCAGGGTAAATCGGGAAGAGCCGGGTACAGCCCCAGAACTGTCGCATATAATGTATGCGGCAATTCTGGGCGGCTGCTGACTGATATTGTTAGGGTGGGGGGCTCCCCATAACGTGGAGCTCCCCATCCTGAGAATACCAGCCTTCAGCCGTATGGCTTTATCTGGCTGGTATTAAAATGGGGGGGGACCGCACGCCGTTTTTTTTAATTATTTATTTATTTTTTTCACTGCACAGTATAGACACGCCCACCGGCTGCTGTGATTGGGTGCAGTGAGACAGCTGTGACTCAGCGTGGTGGGCGTGTGTGACTGCAACCAATCACAGGCGCCGGTGGGGGGAGAAAGCAGGGAATACGAGATTGTTTAATGAGCGGCCGGCTTTTTCAAATTAGAAAAAGCCGCCGAAGCAGTGTGAACGCCGTGCAGCGCCGGTGATCGGGGAACGGTGAGTATGAGAGAGGGGGGGACACTTCAGTCACTCGGGGGATTAGCGGTCACCGGTGAATCCTTCACAGGTGACCGCTAATCAGTACACGGCACACAGACAGGGCCGCAGCATGACTATGAAGTCGGGTGAAGTTCACCCGAGTTCATTCTCATCCCGCTACTCTGTCTTCCGACATGTAGTAACGACATTTTGCATCACACACGTACATTTCACACGGACAACACATACACATGTCAGTTATTTCACTCACGCACACACGGACATTCCACACGCACATACGGCTAGCATACGGGATACACACGCAGGCCACACATACCATAAAAACGGACCTAAAAAACGGAAAACGGACCCGAAAAACGGCCCGTTTTACACGGACGTGGTTTTCACGGATGTGTGGCGGAGGCCTTACATTGTTTTTAAAAATGATCCAAGATGAACAGAGCTGGGATCAGGAAAGACTTAGCTACCTACCCCGGTGTCATCCTGGGGACGGTTAAGTATGGCGTATTTTTGAATGTGCTTGATGCAAATCTACCTGTGAAGTGTACAACTGGGTCACAAGTGCTGCCACTGAAGGGGTGGGTGTGTGTGGGGCCCAATTTTTGGAAAAAAGGGAGACTCCGCTTGGAGTAACCCTTGCTTGCTGTGTTTTTAAAAAGGAGCCAAGATGAACAAGTCATGTTTCAGCAAAGACTTTGCTACCTACCCCGATGCCATCCTGGGGACGGTTAAGGATGGCGTATTTTTGAATGTGCTTGATGCAAATCTACCTGTGAAGTGTACAACTGGGGCACAAGTGCTGCCACTGAAGGGGTGGGTGTGTGTGGGGCCCAATTTTTGGAAAAAAGGGAGACTCCGCTTGGAGTAACCCTTGCTTGCTGTGTTTTTAAAAAGGAGCCAAGATGAACAAGTCATGTTTCAGCAAAGACTTTGCTACTTACCCCGATGCCATCCTGGGGACGGTTAAGGATGGCATATTTTTGAATGTGCTTGATGCAAATCTACCTTTGAAGTGTACAACTGGGGCACAAGTGCTGCCACTGAAGGGGTGGGTGTCTGTGTGGCCCAATTTTTGGAAAAAAGGGAGACTCCGCTTGGAGTAACCCTTGCTTGCAGTATTTCTAAAAATGATCCAAGATGAACAGATCTGGGATCAGCAAAGACTTAGCTACCTACCCCGGTGTCATCCTGGGGACGGTTAAGGATGGCGTATTTTTGAATGTGCTTGATGCAAATCTACCTGTGAAGTGTACAACTAGGGCACAAGTGCTGCCACTGAAGGGGTGGGTGTGTGTGGGGCCCAATTTTTGGAAAAAAGGGAGACTCCGCTTGGAGTAACCCTTGCTTACATTGTTTTTAAAAATGATCAAAGATGAACAGAGCTGGGATCAGGAAAGACTTAGCTACCTACCCCGGTGTCATCCTGGGGACGGTTAAGGATTGCGTAATTTTGAATGTGCTCGATGCCAATCTACCTGTGAAGTGTACAACTGGGTCCCAAGTGCTGCCACTGAAGGGGTGGGTGTGTGTGGGGCCCAATTTTTGGAAAAAAGGGAGACTCCGCTTGGAGTAACCTTGCGGTGTTTTACATGATTTTAAAAGGGCATGCCGTGCCTATATCTGTGAGTCCTCCTCTTTTTCCTTGTCCAGCTATTTTGTTTTCGCATGAGTATATGTCCTTGTCACTTTCCCAAATGTTTGTGTTGTGTTGTGAGTTGTTTGTCACCTTTTGGACACCTTTGAGGGTGTTTTCTAGGTGTTTTATGTGTATGTTATTGCCTCCCATTGTTCCTTATGTGGTTCGCCGAACCGAACTCGAACGAGACTCCCGTTCGGCGAACTGAACTCGAGCCGAACCACGGTTCGCTCATCTCTAGTCATGATATCAATAACAATAAAATTCATAAAATTTCATAAAATCTTATAAATAATCCACAAAATCCAATTGATATCTAACAAATTAAAATAAAATCTATACTAAAATTTTGTCCATTGCAATTCATGTAGGAATGATTAATTATAGTCAGATTTATCCAGAACATTGTTCTAAAAAGAATAAATAATAATATAACAAAAACATATAAAAATATAAAAACAAACTAATAACATTAGATTGAAAATAACTAACATCTAGCCATATGAAAATAAAAATTAAAAAAATTAACAAAATAATAAAAACAAATAAGGAAACACATGATAATTTAGTAATTAAAATGTAATAATTACATTAAATCATTCTATTTATGAATACCTCTGATGTTTCCCATTGAACCTTCTTTTTAAAACAATCATATATACGTCATCATTTATGTATTTTGGAGTGGATCTTGATATACTTGTTTGAAACCAACAATCATTTAATGTGGAACTATGGTGTTTCCGCTTTATCAATGTGCCGAATATATGCCAAAAATGTTAAAGGTGTTATAAATGACAACTGACACTAAAAAAAAAATCGCAGCTTGTGATCTATACATGTGTTCATATTGCATGTGTTACATTCTGAATCTATATCAGTATAAATTAATCATTTACTTCCAGTGATAATTTTGTACCTTTTAAAAGTGTAATTACCATTTGTCATATTGATTGCATGAGACATATATTTATTCCATTAAACGTGAATTTTACTGGATAACATGTATATATTAAATTATTAATTATAATTCATAAATAATATCAGTATTTATCACTTAACATAATATAACATGTCAAAACTCAGGTCATAAAATTCACATTTGATCATACTCTGTCAAACATAATATTATTCCTGAGTTATTTATGAATTTTATATGAGGTCTCTACAATCAATTCACAGTTTTAAATATACACTTGCACTCGTTCACTACAATCACTGTATGTATTTATTGTTCAATATAATCTGCTTGTACATATGTGCTTCTGTTCACGTTGATTGCACCAGATAATTTGGAGTATTTAACGGAACTAGCAGCACATGCCTGATGTTATGACTAAGGGCGCTAAGCCAGAAACACGTAAATGTTAGTTGTGCACTGTCTGTTCATGCATAAATAAAGAAACACTGTTGTTACACCCAGCTGGACTACTCTCTTCAGTGTTTGCTTCACTCCCGGGGCAGGGACGTTTTCCGAGTCTGGGTAATGACAAGGTCAGGTGGCGGTGAGCTGAAATTTCAAGTTTACATACACACACACACACACACACACACACACCTGATTGCAGTTTCACTCCGCTTTCACACACACATCCTATTCCAGTATCCCTCCGCTTTCACACACAAACAAACACACACACACACACACACACATATCCGATCACAGTATTACTTCACTGTCACACACACATCTGATCACAGTACCACTCTGTTCTGTTACACAGACATCTGATTGCTGTATCACGCCACTGTCTCACACACACAAACAATCACAGTATCACTCCACTCTCACACACAACCGAATGCAGTGTTACTTTGTTCTCACACACGCACATGTCACGGACGGGTGCCGCCTCCTCTGCGGCAAAGGGGCTGCTCGAGGGCGCTCGGATCCGGGATCGTGTCTTGGGCTCGAGTGGTGACCGGACTCGGGGCTCGTGCAACCACCCGTCCTCGCAACAGTGAAAAAGGGGGTTATTTACAGGGGAGTTAGTTTCTGTCTGTGACGCCACCCATGGGTTGCAGTGATGGGATGGTGGCACCGCTGCTGCCTCTTGGGGCCAGTGTCCGGAACCGATGGTGTTGGGCAGCAAGGTGGTATCCCCTCCACGGGTAGGGGGAGGTGTAGTCCCGGGGCCCAGGTGTAGGTAGGGAGCAGGGCTGGGGCGCTGTCGGCAGGTTGGACTGGGTGACACCGGTGTACTCACAATTAGGAATAATCCACCTAGAGTCTGTACTGTAAACCAAGGCCGGATGCTGGTTGCAGTTGGAGAGGTGTGCTGGTCCCGCACACTGGTTAGCAAGGTAGTGGTCCTTCCTCCTGCACTTGTGTCTTTCTGTGTGTTGATTAAACCCGCTTGGAACAGGAGAAATCCGCTCCCCTGCAGCTTTGTACACAGAGAGAGCCGTTGCCCACAAATTCTGACCCGTGGGATTTAATGGGTTCTTGGCGGACACCCTATCCCCCGCGTTGGGCTGCTGGTTTGCTCTATCTGGGCTTCTCTCTTCAGAAACAAGGCCTGGTACCTTGTCCCGCTGGTTAATTAACAAGGGTCCGGAAGCTTGCCTCATCCTAGGGTCCAGGTACCCCGCCTGTGCACGGCCTCCGGACCGGATTCCCGTTGTCTGTACCGGCGGGCTACAACCCTGACCCGGTCCACTTCAGGTTTCCCGCGACCGGATCTCCATCGCCTGTGGCCCTACACTGCCGTCTGCCACCTAGTCGGTTCTCCCGTGGTCCAAGGGCTCCAACCCTGACCACACTGCAGACTCCTCAATGTTTGACTGTCTGCTCTCCTTCAACTCCACACTCTACTGAACCTTAACTCAACTGAACTGAAACTGACTGGTTCCCTCCCCTTGTCACCGCTAGACCCCTAGGTGGGTGTTCCTGCCCACTGGTATGTCCTGGCTGTCATAGGGGGGGGACTAGGCTTTGCGGCTGATGTTCCTGTGTGTGAGATGTGGTGTTAATTCCTAAGGAGGAGGCGATTCCTGTACCCCTTGGTGGGGGTACAGTCATCTGTGACTACCTGGTTTTGCCAGGGTGTCACACTCGCCCTTGGTAAAACACAGCCCGTCCGCGGGCTGCCGGCACCGGTGTTTATTTTTTCAGCATCTGAAGAAGGTAAAACATAAATAACATTTTAACAGTAAAAACTTCCAAACATTTCTTCCCTTTATGCGAGGCACACAGCTTAAAAGTTACGTTAACGATGACCATGTACCCTTTTTCCTTTGTCCTGCCACCCAAAACACCTATAACCACCCTCGGTGCCACCGCTAGTAACAGGTTTCACACCGTCCCAGGTTCCTGTGGGTGTCCTTGTTAGTGTCCGGGCAAAGTTCTGCACCCTGTATCACCCCAATGGGTCCCATGGAACAGGAACCCTTTAGCCTGGAGGGTAGTCACCGGTTTCTGTGGTGACTGGGCCTCGGCCGACTCCATCGCAGGCCCTTCCTCCAACCAACCTCTCCAGCGGGTGCCGCCTCCTGGCGGTGAGGTAACAAGAAGGTAGATGGGGGTTATTTACATGACCCAAGAAAGTTTTTGGGGTGGTTTTGCCAGTCCTGAAACCATGGTCCATATTTAACGGTTAAATGGGGTAAACATTTTAAACAGCTGCAAATCAGGTTAAGTACACAGTTAATTGGCATTTGAATTTGCTTATACATTACTATATACACAGGCATACAGGCTTCAATCACTCCCTGTATCTGAGTGGTGGCTGACCTAGGTTAGGGCGTGTAGACCTCTTAACCCTAAGTTCCCTCCTAGGCCTGGTGGGGTGAGACTAGTTGCGGATTCCCCACTCCTTGTGTTAGGTAAGGTGAGCAAAGACCGCCGGGTGCGTGGCATAG
Organism: Anomaloglossus baeobatrachus; assembly: GCF_048569485.1. NCBI lineage: Eukaryota > Metazoa > Chordata > Amphibia > Anura > Aromobatidae > Anomaloglossus > Anomaloglossus baeobatrachus. The sequence continues at coordinate 424,119,341 of NC_134353.1, forward strand.
GTATAGGGGAAACTCTAGGTGTAGGTATAGGTGCAGGCCTCTCTGGTTCTGGCTCTTCCACGGGTTGTGGGAATATTAGAACAGGAACTATCACGGCCCCATTTTGCATAGGCCAATCTGCTGGGAAGTCACCTAGGACGGTGTGGATCACCTCTTTTCTTCTTTCCACATCCAGGACTGGAGTGGGCACTTCTTCCAAGACCTTTAGGGGTTCTGGGCACCTTTTCAGGTGGTCTCTTGAGATGGTAGCTGTAGTCTTTCCTTGGTCTCGACTGACGAGGTAGGTCTTTTGATTCCCAGAGTCATAGGGTTGTATGACATAGGGGACCTTCTCCCACTGGTCATCTAATTTATGCAGTCTCCTCTTCCTCTTCAGTACCATGTCTCCCAGTACAAAGGGGGCAGCTTTTGCCTGTTTGTTGAAGTGCTGCTCTTGCTTTTTTCGGCTTTGGTTCAGATTCTCCTCTACATATTCTTGAATCTGCCTGTACTGTATCTGACGGTTGGAATTCCAGTCTGTGGTCGGGGAGATGGTCTCGGGCACCTCAGCATCCATATCCAGGTCCACTGGCAATCTCCCGGGCCTCACCCTCATGAGGTAAGCAGGCGTACATTTGGTAGAACTGACAGGGAAGTTGTTGTACATGTCCACCAGATCAGGCAACCTCTCAGGCCACTGATTCTGCTCTTCAAGGGGTAGAGTATTGAGCAGGTTGATAACTAGATGGTTCATCTTCTCACACATCCCATTGGTTTGGGCATGGTAAGGGGTAGTACGTATCTTCCTGCATCCATACAGGCCGCACAATTCCTTGAAGATCTCCGCTTCAAAGGCAGAGCCCTGATCCGTGAGGACCCTCTCTGGATAGCCGTGCAGTCTGCAGAAGTGCATCTGGAAGACCCTTGCCGCAGTACGGGCCGTTAGATCCTTAACGGGTACCACGACCATGAATCTTGAGTAGTGGTCCACTATAGTGAGGACATATGTATACCCACTCCGGCTTGGTAATAGAAAAACAACCAGCTCACCCGCCTGGAGTTCCAATGAAGATCTGGTCGGTGCATGGAAATCAGCAGAGCCCACTGAGGTATAGGATAAGATAGGAAAATTCCAGCATCCAGAATCCAGAGTAAATTTAAAACGAAATTCTTTATTCCAATATTGTTAAAAGGTCATTCCATAAAGTATAAAACCATGTGGCAAAATCAAACAGGTACGCATTTTGGAGGGTTACCTCCTTAGTCTGAGACAACACCATTCAAGTGAGAGGCCATTAAAAAGGTCAAAGGGGAGGGGAAATATGCAAGGAAATGACATCACATAATAAAATTAAACAACGACTGAATAAGTAAGTAGTACATGGAAAATTACTTTTACAAAACGTTTGAAATTTCATTTTTTACATTGAGCCCATAGGGCATCCTGCTATTAAATTAATCACAAAAGAATACTCTGATCCATATCAAAGATGCATGAACCTTGACAAGAGTCACCAAAACAGAGAATGATTTACACAATCGACTCTATTTGTAAGTACCGTAAATCAATAAATAAAGGCTACGTGCCAAGAGATTTACAAAAATACAAAATTTGTTTTATTAAGCAATGGGACACAGGGACACACAGTTAGTGCAATGAGTGAAAATAAAATCAATAACACACAGACAAAAAACAGGGCAGCCATGCGTGTCAGGATAAAATATCACGCCAAAGTCTTGGCTACAAGGAAGATGTAAATACTGAGAAAAAGTGATTGGAAGTGGCACAATGCAGAATATCATGGATACAATTATATTTGAATAGGTTGTACCAAAATCAACCACTAGAGGTCACACAAGGTTAGGTCACAAATTTAATACAGGATACTGCAATCCACAGCTGAACAGTATTGCAAAAATGTGGCATAAATATTATAATAAGTATAGGAGTTTGTAATGATACATAAATAATGACCAGAATTGGTCTTTTACACTCTCAAAATTCATCACACAAAGAATCATGAACCATAAAAATGCCAGCTGTTTCAGCAAAGAGATAATATACATGCAAAGTGCATATATGGTTGCAACCAAGTTTCATATACAGTGGTACCTTGCTTAACGAGAACAATCCGTTCTGGGACTGTGCTTGTTAACCAAGTTACTCGTTAGGCAAAGCAAGATTTCCCATAGGAAATCATTGCAATGCAAACGATTCGTTCGACAACGTGTTAAATTTCCCATCCTGGTCCCTTATTCTGTCATTCCACACATGCACAAACACACACAAACACGTACAAACACACACAAACTCACACAAACACACATGCACGCACGCACGCACACGCACATATTACATGCTCACCTTACCTTCCGTTCTATCGCTGGTCTCCTGGGACTTGCTGTTCTCTCGTACTGGGCCGGGCTGTGTATCGCGTTACCATAACGACGAGGGAGGAACTTCCCGGCCAGAGCGCTGACATCAAAGGCAGAGCCGCTTGCCTCTGATTGGCCAGCGCGCTGCCTTTCAGTAGCAGCGACAGGAAGTTCCTCCCTCGTTGCTATGGATGCCGATAGACAGCGTGGACTGGAGTGCAGCGGCGAACTACAGGACCCAGGAGGCCGGCGATGAAACGAAAGGTACACACATATTATGTTATATTATATGCTCACTTTACCTTCCGTTCCATCGCAGGCCTCCTGGGTCTTCTGGTTCGCCGCGAGGATGTCGCGATGTACCCGGGAACTACAAGAACCATGAGGCCGGCGGCAGAATGGAAGGTAAAGTGAGCATAATACTGTATGTGTGTGTGTGCGTGTGTGTTTGTGTGTGTTTGTGCGTGCTTGTGTGTGTTTATGTGGACAGCAAGGCGGGTCAGAGCGCGGTGGATGTATGGAACCGGAAGTGTGTGTGGTGAGGATTTCGCTCGTACAGCAAAGCTTTCTTGTAAAGCGGGTTACAAATTTAGAGAAAGCTTTGCTTTTTAAGCGAAATTCTCGTTAACTGAGTTACTCATTAAGCGAGGTACCACTGTAGACAATTAATGATAGTTCTGCAAGGAAACAGTGAAACCAAAGGCTAGTAAAACTGTATGATATGCAGCCTCACATCCCCTATGTAGAATTGCAGACCATTAGGTAAGCAGTAGAGAGGCATGTTGCCAGTGATCAGCAGGGGGAGATCATGCTGCACATTAAAGGAGAAAGTACTCCAGGAAGATAGAGCGACCCACCGAGGATAAACCTGACTGAACACGCTGCCCTGCACCTCAACACGTGTTTCGCTTCCGCTTCATCGGGAGGTGCAGGGAGTTTGCTGCCAGCGGTTTAAATCTCCACATTGTGGTGCTTACCTGCCAATAGCGGCGTGCGTTGGCACACCGAGGACCATCCCCCAGAGCACATGGGCATCCAGGAAATATCAGCGTGCACACGTGCAGCACAGATGATCCTGTTGGACGCCAGGCGCCAGGGGGAGGGGCGTCAGGGAGCCAGCGCGCACACAGGCAGGAAGCCAAGGATCCTGTTACGAACCGGCGCCGCCATAGCCGCAAGCAGCCTGCTGCGGTTCCTGTTGCGCCCAGGCGCCGGCTGCCGTTCTTGGCCGTGCCTCGGGTCGTCCAGTTGGCTGTTCTTTCCACCACGTCTAAGTGTGGAGAGGCGGCTGGTGCGCATGCGTGCGCCGATTTAACCCAGCCAGAGTTTAAGCCCGGTGTTTTGACTAGTGAGCATGCTCAGCCTGATTGTGTTATGTCTGAGACTAAGTCCTCAGTTCGGGCTACTGAGCATGCTCCCACAATTAACCCTAACAGCCTCTTTGCACAGGTACTTGGACTTCGTGCTGTGTCTAAGTTCTGGGATGTGCCTACTGAGCATGCTCAAACTGATAGTCTGCTTTCTGAGCCTGTTGCTCAGGCTACTGGGCATGCTCAGCCACTTAGTGCACCAGAGGCTAGGTCTGGTAAGGACCTCACTGAGCATGTCCGTGAGGTGGCAGGCCCTGATAGGGCAGAGGGTGTCAGGTGTCCTGATGACGTGGCAACTCCGGACTGGCTCGCAGAGGCCCGCCCCTATGATCTGGCACCTCAGTATTGGTCGTCAGACGATGACTGGTGAAGTGTTTGGGGCGTGGCTGCCATGAGGTCATCAATGACGTGGCGGTTCCGGATAGGTCGCATGTGACGTCACTGATGACATGGCACTCTGCTATTGGACCTTGGTGGTTCCACCCTGGGTTTGGGGCGGACCGAGGTTATAAAAGGGGCTGGAGACAACATGGAGGGGCGCAGTCTTCACTTTTGCTCAGTCAGAGCACACCTCCATGTTAGAGCCTCATTGCGGCAAAAGCCTATGTTGGGAAGCGGTAGGTAGGGTTAGGCGAACGGTGCCTGTCACGCCAAGATTCGTGGCTCGGCACATCAGGGTCAGGCGCCGTGCTTCCCTCCTGCCGTTCCAGTCTTGCTATAGCAGCCCAGTGGCGTTAACTGGGCTGCAGCTGCTGTGCTTCCTGTCCGATTGTGCCCCCTACGCACACGGACAACGCACCTGCTGCGCCACCTGTCCGATTGTGCCTCCTACGCACACGGACAACGCACCTGCTGCGCCACCTGTCCGATTGTATCCCCTACGCACACGGATAACGCACCTGCTGCGCCACCTGTCCGGTTGTGCCCCCTACGCGCACAGACAGCGTACCCCAGGACCCCTGTGGAGTTAACAGGGTGTTCCTTATCCTCCTCGGCTTCCCAGTCAACGCTACTGGTGTACCCATCTGGCCTGATGTGTCCTACACACACGTGGCCAGTCGAGAGGTGTCCAGAAACACTAATCGGAGGACCGCTCGGCCTGACGTGTCCTACACACGTGGCCGACAGGGCGCTTTCGTGGCGGTCTTCCGGTCAATGCTACCTGGTTACCACTCGGCCTGACGTGTTTCCTGCACACGTGGTTGGTGTAGCGCTAGGTGCACCAAAACGCTAATCGGGTTGTCGTCCGGTCTGACGTGTCCCAACACACGTGACCGGTTCCCAGAGTTCCTGGGTTATCTCAGAGCCATCCAGCTCTATAGTCTCCGCCTAACCCTCAGGTGCCAGCAGCTCCTTTGTCATCTGGAGCACGGTGGGCCCCGACTGGCGATTAGGATATATACCCCCTGGTCCTAATCTGCCGGTTCCCCCGTAACAGTAAGACTGCGCCAGGGTCTGGCTGGCATGGCGGAGATGGAGCAGCTACGTCAGTTCATGCTGCAGCTTGATGCCAGAGTGAGGTCTCTGGAGAAGTCTGCTCTTGCTGCTGATATGGATGATGTGGTGGCTCAAGCGGCTGCAATGGTGTCAGTCACCAAGCCTACTCCAACCCTCCCTCACCTGTCACTGCCCAACAAGTTTACGGGGAACAGCAAGGCCTGTAGGGGATTCGTGAACCAGTGCTCTGTCCATCTAGAGCTGTTGGCTGCACGGTTTCCTACAGAGAGGTCGAAGGTGGGGTTTATCATCTCCTTGCTCTCTGATAGAGCACTGGAGTGGGCTACACCATTGTGGGAGAGGAATGACCCCGTAGTACAAGACTCTAAGGAGTTTTTGGAGTCCTTGCGACAAGTGTTCCTGGGGCCTCAGGTCACTCACGACTCGGCCCTACAGCTACTGACTTTGGAGCAGGGGCGTACCTCCTCAAGTCAATATGCTGTGAGTTTCAGGGCACTTGCTGCAGAACTGGGGTGGTCAGAGAGGACTCTCATTCCACTGTTCTGGAGGGGATTAGCCTCGCACATGAAGGACGCATTAGCGTCGTGTGAGGTACCAACTACCCTTGAGGGCCTCATGACTCTGGCTACCCGCATTGACCTTCGGACCTCCGAACGTCAGCTGGAGCGCAGGTCAGAGGGTCGTTCAGCCACTGTAGTGGTCTCTCCTACTGCACCTCCCTTAGAGGACATCTCTGTCCCTATGGACATCGCTAGGGTTGGTGTTGCTAGGTCTTCGAGTCGCAAGGGCATTTCCTATTTCGCTTGTGGGCAGTATGGTCATTATGCCAACCGTTGCCCAAAGCGTCAGGGTAAGCGACCGCGATTGGTGACCATAGCTGAAGGTAGACTGGACTCTGCGTCATCCATTAGGGTGACGTTTCCCGCGTCCATTTCCTTTAAGGGGTCAACATGGTCCACAAGGGCAAGTGTGGACACAGGTGCTGGGGATAGTTTCATCTCCTCCTCTTTTGCCCGGCGGCATGTCATCCCACTGGTGCAAATGCCAAGGCCAGTGAGAGTCCGTGTATTGGATGGGTCCTTGTTGCCCAAGGTAATTCACCAGCGGACAGTGCCCATTACCCTTGCCATGTCATCTGGGCATAGGGAGACCATTTCATTTCTGGTTCTCCCTAAGGGTGCAGATGATATTCTGCTGGGTATTCCTTGGTTGAAGCAACATTCCCCACATATCGACTGGTCGTCTGGGGTGATTACGTGGTGGAGCGAGTCTTGTAGCTCCCACTGCATGTCTCCATCTTCCGCCCGTCGCTCAATGGTATCTGTGGCGACTATAGACCATTCGAGTGGGAGGGCCGCTAGAGGGGGGGTACTGTTACGAACCGGCGCCGCCATAGCCGCAAGCAGCCTGCTGCGGTTCCTGTTGCGCCCAGGCGCCGGCTGCCGTTCTTGGCCGTGCCTCGGGTCATCCAGTTGGCTGTTCTTTCCACCACATATATGTCACTTGTCCAAAAACCATTAACCTCATACTTAGGCTCTACACCAACAACAATCTACAACCACCAAGAACTCAAAGGGACGGTGTTTGACCTAAAAAGACTCAACTTTATTAATTCGCATAAAATTATTAACAATCAATTGTATCAAGCAGAGATCTTAACTTCCTCATCACACTGGACGTAGCTACATACCAATATTGTCCTAGTGATCTCCATAATGCCGAGAACACACAGTTACTTCTCCAGTACTGAAGATATTTTTTAAAATGAACTTCAATATCAACTTCCCACCATACACGGTGGGTGTACAGGTATAATTGGGGATAAGATCAAAACTATCATTCAACTGTTTCCCAGAAGCCCTGGTCCACAAAAGTTTCTGCCTGAGCTCAACCAATAATTCGGCATTCATATATCATATATCCCAGTGAAGCCTAATTAATTCTGTTATACTTCAGCCGACAGGCAACATGGCAGTATAATCACCGACCATAAGCTTCCCCAATTAAGTGAAGTCACTCCGGCAATGAATAGATACACTGACCTGACAATGATGGTGAATGGTGTGCCCGTCCTCTGTCCCGACGCGCGTTTCCCACTTCTTCAGGGGACGTGTGTATGTGTTTTTGAAAAGAGCGCCTTTTTATATGGTGGAAACCGGAACCTCATTCATATCTGTGTAATGACGTGTGCCCGGCCCGCCCCCACAGTGACGCGGTATCCGGGATTCCTTCACCATGTGTGCAGTAACATATGCCCGGCCCGCCCTCACAGTGACGCGGAATCCGGGACTCCTTCCCATGTGTCAGGTGACGTATATCCGGCCCGCCCCCACCGTGACGCGGCCCCCGGATCGCCTTCCCATGTATATGCTGACGTATATCCAAATCCCTCCCCATTGCTGACGCGGACCCATCCATCACTCCGGGTATGTCACGGCCCCCTCCACGCCCCGGTGGTTGAAACGCACGCTGCGTGTCAGCAGCCTAGGTACTGCTACCATGGCAACCAGACCCAACAGCAAGCGCCGCAAGGTTACCGCAGACGTGGAGTGAGCACCCGGAATGACAGACAGGACCGCGTACAGGGGAATGTGTACATAGTAAGGCCTGATCTATACACCTAAATGCTACCAGAAAACCTCCTCTGTCAGTAGGTGCCGTATCCTCTAATGTTGCATTCTACTCCCATTCTTTCATATCTAATTGTGACCCTCGGGGATACTAATCAACCCCCCCCCCCTCACCCCCAATATACCAGGATTATATTGCCACTGGTATGGAACTGTAACCTCCCAAAGTTAGCTCTCCCTACTTAGATTTTATTCTCAATATTACATTTCTGATCATTCCTGGAATCTAGATAATTTATACTCCAATATCCACATACAATTCAGGCCAGAGTATCCCAGAGCATACAAAGCAATTGTGGGGAAGAGGGGAAAGAAAAGAAAAGATAGGAACCATAGTGGTTCCCAACATCTACAGTTCCTCAGGATGGTTGCTCATTCATATGAATTATACCCCGGATCCATCCCAACAGTCCTTGATCCAAAGTTAGAGTCCATATTATAATGCAATCAAGATTTCTTCATAGAAGTAACAATCCGTTTCATCCCAAAATGTGGATTGTAGATATAGTTGTTTGTTCCTCCATTCTCCATTGAGCTGACCATACCATTCCTGGAGGCTTCCATCAGACCTCAGCTCGAAATTCAAGGAAGAGATGCAGTTTACTACAAAAAATAAACACTTGATCAACATTTATTCATTACTGCAACCAGATCCAGCCCACATGGGCCTTCGCATGGGAATCTACATTAAACAGGAGGTTCCCCCACCACCAAGCGCTACTTATTCACAACCAATGAATGTCAATAAAACCCTATCTAACTAAAACCACTCTAAAAAGGGGACTACCTATCTAGGCCCCTTATTCCGGATTACTCTAGGAAGGAGTTAAAGCCAAAATGTTCATTTAAACCATGGGGGGCCACCGTTCTCAATCTAAAGATCCATTGGCTCTCCAAGCGAGCCAATGCCTTGCTGAAGTCTCCTCCCCTGGGGCCCAAATTAATTTGGTCAATTGCTTTTATCCTTAGGACACGGGGGTTACATTGATGGAATTTCTGAAAATGCCTGGGGATAGATTTAAGATGTTCCCCTTCCTTCGCTATCTTGGCCTTTTCTATGTCCCTTACATGTTCCCTTACCCGTATTTTTAGCTCTCGGGTTGTAAGGCCCACGTATTTAAGATTACAGGGACATTCTGCCAAGTACACTACATTTTTCGAGGCACAAGTGAGATGAGTTCTTATATCATACGTTTTTGTTTCCCTGCTTCCCTCAAAGGAGGATGATCTGTCCATATTGAAGCAACCTTTGCAGATACCGCACGGAAAAAAAACATTTTTCAATTTTATAGGATTCACTTTAACATTTTGATAATGGCTATGAACCAGCAGGTCTTTTAGATTTTTACCACGTCTAGCCGTGACTTTCGGACTGTCAGGAATACAGTCCCTCAAAATAGGGTCTGATTTTAAGATGTTCCAATGTCGCTTCAATATGGACAAAAACCCCCCCCATTGGTTATGGAAGGTTGTAATTAAGCGTATGGGTTGATCTTGTTTTACTTTGGGGCCTGGGTATAAGAGGGCATCCCTTGTTGTTTCATTGGCCCTTCTGTATCCCCTCTTAATCCGTCTCCTACTATACCCTCTATGCAGAAAGCGATCCCTCAACTCCTCAGCTTGATGATCAAAGTCTTCTTGTTTTGTACAAATTCTTTTAGTCCTAATAAACTGGGAGACGGGGATCCCCTTCAAGGTAGACTGGGGATGACACAATGTCGCGTGAAGCAATGTATTAGTCGCTGTTTCTTTTCTAAACACATTGGTCATCAAGTCTCCCTCCTCTGTAGCTATAATTCTTATATCCAGGAATTCCACCTCACGACCATACCTATAAGTGAGTTTGATGTTTCTATCGTTCTTGTTTAATTTTCCCATAAATTGGTGTAAATCTTCCTCAGGACCTTCCCAGATAAACCAAATATCGTCGATGTATCTGATCCAATTCTGGACCAGACACACCGACTCAACCGGGTCAGCCTGAAAAATATCTCTCTCCCATAGACCTAAAAACAAGTTTGCATATGAGGGGGCGCATGACGCCCCCATTGCAGTCCCCTGGATTTGAACAAAGATCTCATCCTGAAACAGAAAGCAATTATGCGTCAGGATGAATCTTAATAGATCCAGAATCAATTGGATGAGTTCCGGATCCAAATTCGTGGTCTGTAGGAAAAAAGAACAGGCTTCTAATCCGTCTTGATGTTTAATCGAGGAATATAAAGCCTCTACATCTGCTACCACCATCAAGGATGTCCTCCCTATATGTAAATTGTCAAATCACTGTAGGGCCGCAGTTGTATCTTTTATATGCGATGGCAGGGCCTCAACCAGCGTCCTCAGATAGAACTCTACAAAATCACAAATTGGTTCATTTAGGCCCCCATTCCCCGAGACAATTGGCCTACCTGGGGGGTCCACTGGGTTTTTATGCAGTTTGGGTAATAAATAGAAGGTAGGCATACGAGGATTTATCCTTAAAATTCCTTCCCTTAATTTGTTCGTAATAGTACCCTTCTCAACTGCAAGATCTAAGATCCCAGTCAGCTCTCTCTGAAAATCTTGAGTTGGATTATATTTCAATCTTTTATAGCAGATGGAATTAAGTAAGATTTTATAAACCTGGGCCTCATATAGAACATTCGGCCAAATAACCAGGTTCCCCCCCTTATCCGCTGGTTTAAAGGTCACCTCTGACCATGTCTTCATCTCTTGTAGTGCCTGTCTCTCCTCATAAGATAAATTAAATGGCCCCTGAGATTTTCTTTTAAATTTTTCAACATCACTTATAACCATTTTCACAAATATATCTATGGCAGGACATGTGGAGAGGGGGGGAAATCTCTTAGACTTGGGATGTAAATGGATTGGTATTGCATCCAAATCCCCTCCAGATGCTACGTCCGGAATACTTACATCTTGAGTTTCCTCCCACACTTCACCTTCCTCAGCTAATGATGTTAGGGCTGATAATGCTTCTTGCTCCTTTTCTGTGAAAACATGTTCTCCTGGAGTAGAGCGATGGAAGAAACGTTTCAAAATTAGTCTCCGAGCAAAGAGATGTACATCTTTAGTAATAGTAAAGACATCCATCGTATTTGAAGGTGCAAAAGACAAACCCCTCTCCAGAACTTGTTGTTGAATAGCAGTTAGGGAACGAGAGGAAAGGTTAATTACCTTTAGACGATCATCTCTCTGAAAACCTTGGTGCTGATAAATTTTAGGTTGATTAGCTGTTTTTCCATTATATTTGCTTCGGAGACTACGTCCTTCCCAAGATTCGCTCTCAACAGAAGATGTTTCACCCTCACTCATCGAGGTTACTGAGGAGACCGAAGCTTGTTGCTGTTGTACTCCATGTCTAATTCCCATCTGTTTTGGGATTTGCCATCTAAATATTTTGTTAGAATTAAAGTCCCCCACATCTCTATGGAATTTCCTTCCTTTCATCTGGCTTATATCTCCTTCCCATTTTTCAATATCTTTGTCTAGCTCACCAAAGAATTTCTTAAGATTAGTTTCATCCATCTGTTGTTCCATCTTTTTCTGTAATTCATTAATGTCTTTATCTAATTGTTCTAGTATCTTGGTATTTTTTTCCACAATAATTTGCATAAATTTATTCGAACAATCTAAAGCCGCCTTTATCCATCTTTTGGTGAGTGCTTCATCTTCCAAAGGGAAAGTGGGAAAGGTTTGTATCCTTAAACCTCTAGGAATGATTTTTGACTCTAAATAATTCTCCAATGAGATATTCGTCCACCACACCTTCATTTTTTTGTGTGTTAAAATTTTTGTAGGATACAAAACTCTCCTTATTAGTAATCCGAGAATCAATTAAAACCGACGATCCCTGCTTGAAAACATTGGTAGCTTTAGTTCGCCAGGATTGTTCCTTGGCCTTAAAATCCATATTGGATAACCAGGACACCCTTCTGTAATGAAACAGATAACGAGACATATACGTCACTTGTCCAAAAACCATTAACCTCATACTTAGGCTCTACACCAACAACAATCTACAACCACCAAGAACTCAAAGGGACGGTGTTTGACCTAAAAAGACTCAACTTTATTAATTCGCATAAAATTATTAACAATCAATTGTATCAAGCAGAGATCTTAACTTCCTCATCACACTGGACGTAGCTACATACCAATATTGTCCCAGTGATCTCCATAATGCCGAGAACACACAGTTACTTCTCCAGTACTGAAGATATTTTTTAAAATGAACTTCAATATCAACTTCCCACCATACACAGTGGGTGTACAGGTATAATTGGGGATAAGATCAAAACTATCATTCAACTGTTTCCCAGAAGCCCTGGTCCACAAAAGTTTCTGTCTGAGCTCAACCAATAATTCGGCATTCATATATCATATATCCCAGTGAAGCCTAATTAATTCTGTTATACTTCAGCCGACAGGCAACATGGCAGTATAATCACCGACCATAAGCTTCCCCAATTAAGTGAAGTCACTCCGGCAATGAATAGATACACTGACCTGACAATGATGGTGAATGGTGTGCCCGTCCTCTGTCCCGACGCGCGTTTCCCACTTTTTCAGGGGACGTGTGTATGTGTTTTTGAAAAGAGCGCCTTTTTATATGGTGGAAACCGGAACCTAATTCATATCTGTGTAATGACGTGTGCCCGGCCCGCCCCCACAGTGACGCGGTATCCGGGATTCCTTCACCATGTGTGCAGTAACATATGCCCGGCCCGCCCTCACAGTGACGCGGAATCCGGGACTCCTTCCCATGTGTCAGGTGACGTATATCCGGCCCGCCCCCACCGTGACGCGGCCCCCGGATCGCCTTCCCATGTATATGCTGACGTATATCCAAATCCCTCCCCATTGCTGACGCGGACCCATCCATCACTCCGGGTATGTCACGGCCCCCTCCACGCCCCGGTGGTTGAAACGCACGCTGCGTGTCAGCAGCCTAGGTACTGCTACCATGGCAACCAGACCCAACAGCAAGCGCCGCAAGGTTACCGCAGACGTGGAGTGAGCACCCGGAATGACAGACAGGACCGCGTACAGGGGAATGTGTACATAGTAAGGCCTGATCTATACACCTAAATGCTACCAGAAAACCTCCTCTGTCAGTAGGTGCCGTATCCTCTAATGTTGCATTCTACTCCCATTCTTTCATATCTAATTGTGACCCTCGGGGATACTAATCAACACCCCCCCCCAATATACCAGGATTATATTGCCACTGGTATGGAACTGTGTCCTCCCAAAGTTAGCTCTCCCTACTTAGATTTTATTCTCAATATTACATTTCTGATCATTCCTGGAATCTAGATAATTTATACTCCAATATCCACATACAATTCAGACCAGAGTATCCCAGAGCATACAAAGCAATTGTGAGGAAGAGGGGAAAGAAAAGAAAAGATAGGAACCATAGTGGTTCCCAACATCTACAGTTCCTCAGAATGGTTGCTCATTCATATGAATTATACCCCGGATCCATCCCAACAGTCCTTGATCCAAAGTTAGAGTCCATATTATAATGCAATCAAGATTTCTTCATAGAAGTAACAATCCGTTTCATCCCAAAATGTGAATTGTAGATATAGTTGTTTGTTCCTCCATTCTCCATTGAGATGACCATACCATTCCTGGAGGCTTCCATCAGACCTCAGCTCGAAATTCAAGGAAGAGATGCAGTTTACTACAAAAAATAAACACTTGATCAACATTTATTCATTACTGCAACCAGATCCAGCCCACATGGGCCTTCGCATGGGAATCTACATTAAACAGGAGGTTCCCCCACCACCAAGCGCTACTTATTCACAACCAATGAATGTCAATAAAACCCTATCTAACTAAAACCACTCTAAAAAGGGGACTACCTATCTAGGCCCCTTATTCCGGATTACTCTAGGAAGGAGTTAAAGCCAAAATGTTCATTTAAACCATGGGGGGGCCACCGTTCTCAATCTAATGATCCATTGGCTCTCCAAGCGAGCCAATGCCTTGCTGAAGTCTCCTCCCCTGGGGCCCAAATTAATTTGGTCAATTGCTTTTATCCTTAGGACACGGGGGTTACATTGATGGAATTTCTGAAAATGCCTGGGGATAGATTTAAGATGTTCCCCTTCCTTCGCTATCTTGGCCTTTTCTATGTCCCTTACGTGTTCCCTTACCCGTATTTTTAGCTCTCGGGTTGTAAGGCCCACGTATTTAAGATTACAGGGACATTCTGCCAAGTACACTACATTTTTCGAGGCACAAGTGAGATGAGTTCTTATATCATACGTTTTTGTTTCCCTGCTTCCCTCAAAGGAGGATGATCTGTCCATATTGAAGCAACCTTTGCAGATACCGCACGGAAAAAAAACATTTTTCATTTTTATAGGATTCACTTTAACATTTCGATGATGGCTATGAACCAGCAGGTCTTTTAGATTTTTACTACGTCTAGCCGTGACTTTCGGACTGTCAGGAATACAGTCCCTCAAAATAGGGTCTGATTTTAAGATGTTCCAATGTCGCTTCAATATGGACAAAAACCCCCCCCATTGGTTATGGAAGGTTGTAATTAAGCGTATGGGTTGATCTTGTTTTACTTTGGGGCCTGGGTATAAGAGGGCATCCCTTGTTGTTTCATTGGCCCTTCTGTATCCCCTCTTAATCCATCTCCTACTATACCCTCTATGCAGAAAGCGATCCCTCAACTCCTCAGCTTGATGATCAAAGTCTTCTTGTTTTGTACAAATTCTTTTAGTCCTAATAAACTGGGAGACGGGGATCCCCTTCAAGGTAGACTGGGGATGACACGATGTCGCGTGAAGCAATGTATTAGTATGAGGCGGCTGGTGCGCATGCGTGCGCCGATTTAACCCAGCCAGAGTTTAAGCCCGGTGTTTTGACTAGTGAGCATGCTCAGCCTGATTGTGTTATGTCTGAGACTAAGTCCTCAGTTCGGGCTACTGAGCATGCTCCCACAATTAACCCTAACAGCCTCTTTGCACAGGTACTTGGACTTCGTGCTGTGTCTAAGTTATGGGATGTGCCTACTGAGCATGCTCAAACTGATGGTCTGCTTTCTGAGCCTGTTGCTCAGGCTACTGGGCATGCTCAGCCACTTAGTGCACCAGAGGCTAGGTCCGGTAAGGACCTCACGTGGCCAGTCGAGAGGTGTCCAGAAACGCTAATTGGAGGACCGCTCGGCCTGACGTGTCCTACACACGTGGCCGACAGGGGGCTTTCGGTCAACGCTACCTGGTTACCACCCGGCCTGACGTGTTTCCTGCACACGTGGTTGGTGTAGCGCTAGGTGCACCAAAACGCTAATCGGGTTGTCGTCCGGTCTGACGTGTCCCAACACACGTGACCGGTTCCCAGAGTTCCTGGGTTATCTCAGAGCCATCCAGCTCTATAGTCTCCGCCTAACCCTCAGGTGCCAGCAGCTCCTTTGTCATCTGGAGGACGGTGGGCCCCGACTGGCGATTAGGATATATACCCCCTGGTCCTAATCTGCCAGTTCCCCTGTAACAGATCTCATTACAGAGTAGGGCAAAGTATGGGCAAAAATAGCAAAAATACAAATAAACATAGTATAAGGCCACCATTCTTTGTTGCTTGATGGTAGATTATTCAGGGAAAACTGATGCCCAATAGACAACGTTCATAGAGCGGCAATTGATAAACTGCAGAATGTTATAGGTTTTTGACCATGAGGAGTCCCAAAATTAAAATGCCCGGTCCATCTGCGGGCAGGCATTACAGTCACCACATGAAAAGGATCCACATCTCGGACCTTGGGTGGTAAATGGATTGCTGATACTATGTGGCGTGTAGTGACTCCTCACAATCAAATCCCTCAGTGTACGTGATCTTCTAGGGGTAATGGCAGGTTTCAAAGTGAGGATGGGGGCAAGGTCGTGATCTGCCATCAATATCGGCCAGTGTTTTGTAATTATGGCGGACATCTCACGCCATTGTGCATGGTAGGGGGTAATGAGCCGTAATGTGTCATCAGTTGTTTTGTCTTTCACCTTCAACAACTCTGCACGAGGGGTTCTTTTTGCCCTCTCATATCCCTTCTGGATTGACTGAGAAGAATAATGTCTAGCTCTAAACCTCCTTCTAAGGTCCAGGGATTGATTTTCAAATGAAGAATCACTTGAACACACCCTACACGCTCTCTGGAATTGTCCATTTGGTATTGAAGTAATTACCTGAAAGGGATGGGAGGACTTTGCATCCAGAAGGGAGTTGACCGCCGTCTTCTTCCGAAATATGTCAGTGCACAATGCGCCGTCGCTGCCCTTAGTGATCACAGCATCCAAAAATTCAATTTTCTAAGTGCTGGTGGTGACAATAAGATGAATATTTTTAGTATTGGTGTTGAGACGCTACACAAAGTTTCCAGCTGGTGGACCTCCCCCTGCCAAATTAACAAAAATGTCATCAATGTAGCGCAGACACATGTGGACTGGGCCAAACTCAAAATCCGGAAAATGAATGGACCGCTCCCAATGACCAAGAAGGAGGTTTGCATATGAGGGCGCACAAGATGCCCCCATTGCAACTCCTCTCTCTTGGAGATAGAAACGGTCCTTAAATAAGAAAAAATTGTGGGTTAAAATAAAACGCAACAATAATAGAAGGAGGTCCACCAACTGGATATCAAGGCTTGTTGTCCCGAGAAAAAAATCTGCGGCCTGTCTGTGTGTTATTGATTTTATTTTGCTGTGTGTCCCTGTGTTGCATTGCTTAATAAAACAAATTTTGTATTTTTGTAAATCTCTTGGCTCGTAGCCTTTATTTATTGATTTACGGTACTTACAAATAGAGTCTATTGTGTAAATCATCCTGCTATTAAGTAGAATTATCCAGTTTGCTTCACAACGACGTAAGGTTTTTATCAGATCTCCGCCCTTTTTGGGCAAAAACACTTTTTCTGCAGCGTTCACTTTAAGCGATGCTAAATTGCCAGCATGTACATGTAAAAAATGTTTTGATGCGGCAGATAGACATCGAGTTGTGGTGTGGTTTACATCATATACGTGCTCTGATATGCGACGGCGTAATGTGCGGGAAGTATTCCCTATGTACTGGACACGGCAAATCGTGCAGGTAATAGTAGTAGGGGTGGGGGACAAGTCATCAAAAGAAATCTGACAGTTGCCCCGCCCCTATCAAAGTGTATTAAACACGCCCCCCTTAATCAAATGGCTATCATTTGATATCCTTTTGATATCAAATGGCTATCATTTGATATCCTTTTGATATCAAATAGTAGGGGTGGGGGACAAGTCATCAAAAGAAATCTGACAGTTGCCCCGCCCCTATCAAAGTGTATTAAACACGCCCCCCTTAATCAAATGGCTATCATTTGATATCCTTTTGATATCAAATGGCTATCATTTGATATCCTTTTGATATCAAATAAATATCCCTTTTGATATCAAATGGCTATCATCTGATATTTATTTGTTAGGTTGTTATGTTTCCCCTTAATCCTGTCCTATTATTTATCTGTCCAATAATTGTTCTCTTTTATATAGGTATTTTGATACTGTAATTTTCCGTTAATCAAATTGATATTCAAAGTGTATTATTGATATCAAATTGTCTTACTGACACGCTTACCCATTAAAAGAAACTTTATTCCTATAATAGTAGAATGTTCCCCATGATATTGTCAGTAGAATTATATATAGTATAATGTTCCCCATGAGTCTTATTGATACGATTACCCATGATATTAAATGAGAGAAGTCGGTCTTATTGATACGAGTACCCACGATATTAAATGAGAGAAGTCATTTTATTTCATATAATAGTATAATGTTTATTGAACCAAATCCACAATACACAGCAAATATCAAATCAATTATCATGTGAACAATATCAAAAATCAATACAATTGCACATCCGCAATACACAAATCAAAGTTGTCGTTACATAGTGAGCCACGTGGATTGTAGAATCGGTGATACTCTTTTTTTAATCCTTAAAGGGCCTTGAGCAATACCTATTGGAGAGGAGTGTAAAGGATGGTTCACACGTCGCGGTGTGAATAGAGTTCGAGATTTAGATGTACCATCAGATTCATTCAATGGTATTTTTAATCGATCTAACTGTTCTCTGGTAGTGGAATTACCCACAACAGTGGAGGGCATATTTAACTCAGCCATGGCCTGCATAAATGTATCCCAGCCCCGAGGTAAATTCCTGTTGGTCAGGGCGTGGCTCTGAGTTGTGTTACGTACCAAATCCATCATGTTAGAGCCTGGAATTACACTTCCTTTGAATATAAATTCACTTTTATCATTCCACGATGTAATATTTTTGTTCTGCAACAGTCTGTTTAGTAAAAATTCTGCGTTCTTTTTATAGCGCGGATTTACATGACTTACAATTTCATTAACGGTTGTATTATTATCAGGTTCTGAATTCGACAATTGTTGATGATCAATCTCAGGAGCGTTAATAAACTTTAAAGTTGATAATTCCTTTGCATCGTGTTTAGCATGAACCAAGTATCTCTGTAGTACATCACTATATTTTTTAATTTTGATGTCGTCCGGTATGTCACGTCTTTGTAAAATTTCACTAATTTCAGCATCGAGACGATGGATTACACTCTGTCGTATGTTGTCTGTAATAGGGGCTCGTAGTTTAATTAGTTCCTGCTTAGGAACAAGATACATTTTCTCAGTATGTTCCATTATTTACCGGCGAGAAGACTTGTTATTATCGGAATCGCAAAGCCTAAAAGAGGACCTATAAACCCACCGGTCTGATTTAGTATACGTTTCTTTTTCTTTATGCTGTGGGACTTATTACTCATGGCTCTTATAGCTTTACGCCATTTTTTTAGTATATTTTTTTGGCGTTCTTTCAGAGGAATACGGCCTTTTAAGATGTTTAATGCAATTTCCCCTATGGCTGTAATTAAATCATGACTCGCATTGCACAAAATAGATTTTCTGACAGAAGGAGGGGCCTTCACGAGGGTTTTTAAGAGATCCCAGTTACGTCGGATTCTCTCAGACATCTTTACAACACTATGTCCACAGCGTAGAATGTCTGATTTTGCGCAAATTTCACTTTTTAGAAGTATTTTTCTTTTGAACATACACAGCGGGTAAAGCTGGTGGAAACAGGCCCGTCCTCAAGCGAAGATCCTCAGGGGTATCGGCTCTTAAGTCTAGCATCAAATAACCATAAGGTACCCGCGTTGCATCCTCAAAAGCTTCTAAGAAAAAACGTGTTTTTCCTGGATACATCTGTCGCGCTAACGTAACAATTTGTAATTTATCCCGAGGATTATTAAAAAGTACCATGTACTTTGTGTTTAAATTTATCGTCCGACTTTTCTTACCTTGACAAAATATGTTTTGTACCAGGTAGAAAATGCTGAGATTTCTGTGGTGTACATACTTGGTAAAAGCTTTTTCTACTTCACTATTATCACTCGCGCTCTCCATGAGATCATCAACAATAGTCAAATTTACCTTTTCGGGAGGGAATAATTCATCATCTACAAATGTATGAGGCAGACCCTCCACAAATCTGATGATTGGAAAAGAAAGAGAGATTTCGTCATATAGTTTTTGCCAGCACGAATAAAACCAAACAATATTATCAGGCTTATGAGAAAAATGAGTGTCAATATTATATAACAGTTGTTTTACAAAATAACTTTTTCCAGAATTAGATGGACCTGCTAGAATGCAGGAGAATGGGTGTTGCAGACGGGTATCCATCACAAGTCACAACTAATAGCCAAATGGTACGGTAGTAAAATCATCAAATAGGCGTCGTTTTGTGTAAACACACCTTTGTGTTTTGCGTAATGGTCTTGTCTCAATGTCCCAGTACTTTTTATTTTTCACAATTCCTGGCTGTTCAACGATAATTCGTTTCTGTGTTTCAGAATCAGAATTACGCGGGTAGTCCAGAACTAGATCTTTTAGACTGTTGAAATTAATAGATTGGTTGTTACCAACATTTAACGTTATACCCTTCACTTTTAAGACAGTTTTACCAGTGTTGAGTTTGTATCCGTAAGTTTTTGGACCTGCAGATACAAATTCAGTGATGTACGTATCATCAGGTATCTCACTGGTCAATTCCCCCAGGTAATCCCCTAAAGGAGGACTCCACTCACCATCTTTCTGCACAAAAATAACAGAATCTGTGTCATGGTATAGGCACCTTTCCTGCAATTTATCCAGAACAGAGTATAGCTCTAGTCTGGCATACGCCGTTGTAAAACACGCTATAAAAATGTTTGTGTTTTTGTTGACAGTGTGATGTCCCTCTGTATATTTCCAGTCAATTGTGGTTGTCTCATCATCAATAAAATGCAACATTGAAATGTCATAGTACGGTAAAAAAACATGATGAAACAAGGCTTCAGCATCGCTGATAATGCTGGTACATGATAAATTAGATCTCTGTGCAAACTTTCCCCATAAAGAATTTAAGAAAAGCTTGGAGATCTGTCTCTTTGCAGAGTTCATTCCTATATTTTCAGATCGTAATTGTACACCTTCTTTTTCAAGAAAGGTGTCAATGTACTGTTGTTTCTTGTTATCATCAGTGCACCAGCTGGGATAACCGGAAGCCTCCTGCTTATCCCTAAGGTGTAATTTAATGTACGGCGCAAACAGAGTATCACTGGTATTAGTAAAATCCCAAATTTCATAGATGTGTGCAATCCTATATCCTTTTTCTATTGCCATCTCAACCTCTATTGTGCACCAAGTTCCTGTCAGAGAGCGATCCTCATCACTGTGTGTACAGTCCTCAGTTTGTGAATTGACAGCGCATGTATAGCAAAGGGGAAACATTAATTTTTTGTTGAGTTTTACCGGAAGAACTGGAAAAAATAAATCCCTTGGAGGGTAGACCTTGACTTTGACAAGACCAAAGTAATTTTTAATAAATCCAAAGTTGTCATAGATAATATGAGGATGACCAACAGGATATGTTTTAGTTTTGTTTACAAAGGGATACAGACTGGTGAAATCATAGTAATGTAGCATCTCTCCAGATTTCCGTTGGTGATAAAGTTTAATGGCATTAGTACGGCCCCCATAAAGGGCATCGCGGGGATCTAAGGGTTTGGGGAATTCCATTTGGACAAGAAATGTTTGAAGATTAGAATCTTTTTCAACCATTTCTTTCCAATCATGTTCCCACAGAACTCTCACTGTGTAGCCGCAATACTGCAAGTAACGTTTTTTAGCTAAAAAGGCGTAATATAATTGACCATAGGATGTGTTTGTGACCTTATTTGAGTCATTTTCATTATAACATACAGGACATCCATGGTAAAAGCAGCCCTGAAATTCAAACGCTATGTGACTGTTGTTAACATAGGCGTAACCATCTAAGAAATATTTTCCGACTTGTTTTTCACCGCCTCTCAAAGCATGCTGAATGGTTATGTTCTCTGTGTGTGCTACATACATGAGCCACTGTATAGCGGGGGACGAGAAACGTTTTTTTGTCTTGTGATAATTATCCCCAGGTAAAATGGCTATTGTGTTTTTTGGAAGAAATTTAAACCTGTACATTGCCATACATACAGAGGCCAGGGTCACGAGTTGAAAAGGATCAATGCATCTGGTCACTTCAATCTTTTTCTTTTCCTGTTTACAGTATATTTGAATATTTTTCTGCGTCATCTCCATAACACGCTCTCTATAGAGTTCACAAGAGCGCCTCAGAATCTCAACATCTTGCTTGCAATAAGCTTTTAGTTCAGACTTAAAGTCAAAAGTTGTATTTACCTCGGTCTCATACCACTCCATAAATTCCCCTTTCTCACTAGGCGACATGTACTCTACCCCATAATATTTTACAGCGGGTAGGGGCCCCACATAGTTTTGATTTTCTTCAGTGTTAAAAAAGTGGGGAAAATGCCCTTTTGAACCTGAAAAACCCATAGCCTGTGGTAGCTTACTAAGTTTCATGGGTATGAAATTTAGAGAGTCTATAAATCGTATATCCAAATCAGGCAGCGTTACACACAAGAGGCGTCCACCTCGGGATATCAGTTTTACGCAGAGTTTTTCAGAAATCAATTCTTTAACAATAAAGTAAGCATCGTATCTGCCGGCATTGTGGGCTATAAATGTATGACCTGAAAATTTACCGCTTGTAAAGAACAGTACAAAGTCATGAGTACACGATTTACCTTCAAACTCCCAGGAAGGCCTGCCATGCAATGTTGTTGCGTAAATGTAATTTGGTATGTGCGTACCTGTCTCTTGCATACATTCAAAGTCATAAAATATATATTGTTCTGTTTCCTCCTTTGGTACATACCTCCGCATGTAACAAAGATGGTCATCAAATTCATTTAGACGTATGCGACAAACAGGACAACACATGCCTTTACATTTATGCTCGGACTCGCTATCTTTGAACACAAAATGATGACATTTATCACAAAATGTTTTAAGTCTGCAGAATGTTGGGTTATCTGTAGCTAAATGTGTGTGATGATCTAAGCACTCGCTCGAGCGACAAAAAACCCGACATATAGGGCAACGAGGTGGGTACTGCTCATCACTGCTCTCCACACAACTCTCTCTTTGACAAGCTTTACAAAAATATTGACACGAATGATTAAATTTGTGATGAAACACCGAATTGCATCTTTCACAAAAGTAATCCTCACCGATAAAACCCTTCATATTTTTGATACCGTAGTAGTGATTATCATGGTGCAATATGAAAATGTTTTTAGTACCAGATGTTTTACCTGATTGAAAGTAACGCCAGTCACCCTGACTGTAGTACAGTACTTTAATGTTGACACCCAGAAGTTTCTCAAAATCCACAATTTCACTAAAGCTTATTAGTTGTTCCTCAGGAATACCCAGGGATGCATGTATGGCTTTAGCACGACTCAGTATAACTGAATCACCGACATCAGTGTCGTCCATCAGGGCACACACACTAGCACTGAAGCACAGATTTGTGTTGTAATTGTTAAAGTCATACAGCCAGCGCTTCTTTTGTTTAATGATTTGACTACTCGCTATAGATTTCAACCGTCTTTTTGCACCACCGCGTCTGTTTTTAATTATTGTTACGACTAATTTGAGTGAATTGGATGCTAGGCATTCAGCATTACTTTGCAATGTGCGAGCAACAGAATTTAAAAATGATACAGAACTGAAATCATCCCTTGATTGTTTTGTAGTGAAAATGGGATCTAATGTGGCCCCACCTTCAAGTCTTAATTGAACAAAGTCCCCAGGATCAATGTCCCTGATGATTCTGTCCAGTAATGACTGAATAGTGTCATGTACGACATTTATGGCCTCTACAAATGATTGGATGCGGTCTAAATTTACAAATCTAAAATGATCAATGTGCAAGCGGGCATTGAAATTGCGGACATCTCTTTGTTGATGAAAAAAATGCTGTAAAAATACTGCTTGATCTGCATTCACTACATTATCATTATCAACATTACCAACAGGTGCTGCATTATGTGCCCTTTCAGCATGTGTTTCCAGAGGCTCTCTGCTTTGAGCATTTGGAGACACAGTGGGGTTAACACCTCCAGGGTTATCTTGGTTACGTGAAGGACTCTGTGCATGTATCAGCATCTGTGGGTTTTGTGTAGATATAGATCTGTGAGCTGCCTCTCGTCGTTTTCTAGCTGCTAGCGATCGTTTAGATCTAATCAACAACTTTAGAGCCCGTTTAAGTATTCTCGATCTGTATGCCCTCTGTGGACCCATTTTAAATAATTTCGTCCCTTTTTTTGGTAATTTCTGCATCCCGTAACCAACCATGCATAGTCACAGTGATTCCTTTTTATTAGGTTGTGATAATACAATAGCATGCTCTCTTTTGAATTCAGATAGTTCTGCGATAATGTCAGATGTTGGATATGCATTCATGAATCTTTCATAGGTATCACAAAAATATTTTAGTTTGTTCTGGTAAAGTTTGCATTGGACATACTGTCCAGACATAGCAGTAAGCATGATGTCCTGTTCATCAGCCCACACAGGTCTCACTGTGTAAGCTGATGTAGAGTCAACTCTCTGCTTTTTGCTTACTCTCCGTTTTGAATCAGAACGTTTTTTTAGAGGCATTACAATACCAAAATCACTAGACGAACCTTCAGAAGTATTAACTGATGGTTGCTCAGTGTGCTGCACCCGTATAGTGTTCATATTTATAGCCTTTGGAATTAAATTCCCGGGTTGCTTGGGGGATGTAGCTCTAGCCTCACGTTTCTTCGGTACTGAATTCCTGGGATACTTGATGGACGCAGTCGTATCTTCACGATTCACAATATTGCTTGGTGAAAGAGGCTTTGTTCGTGAAAGAGGCGTTGTTCTCACGATCACATTAGCTCTTTGCGGAGTTATCTGCGGCGAGTCATAATTACACCTCTGCAGAGACGACGTTGCTGAAAGAAAAGATACTAGCGTCAGTTCATCGTGAAGTTAGAGTAACATAGAAAACAACATAGGATCAACATAGGAAAAGTTACAGGTGCCAGTTAAGCAATTTTCATTGCGACATTGTATGTATAAAGGCAGTATAGAATGGAATAAATATATACTTACAAGCATGAGTTGCATATTGTACTTCTACAGGCCCTGGATTAGTAGTCTTCTCATTGAACGATGTCGACGGGATGGGAATATTCTCTTTTGCAAATTCAAGGTTTTTGGCCAATAGTTGAACATCTGTAAATAAAACATAACTATTAGACCCATCAGAAATGCTTTTAACACAACAGAAAAGCTTTTCTTCACGGACCTGATAATCGTAAATTACCTTTTCTATTCTTGAGGTCCCTTCTTATTGATTTTCCGGATTTTTTTGGAGCGTTAGGAGCCGGGGGAAGTACAGGACTACAGGGCACTTCTACGAGTTCGATAGCCGAATCCCGATTTTCAGCTGTTGCATACAGGGGCAGTACAGAACTACAGTGCACTTCTACGAGTTCGATATCCGAGTCCCGATTTTCAGCTGTTTCAAAGTCTTGATTGTTTTCCATCATATAAACTGACCGCATCATTTCAGTATCTGAATGAGAAATTTTACTTAGCATCAGGTCTAGAAGCACATATTTAATCATTTATTATACAAATAGTAATAAAGCTGCTGATAATATACATAATTACCTGTGACCGATTGATGAAAACCTGGAACATTTGACTCATCAATTACATCTTCACTGGGTCCATAATTCAGAGTACTAAAAATGTTGTTAAATCCTGGACTCATACACTCTTCTTAAATAAGAAAGAATGAAAGAATATATAATTAATATACAAAATATGATAATTAATATACAAAATATGAACTTAATCAGAGTGAGATGACCCTCCTTTCAATAAATTCAATATAATACCTAATTGGGAATTTGTAAGAAAGGTATCGAAATGATCTCCGGAATTGTGGTTTTCCATCTGAAATAAAATGTAACACATTAATATATATATATATATATATATATATATATATATATATATATATATGCGCTATGAAAGTAATATACGACAAAATATAATATTACAAAGGGTCTATATTAAATATCTGAATAAGTTATAATAATAAAAATGATTAACTATATCTAAGCAATGATTGCCCTATTCATCAGCAATATTTATTACGCATGTATTAAATATAAAATTACTTATCTATTCAATATTACAAAGGTAAATAACTTATAATAAACAGTATATTAAATATTTAAATAAGTTATAATAATAAAATAAATAACTATCTAAGCCTTGGATGAACTATTCAATAACCATATATTACTCATGTATTAAACATAGGACAGAACTAGTATTCACCACTATAATTGACTAGCAAAGCATATAAGATAACAAGATAACTATAATGCAGTAAAATTTGTTTAAAAGAACTGAAGGCCTCAGTTCTTTTAAACAAATTTTATCTCTACTTAGACAGTACAAAGATATATATTACCTGTATTATAACGCAATAGGTCCTTGATATATGAAGCAATGAGATTTACTTTATGGTATATATTCAGTCTCATATCATACAGACTAGATAATTGAAATATGGAAGGCTACAGTTTATCACTACACAAGAAATGGGAATTAAAAAAGTAAACTTACTGTTTAAAGAGTGAAGCGATGTTCAGTAGAACTGGAAAAATACTTTCTTGGTAAATCTGCACTGCTATGAATGGGCCTTTGCACTCTATTTAAAGGGCTTCAGCTCAGAAAATCACACCCACCAAAAACAGTCAGGGGCGTCACTCCACAGGGTAACAGCCAATCATGATATCTTTATATTTAGACGCCTCAGCTGTTGTCTTTTAAATGAAATTACTTTTCAAGCATAATATAGTTGGTATTAAAGTTTCCATTTAATATCATTTCATACAGAGGCCATTCTGATAAAGACATCAAACGTCAAATTCCTCATCATGGATTCTAGAAACCTTGAAAAAATATTGAATAAGCAGTATTTCACACCTAAAGCTGCTGGTTCCTTTGGTGGAATTGACAAATTATATAGAGAAACAAGAAGAAATCAGGCGATTAAAGAAGCGATTGTGCGTGATTGGTTGAATAGACAAGATTCATATATTTTGCACAAGCCTGTAAGAAAGAGATTTAAGACAAATAAAATCTTAGTTTCAAATATAGACCAACAGTGGCAAGCGGATCTCGTAAGTTTAATTGAATATTCAAGGGAAAATGATAATGTCAAATATATCCTGACAATTATAGATATTCTATCAAAATTTGCATGGTGCGTCCCCTTATCAAACAAGACTGGATCAGGTGTAGCCAGATCTTTTGAACGAATATTTCAAAATGAAAAACGCATACCGAAGAAATTACAGACGGATCGGGGTAAAGAATTTGTGAACGCCTCTATGAAACGTATTTGTAAAACGTATAACATTTTGCATTTCTATACGAACAATTTAGTAAAAGCCGCTGTGGTGGAGAGATTTAATCGTACGTTAAAATCCAGGATGTTTCGCTACCTTACAAGACAAAACACGTTTAGGTACATTGATATTTTACCGGATTTGGTGCATAGTTACAATCATACTTTTCATTCGAGTATTCGCTGTAGACCTGTTGATGTTACGAGCAAAAATTCGTTACAAATATGGAAAAATATTTACAGCTCTAGTATGAATAATAAGTCGATTAAACCTTCTTTAAAAATTGGTGATAATGTACGCTTGTCTCAATATAAACGTACTTTCGCTAAGGGATATGAACAAACATACACTGAAGAAATATTTATGATTAGTGGCATTAATACAAAATTTCAAATACCTCTCTACAAAATCGTTGATTTGCGCGGAGACCCTGTGGAGGGAACATTTTATAAGGAGGAACTACAAAAAGTTTCAGCGGATGAGAATCGACTCTACAAAGTAGAAAAAATTTTGAGACGAAGACGCGTCAAAAATATATCGCTGGTTCTCGTTAAGTGGTTGGGATACCCATCATCCTTCAATAGTTGGATTAAAGAAGACCAGTTGACGGACATGTAATTATGGATTCTGGCTCATTCTATATTACATTACCTAGCAATGCCTCCTCTAAAATTTTTCCAGACAACACGATATCTACGTTTACTACAAAACTGGCAAAACCCGTATACCTTACAGGAACGTATGAAGTAGCACTCACAGAAATTCAGTACCCCCATACCTGGTTTACCTTTGAAAATAACGAAGGCTCATTTTATATCGGAAAACGAGGAGATATCCAGAGGGAATATTTCGTAAAAGCAGGATATTATTTAAATATTTCTGAACTCATAAGAGCCATTAATGAACGTATTGACACATTGAAGGTAGCCGCCGACGGTTTTAAACTTCGTTATGATGAAGTGAAGAGAAGTGTGACTCTATCGGATTCCCCTACGATTCAGTTTGCTCCAGGACAAAAATTGGCTCATATTTTAGGATTGCAACCGTATATTGAGGCGTATGATAATAGCCTGTTAGAGAGAAAGAAGTCGTATGCCGATATAAAAGACGGATTTTATACATTATTTGTTTACACAGATATAATTCAACACCAACTTGTTGGAGACAGTTATGTTCAACTTCTGAGAACCGCACAAGTCAGCGGTAAAAGCTCGGATATTATCACCCTCCAGTACACGCGTCCAGATTATGTACCTCTATGCAAACATAGCTTTGATTCTATAACCATATCTATCTTGACAGATCAGGGTACCCCTGTTAAATTCAAGTACGGAAAAACAATCGTACGATTACACTTTAGGCAGCGACGTGATTGACACGATAAAATGGTGTCTCATAGGGTTTACGGCGATCCAAGCATTTATATCCGCTATTACATAGCTCAGACGGGCAACGGCTTAGAGGGATTTCGCGGTGATGAGTACATGTATGGAGCTGGTCTGGCTGGGATTTTTAGGGGTCTGTTTCGAAAAGCCATGCCCCTCTTCCGAAAAGGATTAGAAATAGTAAAACCGCATGTAAAAACAGCAGTCAAAAATATCGCTAAAGATGCCGTTACCTCCCTCTCTACAACCGTCATGAATAGATTAAACACGCCTCCTCAGGAAGGATCTGGCCTTGTTTATGTCGCTAAAAAACAGAAAAAGAGAAAAAGGCGTACTCTTCCTTTTCTTATGAATAAAATTACTCCCGCAAGACGTAACCGTCAGAAAAGAATAAGGCGCTCTGTTGAAGACATCTTCTAAGCAATTATCATGGCTTTCGTACACGATGCTTCTGTAGAGTGCACAAAATCGGAACTGGATATTTTTGACATTCCCCCTACGCAAACAAGTATCGAGAAATCGCTTTTTGTAGAAGTGCAACCTATTGCGGCTCTGGCGGACAATGCCCCGCTAGAATTTTTCATATCAGGAAGCGGAGAATATTATTATGATTTGAACAATACCCTACTCTACATAAATTGCCGGGTCGTAAAACAAGATAATTCGAATATAGCCGATGGAGCTCGTGTAGCTATGATAAATTACCCGATCGCTACATTATTTAATCAGGTTGATATTACTTTGGGAGATCGCCTCATCTCTCAATCAGACAATCTTTACAGCTATAGAGCCTACATTGAAACATTATTGAATTACAGCGCACAGACTTTGGCTTCTCAGTTTACATCGGGATTATTTTATAAAGACACTGCGGGACAACACAATGTCCGAATCCTGGATGGTGCAAATGCGGGATTCAACAAGAGAGCTCTAGCAGTTATGCACTCAAAACCTGTGGATCTGTTGGGACCAATTTTTGGTGATATATTTAATCAACCGAAACTTATATTGAATGGTCTTGACCTTAAGATCAAGTTGACGAGAAACAAGGATTCTTTCTGTTTGATGTCTGCTGAAGTTGATCCGCTTAAAGTACAAATCATGCATGCTTGTCTCTATGTAAAGAGAGTACAAGTTTCACCGGCTGTCCGGATAGGCCATAGTCAGGCGTTGCTAAATGCAACAGCAAAATACGCTATTGATAGGGCCTGCATGAAAGTGTACAGTATTCCTACAGGTACTCGCATCTCAAACCATGAAAATTTATACTTAGGCGTCATACCGAAAACTGTTATATTGGGATTTGTAGATAACGAAGCATTTAGCGGTGCGTATAATAAAAATCCATTGTACTTTCCGCATTACAACATTAACCACGCCTCTTTATATTTAGAGGGTCATCAAATACCATCTCAACCCTTCCAACCCAATTTTAATATTGATCTAGCCGTCAGAGAATATATGTCTTTAGCGCAAATTTCAGGGAAATATAAAGCGGACTGCGCTCTGTCGATCGATCGAGAAGAATTTATGGACGGCTTCACGTTCTTTGCTTTTGATTTATCAGCCGATCAAGAACCTGGAAGTCACTTCTCACTCATCAAAACGGGCAACCTGCGGGCTGAAATACGCTTTGCTCTACCTACGCCACACACCGTAAATATGATAGTGTATGCCCTGAACTCAACTATTCTAGAGATTAATAATCGTCGTGAAGTGTTGTATGATTTTTACTGATGGATTCCCTACAACTCACAAACATGATGAAGGCCGATCTCTATACAGAATGCATATTTTCTGGGGTGTATCCGTGTGATTTGCTTCCGTCAACCAGAGTCACTCAGAGACCCGCTGCGTACATCGTCAATACAGACAAATCCAATCAGAGTGGCAAACATTGGATATTAATTTTACTATGCGATGATAAGAAGTCCATATTTTTTGACAGTTATGGATTACCCCCGGAAAATGAAATTTTTCCTCGTGATTTTGTAAAGTTTTTAAAGAGAAATAGTGAATTATACTGCTTTCAAGATAAGCAGCTTCAGCAAACATTTAGTACTGCTTGCGGTCAATATTGTGTGTTTATGCTTTGGCATTTAGCAAGAGGACGGACATATAGTGAAATATTGGAACAATTTAGTAATGATTTAAAGCAAAACGATAATATAGTTCTTGCTTTTGTAAAGAAAATTTCATCTGATCCAAAAGGCTATAGTTGTATGAATCATTTTAACTTTGTTCAACGATGTGTTAATTTCTGTTCCTTTCGAGATTCAAAATGACAACTGGGGTTCTCACACTACAGTGAATCCTGTCTCTGACTATGATCCATTTGAAAAAATCATTAGGCACTTGAAAAAACATTACTGAGAGGTAATTGACAAAAAACTACAACTGTACCTTCTCTCTGTTATTGAAAAACTATGAATACACGGCAAACAGGTGATGGTGAATGAATGTTCGCTTCAAGACTCACAACTGTTGCAACGTCATTAGGAAGCTGAAAAAACACATTTGCTATTGAAAAACACTTAACACAAGAACTGGTCTCTTGTAAAGTCAGCTGTTGTCCCTAATGCTTCTACAAGATGCTTGAATCCTAAATTCAACTGCTCAGTTATTTGCGGCTTTGATAATTGCTGTGTATTGCGGATATTCAACTGTATTGATTTTTGATATTGTTCACATGATAATTGATTTGATATTTGCTGTGTATTGTGGATTTGGTTCAATAAACATTATACTATTATGATTTGATATTTGCTGTGTATTGTGGATTTGGTTCAATAAACATTATACTATTATATGAAATAAAATGACTTCTCTCATTTAATATCGTGGGTACTCGTATCAATAAGACCGACTTCTCTCATTTAATATCATGGGTAATCGTATCAATAAGACTCATGGGGAACATTATACTATATATAATTCTACTGACAATATCATGGGGAACATTCTACTATTATAGGAATAAAGTTTCTTTTAATGGGTAAGCGTGTCAGTAAGACAATTTGATATCAATAATACACTTTGAATATCAATTTGATTAACGGAAAATTACAGTATCAAAATACCTATATAAAAGAGAACAATTATTGGACAGATAAATAATAGGACAGGATTAAGGGGAAACATAACAACCTAACAAATAAATATCAGATGATAGCCATTTGATATCAAAAGGGATATTTATTTGATATCAAAAGGATATCAAATGATAGCCATTTGATATCAAAAGGATATCAAATGATAGCCATTTGATTAAGGGGGGCGTGTTTAATACACTTTGATAGGGGCGGGGCAACTGTCAGATTTCTTTTGATGACTTGTCCCCCACCCCTACTACTGGTAATGATGTAAACCACCGCAGCGGTACCGCAGTTAATAAATGATTTTATAGTAAATTCTCGATTGTTTGCACAAGATGAAAATTTGTTGGTATTGAGCATAAATTTACACAGCCCACAATTTTTCTGGGCACATTTATAGGAACCTAATGTAGATAACCAGTTCAATGAACTGTGACCTATGTTCTTATTAAGTGATGTATGATCACTGGGTGAGATGCGGTTCACTATTGTGGTATTGCGTTTAGAAACGAATCTAACACCATTGGCCGAGATGTTTTTTAGAGTATTGTCCACCTGCAAAATAGGTAAATATTTTTTGATGATATCAATAACGCGATAATAATCGCTACTGAAATTGGTGGAAAAAACTACCAAAGGAGAGGTTTGTGCAGACACAGGGGAGGACGTGGGTTTATTTCCCAAATATTGTGCTCTGTTTTTTTGTTCAGATTTTTGCTTGGCTTGATCAATCACTTTGGGAGAATAACCCCTATTTTTTAATCTATTTTTGATGATGTCACATTGTCTCTGGTAAGAGGAGTCGGAGGTGCATGTGCATCTGGCTCTTACAAACTCGCCTTCAATATTTTTCCTTGATCTCCATTTGACAGCCAATTTGTCTACAGGTGGTGTGGATTGTGACCTATTTAGGAAAGCAACTGCAGGTAATTCTATATTATATGCCACCAGCTGCCACCCACGCCATGTCATTAATAAATGACATGGCGTGGGTGGCAGCTGGTGGCATATAATATAGAATTACCTGCAGTTGCTTTCCTAAATAGGTCACAATCCACACCACCTGTAGACAAATTGGCTGTCAAATGGAGATCAAGGAAAAATATTGAAGATGGATCAGACTGATAAGTAAAGGAAATATTGCAGGGATTATTATTTAAATAATAAATTAACCTTTCCATGTCCTCCAGTCCTCCCTCCCAGACAATTATGACATCATCTATATATCTAAGGAAGATGTTAATGTTAGATTCAAAGGGGTTCGTATCAGTGAAGATATACTCCTCCTCCCACCATGCCATAAAGACATTGGCGAGAGAAGGAGAAAACCTGGCACCCATCGAACAGCCCTGTGTCTGGACAAAAAAACTCATCCAAAAAAGTGAAATAGTTGTTTTTAAGGAGAAAAAACGCAACCTCAATAATATAGATTTGAAGATCAGTCGAATAGTTGGTATATTTTTGCATATACTTAGTGCCAAAATGGCCAAGTCATGGGGTATCGAGGTGTATAAATTTTGAATGTCACATGTTAGCCACCGATATGAATTCTTCCATCTGATGTTATTAATGATATTGAGAGCGTGTTTTGTATAATTGGTATAACTTGGAGACAATTTAGCAAGTGGACTTAATCGGGTATCTAACCATTGGGAAAGATTTTCTGTAATTGACCCACCCCAGATACTATGGGTCTAAAAGGGGGGGGGGGACATCTTTATAATTTTTTGGCAATGCATGTAACAATGGAATTTTTGGGAAAGCTGGGTTGAAAAATTCAGATTGTTTTTGATTTATGACACCTAATTCTATACCTCTATTCAAAAGATCTTCCAAATCTAATCTCACCTGAGATATGGGATCAGACTGAATCTTCCTATAGATTGAACTATTTTTTAAGAGATTTTTTACCTCTCATTCATATAGTCCCACATCTAAAACTTTTACGGATCCGCCCTTATCGGAGTTTTTTACTACTATATGATTATTAGCCATAAGGGATTTTAAAGCTTTTTGTTGGGGACCAGTGAGATTGAGGTGCGTTTTTTTCTTTGATTCACTTAGTTTTATGAGCTCTTCCTCAACTAAATATTGAAAATCATCCATGATGGAGATTTTCGACTGTTCTGGGTGGAACTCTGGATTGGGTACCCTGGAGGAAAAAATTGTATCTGTCAATTCAAGAATTCTAGAATTTGGTTCTGACAAATCTCTAAGGAATTGTAATGAAATCTGCTCTCTAAATGTATTAGGTGCAAAATCCTGAATATTTGAAGCTACATTCCTAGAGATATCAATCACAGTATCATCATTATCAGATTGAAAAAAATGACGTTTCAGGGTAAGCCGTCTCATGAAATTATTTAAATCAATAATAGTGTCAAACAAATTCATATTGGCAGTAGGAACAAAATTCAGTCCTTTTGCAAGTAATTGTATTTGATCTTCTGACAAAAAATTGGCGGACAAATTAATAACAGTAAAGTCATTAGTTTGGTTTAGTAATTCTTGTTTCTCGTGGACCGTCTGAATTCTCTTACCACCGGAATGTTTTCTTCCAGATCTTCTGTTTTTTAACTGGTTGTAAGCGTTGCCAGATGGAGATCTTGCTGAGCTGGTAGATGGAGCTCTCTCTGTGTCTGATATGTCCGTGTTTACAGTAAATCAGATGAATCAAATTCAGTTGAGGAAAAACTCACTCGGTTGTCCTTTCTCTTTAAAATAGGAGAATTTCTCAGTGGTTGCTGTCGTGTTCTTCTTTTGCGGTATTGTTGCCAATTGTAAACTTGGTTATTTTCATAATCATTATATCTCTCTTATATTTATTTTCTTTTGTAGTTGTGATGGTGTCCTCCAATTTATTTAAGTTCAACATGATTTTATCTTTCAAGGTCTTAAGAATATTCATGTCACTAATTTTAGTGAGGTCCTCCTCAATTTTCTTGATGTTTTCATCCAGTTTCACAATTTTTTCAGTTTCTTTTTCCACGATTAAAGCAATTAATTTTTCAGAACATTCAGAGAGAATATTGTCTCAATTAGTGGTAAAGTCTTGGTCATATTCAGACGTTATTTAAATAATAATCCCTGCAATATTTCCTTTACTTATAAGTCTGATCCATCTTCAATATCTTTCCTTGATCTCCATTTGACAGCCAATTTGTCTACCGGGGCTGTGGTGTTGTAGCTGTTCTGTTTTGTCACAAGTCAGCTTATTGGATCACCAGTGAGGTCCTCTGAATTAGGCCTCTTCAGACCTAATCAAGATCGAGCGCTCGGAGAAAAAGACCTGCATTCATGTGGGCATGATCAATTTTCTGTTTATTTAGCTAAGGTACAGTTTATTTATACCATTTACAGATCAATGTAATATTGCAAAAAAAACTTCTAGCTGGACTCTACAAGTTGCTCATATGACCTTTAAGTTTTAGCAAAACAAAAATGTAGAGTCATGCATATGAGATAAGAAGAAGATAAGAAGAACATTTAGAGACAATAATAATCCTTGAGCCTGTCTCTTATTGTGTAGGCTCCATAATGACTATGAACTACCATCAGATATACTTACTAATAACAATAAAATATCTTTAATGAAGAAATAGAGAAACTATTAACCCTTCTATATCAATTTCCCCCTTTTGTAAATGGTATAACCTTCACTACAGGGTCAGTAGGCGTCCAAACAGGAGCTGCTAGCTCATGGGCCTAGTACCCATGAGGGGTCTTCCTACCACTTCACCCATCCACTCTCAGTGTGGACACCTACTCCCCGTCAGCAGAGGCCATTTGGGGTCCATAGTAAACTACAGAGGGTTCAATGCTGGGACTCTTAGCACATATATTATTCAGTAGTTTAGGTAATGCATATATCAATGCTTTTACAGCTATATAAAGCAATAGACAGAACAACAATATTTGCATACAGGTTTATATAATGCCAGAAACCCAACCTGCTAGGCCCTTAAACCAATTGGCTGGATTCATAAAAGAAAATGTATTTCCCCACCAGGAGTCCTTGTTGGCATCGTGCTCTTTTAACCATTTATCCATAAGTTCACTTGTTTTCTGTATATCTGCTCTAACCTGGAGGTTGCCTGCAGGGTCAATGTAATGGCAACAGGCAGGACCAATTATTTGACACATTCCGCCGTCTTTTGCTGTCACAAAGTCTAGCACTATAGTATGCTGGTTAGTGACTACAATTAATTGTTTTTGTATAGCATTGGTAGCATTTAGAATCTCAAGAACCCGAAACATTTGATCATCCAGGTAGTCAGTGGAGTCTACTAGCTTGTCCCACATTTGCATTAAGAAAGGGTGTATGAAAATAGCACTAAATACCTTATTTGCTTTTCCCAATTCTACTACATGAGGCCTACCATTTGGCCGGGGTTTATTATCTGCTGCTCGTTTATACAAGGTATGAATTGGGACAGCTGCTACATCTACTTTACTATGAGGAACTATGAAAGTGGCTGGTGTAAGTCTGGCAAGTGTGCAAACCCCTCTCATGTCAGGGCTCACCCACTTGTGAGCACGATTCCCACAAACCAAAAACACTTCCTCTGGGAAAATACAAAAGTGAGTTTGACTTTGTACACAATAAAGCAGATTCAGAAGCCCCTTCATGACTTTATGAGCACACCACGTATTGTTCATTTGTTTTCCTGTCATATCCGAGATACAGCTGCCCCGCTCCCTCCTAAAAGTCCGTCTAATAAATGATGATGTACAGCCCTCAATACCCTTCTGATATACTGTCTCATTGTCCTTGGTTAAGTCATGTGTATGTATATAGAAACAGTTATTGTCTTTTCCACAATTTCCAACACCATTGTATTGAAGACTGAACCATAATCCATCATGGGGAATGGGGCCCGAATGAGGAATCTTAGTCTTTATTTTGGCAATTATGCCCTTGTCTGAATCGTATTCCATCCACCACGAGTATCCATCAGGCCGTGTGATATTTAGCTGGAACCAGGGTTTAGTGACCCATCCAACTATAGTCAATGTAGCAGATACATCACGAGGTACATCTTCTCCCAAAAATCTAGATTGAGTCCAGGTTTCATTGTGTATACAGTCTGGTACCAATACCTCCTGTGGTTCCAGAGGTAAGGCTAAATAAGGCATAGTCTTTGAAGAAATAGGACTGTGTGTGCAGATCCAACAGTCTTTTGGCTTTTCTCCTTCCATGTCCTCAGTAAGAGAAATATGGCGGCGAATGAGTTTATTATCCCAGTCCGTATTTAAAAGTTCGCTCAGCGCCTTTGTTGGGTGCAGCATCCCTGCTACACCTAGCAGGATAATTAGCAAAACTGTCATTCTGCTGGTGGAGTGACCTTTTTACAGTGACTAGCGTGGATCCAGGTGGGTTTTCCCTCAAGTTTCACTGAGGTGGATGTAGTCAGCTGGACTTGGAATGGGCCATCAAAGCGTGGATCTAGGCTCCTTCTCACGTGTCTGCACACGACCACCCAATCACCTGGATTCAGCTGATGCACATCTGCACTTGCATTGGGATCTGGAATGGATGAAAAGACATGTTTATGCACCACATTAAGTCTTTCCTGTAAGGCCTGGACGTAGGCTGTCATAGTGCCGTGTTGCATCTGTAACACTTGTGGAAAGTAGAGACCTGTTTTTGGGGCACTACCAAAAAGGACTTCAAAAGGAGACAAGCCTGTCTTTCTATTTGGAGTGTGTCTGACTGAAAAGAGTGCCAGGGATTAGCACTCTACCCAATTCTTTCCTGTCTCTGCCATGGCCTTTTGAATTTTTAGTTTAAGTGTCCCGTTTAATCTCTCTACTTTTCCACTGCTCTGTGGATGATAAGGGGTATGGAATGCCTGCTCTATTCCCAGGGCCTGCATAATGTCCCTCATTGTTTCTCCCTGTCATTTTCTATGGTTTCTTGGATGCCATACCGACAGACTAGTTCCTTCCTCAGTTTTTCTGCAGTTGTTTTAGCATTTGCACATTTTACTGGATAGGCCTCAACCCATCCTGAGAAGAGATCTACACATACCAGAACGTATTCATACACTCCTACCTTGGGTAGTTGTATGTAGTCTATTTGCAGTCGTTGAAACGGGTAGAGCGGTCTGGGTGTTGCTTTCTTAGGGACTTTTACTGTTTTACCTGGGTTGTGTTGTGCGCAGATAATGCAGGATTGTACGTGTTTTTAGGCTACGTAACTGAAGCCAGGAGCGATCCAGAAGGCATTCACCTGGTTACACATGTGACTTTTTGAGGCGTGAGTGGGGCCATGTGTTGCTTGTGCCATCATAGGGAACAGGGACCTTGGTAAACACAACCTATCCTTACTTTCCCATACTCCATTCGAGTTCAGCCCAGCTCCCATTTTCTCCCAGTGTTCCTTCTCTGTTTGGGCAGCCTGATGCTGGAGGGATTTCAGGACATCCAAACTCACTGTGGCTGGGACTTGCTGGCTCCCTGCCACTATCCTCTGATCCCTAGGCCTCTTTGCCGCTGCTTTCGCAGCTGCATCTGCCCTTCTATTGCCCGCTACCTCCAGTGAGTCACCTTTTGTGTGTGCTTTCACCTTAATGATGCCAACCTGGACTGGTAACATTAGTGCCTCCATTAACCGTTTTACCAATTCTGCATTTTTAATAGGCTTACCAGCTGACGTAAGAAAATCTCTACTTCTCCAGATAGGGCCAAAATCATGACAGATCCCAAATCCATACTTTGAGTCTGAATAAACATTAATTTTCCTACCTGATCCCGCTCTACACGCCTCAATGAGCGCTGTTAGCTCCGCCTCCTGCGCGGACATGTGCGGCGGGAGGGGTTCAGCTCGGATTACCTCATGTGAGGATACTACTGCATATCCAGTGTAGAATCTCCCATCCAGGTGGTATCTGGAGCCATCTACAAAAAACTCAAAATCTGCATTAGTAATAGGTGTATCATAGACATGTGGAAAACCTGCTGTCTCCTGACTCATCAGCTCTATGCAGTCATGCTCGTGCGTCATGTCAAAGTATTCATCCTCACTTGCTACCATTGTCACCAATTCCCCCTTTTCTGAATCTACTGGCAAAAGGGTGGCTGGATTCAGAACATTACACCTCTTGAGGGTGACATACTCAGGAATCAGAAGGGCACATTCAAGTCTGAGCTGTCTGGCCATAGACAGGTGTTTCGGTTGGACTTGCACAAGTATAGCATGAATGTCATGCGGGGAGTAAATTGTTAAGGGAAATGTCAATGTGATCTTGCAAGCTTTCCCTAGCAGTACTGCAGCAACCGCTACAGCACGGACACACGTGGGTGACCCTCTGACAACTGGGTCCAATCACGCTGAGTAGTAAGCTATTGGTCTTTGTTTGTCACCATATTGCTGTGTAAGGACAGCTGTCGCATGCCCTCCCTGTTCTGTGCAAAACAAGAAAAATGGTTGATCGTAATTTGGAATACCCAGGGCCGGGGCAGATACAATGAGTAGTTTAAGGGAATGAAAGGAATCAATAGCTTCCTGAGTGAGGTCAAAGGGGTCAGATGACAGACAATCATAGAGGGGTTGCATCATTTGCGAGGCAGACCTTATCCAAGGCCTGCAGTATGACACTAAGCCCAAAAAGGTGCGCAGTTGCCGGTGGGACCTGGGTAGGGAGAGATTTTGGACTGCTTGTTTTCTCTCAGTCAGGTGTCTTGTACCTTCAGAGATACAGTGACCCAAAAAGGTTACCTTTTGCTTACAGTACTGTAATTTTTCCCATGAAACTTTGCAACCATTCTCTGCCAGAAAACACAGCAAAGAAATTGTGGCTTCCTTGCAGGACATCTGGTCTGGACAGCAGAGCAAAAGGTCATCCACATACTGCAATAGCGTAACCTGTGGATGAGGCAGTTGCCACTGTTCCAGAATTCCTGCCATAGCTGTAGAATAAATGGTAGGTGAATTCATTCCTCCTTGCGAGAGGATTGTCCACATGTACTGTTTCCCCTCATGTGTGAAGGCAAAAAGATACTGATAGTCAGGGTGTAGAGGCACAGAGAAAAATGCATTTGCCAAATCAATTACTGTAAAACATTTGGAGGTCCCTGGGATTTGTGACAGTAAGGTATGTGGGTTTGGAACAATGGATGTTACACTCTCAGTGACAGCATTGACAGCTCTCAAATCATGCACCATTCTGTACGTGTCAGGGGAACCTTTGGGCCCTTTTTTCTTGATTGGATACAAGGGAGTGTTACAGGGGGAGGACCTTTGTACTAGAGCCCCTGCTTGCACTTATTCTCTTATATCTCTGGTCAGGGCCATTGATTTGGCTGGGCTTAAGGGATACTGTTTTAAACAAGGAGGAGTGGAGCCTTCTTTTAATTTTATCATGACTGGGGGAATAGGAAGCCGACCAACATCAGTTTTTCCCTTTGCCCATACGATGTCTGGAACTTGTTGCATTGCTATTTCTTCACTAGTTCTGGTATCGGACACTCTCGCAGATTTGGACATGTACACCATTGCTGCAATCTTGCACAAGTGTTTGTCAGAGAGGGGACTTGTGACTGTAATACCTTCTGGGGTGTATTGTTTGGTAGCCTGGATAGCACTTAACACATCAGCCCCCAGCAAATTCATAGGAGTATTTTCACTAACAATAAGCTTTGTGAGAATTTCCTGGCTATCTTGTAATCTCAGCTTCATCTGTTTTGTAAGGGTGTTTCAGACACCAATCCCTCCGCCCCGACACACTCCACAGTCTCGTCAGTAATCATATCTGGCTTTATCAGGTCTTTATGTACCACAGTGCCGGCTGCCCCAGTGTCAATTAAAAATTCTGCCTCTTTCCCCCCTGGCATTGTTATGGTCGTAAGTAAGGTGGGACCAGGTCCTGAGGGAACGAAAACAGGGTACACATTTGTCACTGGGTTGCCAGTTTCCTAGGTCAGAGGCAAGGGAGGAGGGAAATCAGTCTGCTCACTCTCCTTTTTGGAGTTTTTGCACTGTCTGGCGTAATGTCCATTCTGTCCACAATTCCAGCACTGTACGGTCGCTCGGTCACCTGGTGCCCCCCCTCCCTGCTTCCACTGTCTTCCTTGTGCTCTAGCATACATAACTGGTCGCTTGCATTTTGTCAGTTCAACCCCCTTAGCTACTTGCAGAAGGTCTGTTGGGTCCATGTTTCTCCACTCAGGTCTGGCTGTCTGTACTGCTTCTCGTAAAAACTTATTCATACCGTCAATGAATGCATTCACCAATATTTTGATATCAAGGTCGTTTCTTGCACTGTACCCCATGTCTGTCCACTTCAGCTGTAACCTCCCAAAGTACGTCTCTATACTCTCCCGTTTTTGCTGTGTCACATCAGTCATCAGTACAGACTGCTCTGATTGTTTCTTTGTAGCCCATCCTTTCAATGCCTCACAGTACGTCATTCCAGACCTCTCAGACTCAACATCCATGACCCATGATTGCTCCTTTATCATATCAGTATGTGATTTGATTATGTGTCCCAGCACGTCACCTGCCTTTGCAGTCACCAAACTCTCGAGGTCTGCCCAAGTGCATTTATAAGTCACCTGTATTGTCTGTATTTGCCTGTAAAATGGGAAAGGTTGGTTTTCAGGGTCAGGTAACTGTTTCAACATAGCTAGCTGGTCAGAGGGGCTCCAGGGATGATATTCCTGTGTCTGTCTGATTCTTGTGACCTTCCTCGGTCGGGATGTATCTGATTTTTTTTGTACTGGTCCCAGGGCGTTCTTTCCTTTCCTCACCATCAGCTTACTCTCCAAAACTCAATTCCTTCACTACCTCTGTCTTAGAGTCAGCGTCCTCTGTCATCACATGTGATCTGATTCGAACAGGATTTAGTGCAATCTGCTTAGGGCGAGTAACATTACACGTAGCACAAGTACCTCTCCAGTCTGGGTTTTTCTGACTACAATGTTTACAAGTCCATTCATCTGGTCTGGGTTTCTGCTTATGTGAAGGGGGGGCGGTAGCAGTCACAATTCCTGCTTTTGGTGCATTAAAACATTCATAATACGCCTTATCTCCCGCTGTGGTCTCTTTATATCCACAATGCTGCACCTCTTCAGCCACACGACACCATTTATTTACTTGTTGCTCTACCCTCTTATCTTTTATCCAACCTCTCTTTTCTTCCCTGAATCTGTGCCATTTCTCAACATCCAAACATCCGTACTCTGGCATGTCTGCCTTTTTGAGTATCGGTCTGACATTTTTCACTGCTTCCTTGCCTTCTCTTTCTTGCACTATCTGTTTGGCTGTTTTGGATCCTGCTGGAGCCCCACGCTGCACACTGAACAAGTTGCCCATGGCTTCAAC
Source organism: Anomaloglossus baeobatrachus (assembly GCF_048569485.1). NCBI lineage: Eukaryota > Metazoa > Chordata > Amphibia > Anura > Aromobatidae > Anomaloglossus > Anomaloglossus baeobatrachus. The sequence goes on from NC_134353.1 coordinate 424,160,868, forward strand.
TTATTCCCACACAGCCCACCTTTCTGCAAATGCCCTCTCAGTGTCCCTGAACCTTGTTAACAGGCCACACTTCTCCTGGCAAGTCAGAATGGGCTCTCAAGTGGTAGCTGGAAGGCTAAATCATCATTCACTCTCACCTGCTACACTTGCAGGGCGTATTGGGAAGGGTTAAAAAAACACCTCTCTCACCCAATAGACCAGATGACTAAAGCAGGAAGGACCAGGTGTGATAGTCCTCTCACCTACTAGACCACCTCCATGTAAGTGGGAAGGCCACAATGCTCTCTAACCCACTTCAAACCTGATGTGCAGTTGGGTAATTCATGCTGGTCCTTTACAAAGTATTCCAGCAACGAACGTAAACTAGAGTTAAACCAAAACAATCCTCAGAGCTGACTTCTCACAGAGGGCAGAAGACAGAAAATCGAGCAGCTGTTCACTTGACCCCTCCCAACAGAATAACAGCAGCGCACAGTTTGTTTAGCAAGAGTCTTTTCCAAAACATCCCTAATACCCACTGGTATAATAAACAATCCCAGCAGAAAATTGAGACTACTTATATACCTTCACAGCACTTGATTCTAGAAACATATGTAACAATACACCTTCCAAGGATCAGTTAACCTCACAGGTAAATAAAATTATCTAAACCGCTCTTGACACTGATGGGAAAAAAAATACATATGTCAGGTATCCACTCAAATACTCTATATGGCTATGCCCTGTGACATTTCACAACCAGAACATCTTTTCACAGTCCACAGTATGACCTATAACCATTAAACTTATACATACATATTATTTCACCAAGTCTCTTATCTCAATTTCTCATCACTTTGTTATTCAGAGGCTTCTCATCAATATACAACAACCTATTGCCTGCCTACTTTATCTAGGCATTAATATGAAACCACTAAAGATGGCCAAAGCAAAACACAAAACACAGCAACACAGCAAATGCAATTATACAGAGACTGTCCCAAATTCCATGCTATGCAATCTATGCAATCAGTTAATGGACGGACAACAGATTATCTTATTACTCTATATTTCAACTCTCATTCAGACATGCATGAAAAAACAATACTCACTGGTGATGCCAGAGTTCTTGAACCGTGTGTACAGCCTTACCCAGAATATTTGGGAAATCAGAGAGAGTGAAATAAAGTGTAAGAATAAAGCTTCTCACCTTGCTGCAGCTGAAATTTCACTGTCTCAAGAGTCCCCAAAACTTCTTCCAAATAGGCTGGTTGGCCACGGCCCCACGTTGGGCGCCAAAAACTGTTGTAGCTGTTCTGTTTTGTCACAAGTCAGCTTATGGGATCACCAGTGAGGTCCTCTGAATTAGGCCTCTTCAGACCTGATCAAGATCGAGCGCTCGGAGAAAAAGACCTGCATTCATGTGGGCATGATCAATTTTCTGTTTATTTAGCTAAGGTACAGTTTATTTATACCATTTACAGATCAATGTGATATTGCAAAAAAAACTTCTAGCTGGACTCTACAAGTTGCTCATATGACCTTTAAGTTTTAGCAAAACAAAAATGTAGAGTCATGCATATGAGATAAGAAGAAGATAAGAAGAACATTTAGAGACAATAATAATCCTTGAGCCTGTCTCTTATTGTGTAGGCTCCATAATGACTATGAACTACCATCAGATATACTTACTAATAACAATAAAATATCTTTAATGAAGAAATAGAGAAACTATTAACCCTTCTATATCATGTGGATTGTGACCTATTTAGGAAAGCAACTACCCAATCCAGAGTTCTACCCAGAACAGTTGAAAATCTCCATCATGGATGATTTTCAATATTAGTTGAGGAAGAGCTCATACAACTAAGTGAATCAAAGAAAAAAACGCACCCCAATCTCACTGGTCCCAACAATAAGCTCTAAAATACCTTATGGATAATAATCATATAGTAGTAAAAAACTCCGATAAGGGTGGGTCCGTAACAGTTTTAGATGTGGGACTATATGAATGAGAGGTAAAAAAAATCTCATAAAAAATAGTTCAATCTATAGGAAGATTCAGTCTGATCTCATATCTCAGGTGAGATTAGATTTGGAAGATCTTTTGAATAGAGGTATAGAATTAGATGTCATAAATCAAAAACAATCTGAATTTTTCAACCCAGCTTTCCCAAAAATTCCATTGTTACATGCATTGCCAAAAAATCATAAAAATGTCCCCCACCGCTTTTAGACCCATAATATCTGGGATTGGGTGAATTACAGAAAATATTTCCCAATGGTTAGATACCCGATTAAGTCCACTTGCTAAATTGTCTCCAAGTTATACTCATGATACAAAACACGCTCTCAATATCATTAATAACATCAGATGGAAGAATTCATATCGGTGGCTAACATGTGACATTCAAAATTTATACACCTCAATGACTTGGCCATTTTGGCACTAAGTACAGTCATATGAAAAAATTTGGGCACCCCTATTAATGTTAACCATTTTTCTTTATAACAAATTGGGTTTTTGCAACAGCTATTTCTGTTTCATATATCTAATAACTGATGGACTGAGTAATATTTCTGGATTGAAATGAGGTTTATTGTACTAACAGAAAATGTGCAATCCGCATTTAAACAAAATTTGACCGGTGCAAAAGTATGGGCACCCTTATTAATTTCTTGATTTGAACACTCCTAACTACTTTTTACTGACTTAGTAAAGCACTAAATTGGTTTTGTAATCTCATTGAGCTTTGAACTTCATAGGCAGGTGTATCCAATCATGAGAAAAGGTATTTAAGGTGGCCACTTGCAAGTTGTTCTCCTATTTGAATGTCCTATGAAGAGTGGCATCATGGGCTCCTCAAAACAACTCTAAAATGATCTGAAAACAAAGATTATTCAACATAGTTGTTCAGGGGAAGGATACAAAAAGTTGTCTCAGAGATTTTAACTGTCAGTTTCCACTGTGAGGAACATAGTAAGGAAATGGAAGAACACAGGTACAGTTAAGCCCAGAAGTGGCAGGCCAAGAAAAATATTAGAAAGGCAGAGAAGAAGAATGGTGAGAACAGTCAAGGACAATCCACAGACCACCTCCAAAGACCTGCAGCTTCATCTTGCTTCAGATGGTGTCAATGTGTATCGGTCAAAAATACAGCGCACGTTGCACAAGGAGAAGCTGTATGGGAGAGTGATGCGAAAGAAGCCGTTTCTGCAAGCACGCCACAAACAGAGTCGCCTGAGGTATGCAAAAGCACATTTGGACAAGCCAGTTACATTTTGGAAGAAGGTCCTGTGGACTGATGAAACAAAGATTGAGTTGTTTGATCATACAAAAAGGCGTTGTGCATGGAGGCAAAAAAACATGGCATTCCAAGAAAAGCACTTGCTACCCACAGTTAAATTTGGTGGATGTTCCATCATGCTTTCTGGCTGTGTGGCCAATGCCGGCACCGGGAATCTTGTTAAAGTTGAGGGTCGCATGGATTCAACTCAGTATCAGCAGATTCTTGACAATAATGTGCAAGAATCAGTGACGAAGTTGAAGTTACGCAGGGGATGGATATTTCAGCAAGACAATGATCCAAAACAGCGCTCCAAATCTACTCAGGCATTCATGCAGAGGAACAATTACAATGTTCTGGAATGGCCATCCCAGTCCCCAGACCTGAATATCATTGAAAATCTGTGGGATGATTTGAAGTGTGCTGTCCATGCTCAGCGACCATCAAACTTAACTGAACTGGAATTGTTTTATAAACAGGAATGGTCAAATATACCTTCATCCAGGATCCAGGAATCATTAAAACCTACAGGAAGCGACTAGAGGCTGTTATTTTTGCAAAAGGAGGATCTACAAAATATTAATGTCACTTTTATTTTTAGGTGCCCATAATTTTGCACCGGTCAAATTTTGTTTAAATGCGGATTGCACATTTTCTGTTAGTACAATAAACCTCATTTCAATCCAGAAATATTACTCAGTCCATCAGTTATTAGATATATGAAACTGAAATAGCTGTTGCAAAAACCCAAATTGTTATAAAGAAAAAAGGTTAACATTTATAGGGGTGCCCAAACTTTTTCATATGACTTTATATGCAAAAATATACCAACTATTCGACTGATCTTCAAATCTATATTATTGAGGTTGCGTTTTTTCTCCTTAAAAACAACTTTTTCACTTTTTTGGATGAGTTTTTTGTCCAGACACAGGGCTGTTCGATGGGTGCCAGGTTTTCTCCTTCTCTCGCCAATGTCTTTATGGCATGGTGGGAGGAGGAGTATATCTTCACTGATACGAACCCCTTTGAATCTAACATTAACATCTTCCTTAGATATATAGATGATGTCATAATTGTCTGGGAGGGAGGACTGGAGGACATGGAAAGGTTCATTTATTATTTAAATAATAATCCCTGCAATATTTCTTTTACTTATCAGTCTGATCCATCTTCAATATTTTTCCTTGATCTCCATTTGACAGCCAATTTGTCTACGGGTGGTGTGGATTGTGACCTATTTAGGAAAGTAACTGCAGGTAATTCTTTATTATATGCCACCAGCTGCCACCCACGCCATGTCATTAATAATATTCCGGTGGGCGAGTTTGTAAGAGCCAGACGCACATGCACCTCCGACTCCTCTTACCAGAGACAATGTGACATCATCAAAAATAGATAAAAAAATAGGGGTTATTCTCCCAAAGTGATTGATCAAGCCAAACAAAAATCTGAACAAAAAAACATAGCAAAATATTTGGAAAATAAACCCACGTCCTTCCGTGTCTGCACAAAACTCTCCTTTGGTAGTTTTTTACACCAATTTCAGTAGCGATTATTATTGCGTTATTGATATCATCAAAAAATATTTACCTATTTTGCAGGTGGACAATACTCTAAAAAACATCTTGGCCAATGGTGTTAGATTCGTTTCTAAACGCAATACCACAATAGTGAACCGCATCTCACCCAGTGATCATACATCACTTAATAAGAACATAGGTCACAGTTCATTGAACTGGTTATCTACATTAGGTTCCTATAAATGTGCCCAGAAAAATTGTGGGCTGTGTAAATTAATGCTCAATACCAACAAATTTTCATCTTGTGCCAACAATCGAGAATTTAGTATAAAGTCATTTATTAACTACGGTACCGCTGCGGTGGTTTACATCATTACCTGCACGATTTGCCATGTCCAGTACATAGGGAATACTTCCCGCACATTACGCCGTCGCATATCAGAGCACGTATATGATGTAAACCACACCACAACTCGATATCCATCTGCCGCATCAAAACACTTTTTACATGTACATGCTGGCAATTTAGCATCGCTTAAAGTGAACGCTGCAGAAAAAGTGGTTTTGCCCAAAAGGGGCGGAGATCTGATAAAAACCTTACGCCGCTGTGAAGCAAAATGGATAATTCTACTTAATAGCAGGATGCCCTATGCGTTCAATGTAAAAAATGAAATTTCAAATGTTTTGTAAAAGTAATTTTCCATGTACTACTTATTCAGTCGTTGTTTAATTTTATTATGTGATGTCATTTCCTTGCATCTTTCCCCTCCCCTTTGACCTTTTTAATGGCCTCTCACTTGAATGGTGTTGTCTCAGACTAAGAAGGTAACCCTCCGAAACGCGTACCTGTTTGATTCTGCTCCATGGTTTTATACTTTATGGAATAACCTTTTAATAATATTGGAATAAAGAATTTCGTTTTAAATTTACTCTGGATTTTGGATGCTGTAATTTTCCTATCTTATCCACTCCGGCTTGGTTTCAGCTTGACATGATCTAGAGCAACGGGTTCCAACGGCTGATTGGTGAGGATCGGCTGCAACGGGGCTTTCTGGCTGGTAGCATCCTTTCTTCTTAGCACGCAGGGACCACAATCCGGACACCATGCTTCAATGGATTCCCTCATACCAGCCCAGTAGAAGCGCTCCCTGAGCAGCAATTCCAACTTTTTCCAGCCGAAGTGTCCAGCTCCATCATGTTAGGCCTCCAAGACCACCGACACGTACGCTTGAGGTATGATTATCTGACAGATCTTCTCATGCGTCTTGGGGTTGATCAGTCCCCTGCACAACCTGCCTCGCTGTAGGTACAACCGACTCCTCTTTCCACAGCCTCTGAGCTTCTGCCGAGGCAGTGGGCTCCAACCTGGAACCAGCCTGTGAAATCAGCATCTTGACCAAACTGACAGCAGGATCCTTATCTTGTGCTTCTTGCAAACCGTGATGGGGTAACGGGTTGAAGGCTGCGTCCTGCTGATTACTGTAGTGCTTGGTATTTTCCGAACTATCTGGTTGATGGATTGCAGGCAGCTTAATCTCTTCCAGCTCATCTTCGTCTACTCCTCCATCACGCAGGTGTGGCATCCTAGATAACGCATCAGCATTGGTGTTTTTCCGACCGGCTCTGTATTTTATGGTAAAGTCATAGTTCGCCAACCGGGCTACCCAGCATTGTTCTAGGGCTCCAAGCTTCGCTGTATCCAGGTGAGTCAAGGGGTTGTTTTCCGTATATGCGGTGAACTTCGCAGAAGCCAGGTAATGCTTAAATCTCTCTATCACAGCCCAGACGAGTGCCAGGAACTCCAACTTGAAAGAACTGTAATTCTCTGGATTCCTTTCTGTTGGGTGGAGCTTCCTGCTTGCAAATGCTATCACCTTCTCCTTGCCATTCTGCATTTGGGACAGGACGGCCCCCAATCACACGTTGCTGGCATCTGTATACAATATGAACGGGAGACTGTAGTCGGGATATGCTAGGATCTCTTCTCCATTCAGGGCCGACTTCATCTGTTGGAAGGAGCTTTCTTGCTCTTCACCTCACGTGAAGGGGGACCCAGAAGCCTTGCCATGCTGAGTTTGCGCGACCAGGAGGTCCTGCATAGGAGCTGCCATCTTGGTGTATCCCTTGACAAAGCGGCGATAGTAGCCCATCAGGCCTAAGAACTGCCGTACTTCTTTGATGATAGTAGGTTTCGGCCAGTTCTGGATGGCAGTTATCTTCTCCGGATCCGGGGCCACACCCTCTATGCTCAGCACATGCCCGAGGTATTGGACTTTAGGCTTCAGCAAGTGGCACTTGGACGGCTTCAGCTTCATCCCATACCTGGAGAGGGCTTCGAAGACTTCTGCAAGATGTTCTAGGTGATCTTCATACGTCTTTGAATAGACAATGACGTCGTCCAAATATAACAGTACCGTCTCAAAGTTGCGGTGTCCCAAGCAGCACTCCATCAGCCTCTGGAAGGTTACTGGTGCATTGCACAACCCAAAGGGCATGCTGTTGAACTCGCAGAGTCCCATCGGGGTGGCGAAGGTGGTCTTCTCACGGTCTTCCTCAGCAACAGACACTTGCCAGTAGCCACTAGTGAAATCAAGGGTCGAGAAGTAATTTGCCGTTCTCAATGCAGCTAGAGATTCTTCAATACGGGGAAGTGGATTCGTGTCCTTATGGGTGATCTGATTGATTTTCTGATAGTCCACCCACATCCGCATGGTACCATCCTTCTTCTTGACCAGAACCAGCGGAGCTGCCCATGGGCTACAGCTATCTTGGATTACCCCTGCCTCCTTCATGTTCCTCAACATGTCTTTGACACACTGGTAATGCGTGGGTGGTATCGGCCTATACCTCTCTTTGATGGGTGGATGTGCACCTGTGGGAATGTGGTGTTGGACCCCTTTGATCCTCCCAAAATCTAACAGGTGTTTACTGAAAACCTGCTTGTACTCTTCCACTACCCTGTAGACCCCCTGCTTGTGGTGTGAAGGTGTGGAGTCAGTGCCTACATGTAGTTCTTGACACCATTCTTCTGACTGGCTTGATGGGTTTTCACTGACCGGTTGGGGTGTAAGGTTAGTGGATGCTGCTGCTTGGATGGCATGTGTGTCTACTGTGTACAGTTTGGCAATTGTGGCATATCTGGGTAGCCTAACCTCTTCCTCTCCGCAATTCATCACTCTTACGGGCACTCTTCCCTTCCGGACATCAATCACTCCTCTGGCTGTCAAAACTGTGGGCCAGTGTTCTGAAGGCAGGGGCTTCACCACTGCCTGATAATCTTGTCCTTGGGTACCTACCGCTGTCCTACACCAAATCATCATCTCACTCTGTGGAGGCACTTCAAGGGGGTGCTACAGTCATATGAAAAAGTTTGGGCACCCCTATTAATGTTAACCTTTTTTCTTTATAACAATTTGGGTTTTTGCAACAGCTATTTCAGTTTCATGTATCTAATAACTGATGGACTGAGTAATATTTCTGGATTGAAATGAGGTTTATTGTACTAACAGAAAATGTGCAATCCGCATTTAAACAAAATTTGACCGGTGCAAAATTATGGGCACCTCAATATAAAAGTGACATTAATATTTTGTAGATCCTCCTTTTGCAAAAATAACAGCCTCTAGTCGCTTCCTGTAGCTTTTAATGATTCCTGGATGCTGGATGAAGGTATATTTGACCATTCTTGTTTATAAAACAATTCCAGTTCAGTTAAGTTTGATGGTCGCCGAACATGGGCAGCACACTTCAAATCATCCCACAGATTTTCAATGATATTCAGGTCTGGGGACTGGGATGGCCATTCCAGAACATTGTAATTGTTCCTCTGCATGAATGCCTGAGTAGATTTGGAGCGCTGTTTTGGATCATTGTCTTGCTGAAATATCCATCCCCTGCGTAACTTCAACTTCGTCACTGATTCTTGCACATTATTGTCAATAATCTGCTGATACTGAGTTGAATCCATGCGACCCTCAACTTTAACAAGATTCCCGGTGCCGGCATTGGCCACACAGCCCCAAAGCATGATGGAACCTCCACCAAATTTAACTGTGGGTAGCAAGTGCTTTTCTTGGAATGCCATGTTTTTTTGCCTCCATGCATAACGCCGTTTTGTATGACCAAACAACTCAATCTTTGTTTCATCAGTCCACAGGACCTTCTTCCAAAATGTAACTGGCTTGTCCAAATGTGCTTTTGCATACCTCAGGCGACTCTGTTTGTGGCGTGCTTGCAGAAACGGCTTCTTTCGCATCACTCTTCCATACAGCTTCTCCTTGTGCAACGTGCGCTGTATTGTTGACCAATGCACATTGACACCATCTGCAGCAAGATGAAGCTGCAGGTCTTTGGAGGTGGTCTGTGGATTGTCCTTGACAGTTCTCACCATTCTTCTTCTCTGCCTTTCTGATATTTTTCTTGGCCTGCCACTTCTGGGCTTAACAAGAACTGTACCTGTGTTCTTCCAATTCCTTACTATGTTCCTCACAGTGGAAACTGACAGTTAAAATCTCTGAGACAACTTTTTGTATCCTTCCCCTGAACAACTATGTTGAATAATCTTTGTTTTCAGATCATTTGAGAGTTGTTTTGAGGAGCCCATGATGCCACTCTTCATAGGACATTCAAATAGGAGAACAACTTGCAAGTGGCCACCTTAAATACCTTTTCTCATGATTGGATACACCTGCCTATGAAGTTCAAAGCTCAATGAGATTACAAAACCAATTTAGTGCTTTAGTAAGTCAGTAAAAAGTAGTTAGGAGTGTTCAAATCAAGAAATTAATAAGGCTGCCCATACTTTTGCACCGGTGAAATTTTGTTTAAATGCGGATTGCACATTTTCTGTTAGTACAATAAACCTCATTTCAATCCAGAAATATTACTCAGTCCATCAGTTATTAGATATATGAAACAGAAATAGCTGTTGCAAAAACCCAATTTGTTATAAAGAAAAAAGGTTAACATTAATAGGGGTGCCCAAACTTTTTCATATGACTGTACATCCATCACTCGCACACCGCCAATCTCTCCACCAGATAGATTCACCTGTTGCCGCTGCAGGAGGGCACAGATCTCACATTGCAGAGCCCTCTGCAGGCCCACTCCTGCTGTTGCAGACAACTGCTGAAGCAAGTATAACACTTCCCCTATGCAATTTTAAATTACATTGGTCACTAGGACCATTTTTGGGTTACGGTCACTAGGGTCATTCTGCACCACTATGAGTCCTTGGTGCTCTAACTCCACCCTCCCCACCTTAAGAGTCACTTCCTTAAACCCCTCTTGGGTCATAGGGAGTCCATTGGCTGCAATGATAGTTAGGCCAGAATCTGGTGGGGTAAGGTCATCATCTGACCAGTAACGCTTATACAGTACTTGAGGTATAGTCGTTACCTGTGAGGCGGTGTCCAGGAGCGCGAACGTCGGGATCCCATCCACAGTAAGGGAGATGATGGGGCGGCCTCCAACATACCGCTCACGCCAATCAGCTTGGCCTTGTTGGTTTATTCCTGAGGATTGGCCCTTGGCCTCAGGGGTGGCCTGTTAAAAGGACACTGACGGGAGTAATGGCCGGTCTTGTTGCACCTGTAACAAACGGGTTGTCCATACCGCTTGTTGCTCCTTCTCTGCATCCAGGTGACGTCTTCAGGGCTGTCGGCCAGCTGGATCTTCTCCGGCGGCTTGGGCTTTGACTGTAGCTGAATGGCCTCGAGGATCCTGGCGACATCTTTGCTCAGCTGTTAAACTTGGGAATTTAGATCACCGGGAACGCCTGGAGACTCTGTTTTCACTGCAGGTGCTGGTAAAGCCAGTAGAGGGGGTTTCACCAACAGGTGGGAGGTGCCTGCCGGCCAGAATGATGAGGTAGGGTCACTAGCTTCAGGGGCCTGCAGAGCCTTTATGGCTCGGTCCTTTAAAACCGCAAAGTCTATGTCTGGATGCTCCAGGACTCACAGATAGAGCTGCTTGCGGTCTTCCGCCGACCCCAGCCCCTGCAAAAACTGCTCCACAAGCATTTTGTTGGTCTCCGGCTCGTTGATAGGATCCACGAGCCTAAAGCCTGCTTTACACGTTGCAATTTCGCATACGATATCGTATGCGATTTGCAACACCCCCATCGTATTTGTGGCACGTTCAATTTGTTGAACATGCCGCACAAACGATTAACCCCCGTCACACATACTTACCTTCCATACGACCTCGATGTGGGCGGCGAACGTCCACTTCCTGGAGTGGGAGGGACGTTCGGCGTCACATCAACGTCACAAGGCAGGCGGCCAATAGAAGCGGAGGGGCGGAGCTGAGCGGGACGTAAACATCTCGCCCACCTCCTTCCTTCCGCATTGTGGGCCGGGAGCCGCAGGACGCAGGTAAGATTTGTTCATCGTTCCCGGGGTGTCACACACTGCGATGTGTGCTACCCTGGGTACGATGAACAATCTGACGTGCAATTCTAGAGAAAGGTACGATGTGTATGCGATGAACGTTTTAACGTTCAATCGCAATCGCACGTACCTGTCACACACTGCAATGTACCTTACAATGCCGGATGTGCGTCATTTACGATGTGACCCCGCTGACACATTGTAAGATATATTGTAGTGTGTAAAGCAGGCTTTAGAGTACGCAGAGTGGTCTGTAGTCTCAGGGCGTAGTCCCGGATGCTGTCCTGGGGACACTGCCTGCAGTGGTAAAAGTTCATTTGTAGCTCCGCTTCCGTACGGGTTTCGAAGGCAACTTGCAGCTTATCAAATATGGTGGGTACGGAGGTCCGATCCTCATGAGTCCATGTCTCAACCTCCTGCTCGACTGCGCCTGTCAGTTGTCCGAGCACCACGGACGCACGCTGCCTGCCGGTCATTGCATACATGTCAAGAACAGTACATAACTTTTTCTTGAATTCCTGCAGGGCGGCAGGTTGGCCATCATACTGGGGCAGCCAGGCGGCACTGGGCACATAGGGCAGAGTAATCAGCATGACTTGCGTGACCGCTGGGATCGTGGGGTCCGCTGCTAATGCGACCGGAGCGGGGCCTGCTGCTTCTCCCTCATCCCGCACGGCTGCGGGAGCCACAGCTCCACCATCAGCATCGGGCGCTGACATTCTTCCGGTTTTTCCCCCATTGTTTTCAACAGCAGTCTCGCGGAACCCACTGTCATTTGCAACTTTTTGCTTTGGGAGTCACTGGGTTCCGCCCGCGTTCTTAGGGAGCGTGGCTTCGCGCCCTTTTCGGGGAAGAAGATGACGCTGTTGTTGGCTTTGCGCCAAAGATGGCGGGCAGGATGGTGGCACTTCAAGATTTTGGAGCATTTCACGGAATTCAAAGCAAGACGCACGGCATCTACTGATAGGGTAGGAATCCTGTTCGTGATGCCAGGTGTTATGTTGTCGCGGATGGGTGCTGCCTCTGCTGCGGCAAAGGGGCTGTTCGAGGGCGCTCGGATCCGGAATCGTGTCTTGGGCTCAAGTGATGACCGGACCCGTTGCTTGTGCAACCGCCCATCCTCGCAACAGTGGAAAAGGGGGTTATTTACAGGGGAGTTAGTTTCTGTCTGTGATGCCACCCATGGGTTGCGGTGATGGGATGATGGCTCCGCCGCTGCTTCTTGGGGCCAGTGTTCGGGACCAATGGTGTTGGGCAGCAAGGTGGTATCACCTCCACGGGTAGGGGGAGGTGTAGTCCCGGGGCCCAGGTGTAGGTAGGGAGCAGGGCTGGGGCGCTGTCGGCAGGTTGGACCTGGTGACACCAGTGTACTCACGATTAGGAATAATCCACACAGAGTCTGTACTGTAAACCAAGGCCGGTTGCCGGTTGCAGTTGGAGAGGTGTGCTGGTCCCGCACACGGGTTAGCAAGGTAGTGGCCCTTCCTCCTGCACTTGTGTCTTGCTGCGTGTTGATTAAACCCACTTGAAACGGGAGAAATCCGCTCCCCTGCAGCTTTGTACGCAGAGGGAGCCGTTGCCCACAAACTCTGACCCGTGGGATTTAATGGGTTCTTGGCGGACACCCTATGCCCCGCGTTGGGCTGCCGGTTTGCTCTATCTGGGCTTTTCTCTTCAGAAACAAGGCCTGGTACCTTGTCCCGCTGGTTAATTAACAAGGGTCCTGAAGCTTTCCTCGTCCTATTGTCCAGGTACTACAACCCTGCCCCGGTCCACTTCAGGTTTACTGCGACCAGATCTCCGGCGCCTGTGGCCCTACACTGCCGTCTGCCACCTAGTTGGTTCTTCCGTGGTCCAAGGGCTCCAACCCTGACCACACTGCAGATTCCTCAATGTTTGACTCTGTCTGCTCTCCTCCAACTCCACACTCCACTGAACCTTAACTCAACTGAACTGAAACTGACTGGTTCCCTCCCCTTGTCACCTCTAGACCCCTAGGTGGGCGTTCCCATCCACCTGGTCCCACCCACTGGTGTGTCCTGGCTGTCATAGGGGGGGTCGACTAGGCTTTGTGGCTGATGTTCCTGTGTGTGAGATGTGGTGTTAATTCCCAAGGAGGAGGCGATTCCTGTACACCTTGGTGGGGGTACAGTCATCTGTGACTACTTGCTTTTGCCAGGGCGTCACACACACATACACATCCGATCACAGTATCACTCCGCTCTCAGACACACGCACATCTGATAGCACTAACATTCAGCTCTCACACACACATATCCGATAGCAGTATCACTCCGCTCTCACATGCACACAAACACTTCCAGTAGTAGTAACATTCCTCTCTCTCACAAATGCATATCCAATATGATTGCAGCATCACTCTGCTCTCACACACATCTGATCGCAGTATCACCAATTGCAGAGCAAGAGCCGCGGGCGTTGAGGCACATTGACATCGGGAGTTCATCACAAGTCAGTGCCTGCAGCAAATGTCACACAAAGTAGCACAAGAGCTCTCGGCTCTCGCGCTACCATGTTACCCACTGATTTGGCCTCGGGTGACCTCATGAGGTCATCACAGTTTACAGTTGTGGTTCTCACAGCAGTTTGTGATAGCTGGTAGTGACTGCTGTTTCAGCCTATAGGGAACATTCTGTTCTTCATAGGCAGGAACAGTGAGTCTACGGATGATGTGGGACCCATTTTAATGGATTATGGCGGACCTGAAATGAATATTTTTTCCTAATAAATTGGAGAATGAGGGTTTGTGTTGATAATTTTTTTATTATAAATAAAAAAAAAACCAGTCCAGAGACAGTGCGGCAAGCCCCGGTCACATGCTGTCACATGCTCCGGTCACATGATCGCATGTGCCCGGAGCTTGCCAGTGAACTGTATTGAACTGTACTACACTTATGCTGGATCTGGCAGTGCGGCAGGAAAACGCTGATGTGAAACCAGCGTAATCAGGGGAATTGGGGGTGAAACGTTCCTGAACTGATCCTACAGAGTCAATTATTTCAGTGTACTTAAGACTGAAACAGTTATATAATCGAGTGCTACTTTCACCTCCCTGCATTGCTTAAAAGATACATTCTGAGGCATACTGATGTCATCACCAGGGGTGGATTAAGGCTGTGTGCACACTTTGCTTTTTTTCATGCGTTTCCGCAGCGTTTTGAACTGCAGCGTTTTAATGCCAAAATGCATGTGTTTTGATTTCTAAGCAAAGTCCATGGAAAATTAGGGCTTTCTTGTGTGCACAATGCTGTTAAAAACGCAGCGTTGCAGAAAATTTGTCAAAATCTCTGCGTTTAAAGAAGCAGCATGTCAATTGTTTTTACCATTTTGGCAGCGTTTTGCTAACATTAGAGTCAATGAGAACTTTCAAAATGCAACCTAAATCACAATCCTAGCGTTTTACATGCTTTTTTGATGCAGAAAGCATGCTTTTGTGACAAAATAAACGCATGTGTTTCTGACTTTTTATTTAGGGCATGATATGTCCCTTTACACACACACACACACACATAGTTTGACAATTAAATGAATGAAAATCCATAATTTAACGTTATTTTATACATAAATATTAGAACACAGTTATAATTTTAATAAAATTAGCTATTTTTTGTATGATTAAAATCATGATATCTGTTATCATTTTTGTCCTTTTTTTTCATAGTGTTTGTATGTTTAAACTTTATTTAGTAGTGTATTTGTATTCAAAACGCATCTGACTTTAAGCAAGGAAAAAGCATGTAAATTGCGGTAAAAACGCGGCCAAAACGTGGTAAAAACGCAAGCGTATTTTTAGCATTTTTGTGGTCAAAACCAAATTTGACAAAGACAATTTCTGCCAGAGGATGCGTTTAGAACTGCAACAAACTCAACGCAAAGTGCGCACGTAGCCTAAGGGTAACCAGGGCCCTGGGCTGTTCTGGATCTATGGGCCCCCCCATCCCTACACATGGGTCATGTGACAGGTCATGTGATGGGTCCATCATCTTACACCTGAAACAGATAGTTTCTAAAAAATAGTTGGCGAAACTATAACCTAAAAAACATCCACTTATCTAATAAATATACCCTTCAGTTTAAAAAAAAACAAAAACACTAAGGCTTAGTATTGAACAGTCCAACTTTAATCTGTAAACAAGACAAAAAAATAAATAAAAATTGAGCAAAACCCCCCTGTGTGAACATAGTTTAACAAATACTGGAGTAAAATACTCATCAAATTCTCAGCGTGTGCCCGAGGCCTTATGCACCGTCCCGCGCTCGGCTGCAGCCGAGCCGCTCGGATCCGGGCTCATTTGGTGGGTGGCTCGAGCACCTCAGGACCCGGGGGTTATGTCGCTCTGCAAGGAGTTGCTGGCGATCTCGATGGGGGTGGTTAGGTAAGTGTACGGCCGGAGCCATGTTTTGAGTACGTGACGCCACCCACGGGACGTGGTGAAGGTGTAGACACCACCGCTGCAATTACGGGGCACCCGGGGGAGATGGTCGTGCAGCAAGATGTTAACCCCTCCGTGGGCAGGGATGGTGGCCCTGGGACCTGTTTGGGATGTGTGTAGTGGCTGGGCGGTGCGCGGCCGGATGGCACAGTTGTACTCACGATTATTAACACACGCAAGTCTCTGGTAAACCAAGTTGATGGTGGTCGGTGCCCGCAGCCAGCTGCGTCTTGTCCCCCACCCGGGTTGGTGGTCCTGGTCTTTCTCCTGCACCTCGTTATGTTCGTGTTGACTGCCTATGCCTCAGCAACGGGAGTCCACTCCCCGGCTACATGTGTCGGAGGTGTCCGTTTGCCCGCAGGCGCTAGCCCGTGGGATCTCTCTGCCTGTGCGGTGGCTTTCTATCCCCCTCGGTGGGCTGTTGCCATAAATCGGGACTTGGGATGGGAAAGGACCTAAGGTCCAGACGTCAATCAGTGAATTCGACGTGGTCCAGTACGTGGCCACCACCCTGTCCCGGTCCCTTACGGTTCCACCTGGCCATCTTCCTGGCTCCTGCAGGCCAGGCCACCGCCTGCGTCCTAGCCAAGGTGTGTGGGCTACGACCCTCACACCTGTCAGTTTGTGGAATACCTGTCACCACAGGCCTGCTGCACTCTACTCCACTCATCACTTCCACTTCACTGACAACTCTCAACTGTAAACTGCAAACTGAAACTGACTGTTTTTCCTGCCTCAAGCCCTCTGGACTCCTCGGTGGGCATGGCCAACCGCCTGGCTCCACCCCCTGGTGTGACCATTAAACCCTGAGGGAGGTGACTAGGTTTTAATGTGGTTGGCTGCTGTTACCTTTTTAGGGGAAGGTGTCATGCGGGGCCTATCTGTGACTACCTGGCTAGTCCAGGGCATCACACTTACAGATACTGAGGTAAAAAAAACCCCTCACCAATACTGAACATGTGCACGAGGCCTTGGGCTATGTTCACACGGTGTTTTTTCTGCAGCAAAATCTGAGCAAAAGCTGCAGCTTGTTATTAGCAAGTATTTACATTAATCCAATGAAAAAAAAAATGAAAAAAAACTGCAAAAACCACCCTGTGTGAACATAGCTTAACAAAAACTCTAATACTGAAGGTGTGCATGTGGCCTTGGGCCATGTGCATATTGAGTATTTGGTGAGTTTTTTATCTCATTATTTGTAAGGGCACCTGTACATGTTCAGTATTTGTTAAATGAGAGTTTTTTTAAAAGTAAAAAAACCCCAATAAACCAGCGCTGATAATGGTTTTTTAGTTGATGTTTTATTATATTGCTATCCTTGTTTTAGACACAAAATTAAATCAGCACAATACACACAATATAGAAATAAAAAATTCAAAAACATACAACACATGGAAAAAGTTGATTAATGCACAGACAATTACCAGATAACTGGTTGAAATGCCCCGGCCGGTGGCAAAATCAACTGTTAAAAACTAATAAATTATTGAAAACGTTTCAAGGTATAGGACTTTCAATACCAATCAAATTAACGCTGCAACACACTTTTTCAGAGGCTTGGAACAATTATTATTTGCCGTAGGAAAAGTATTAATAGTGGCTTTAGATTGCAAACAGTAATTTCAACAGTCCAAGTACCGTTATTAGGTGTAAAAATACTGTGCTCCAGAAGTATAATGGTAATAGGATAGAGCCACGGCTCAACAATGTATGTCCCGATAGGAGTTTACCTGCAGTCAGGTTCAAAAATCAATTTCCATAGTCACGATACTTTCTCCTTTTGTGAATATCAGAATGTTCCCGTGCAGGGGTCCTTATTCGGCGCTCCTAGACCAAGCGGAGCAGAGCCAGCTGAGCGCTAGCCTGTGCTGGATCCCAGGACGGTAATATAGCAAGTACACAGCTTCTCCTGCTCCTGCAGGGGTCCTTTATTTGCGCTCCTAGATCAACCGGAGCAGAGCCAACAAAGCACTGCCTGTGCTGGCTCCAAGGACGGTAGTACAATAAGCATGTAGCTTCTCCTGTTCCTTCTGTGACAGCCCGGGCAATTGCCGCATACAAGGCTGTGGAGGGTTCTACAGGGGGGAGAGAGGCTACCAAATTACAATTCACCGGACCGGTGAGCTGAGCAAGAATCCAAATCCGACACGCGTTTCGGGGGCGTTACCGGTCCCCTTCCTCAAGGATAGCTCAGCTGTTAGTTTGAGTACTATTTATACACAGATTTAATGGGATTTAATTAACCAAAAAGTCACCCTCACCAATTACACAACATTTAGCTTGAAAGAAGTGAAAAAAACCGCATATATTATAAACTGGTGCAAAGGTTTTTTATTATTATATAGGTTCCCCAAAGGTACCATATGGTATTAATAGTACATTTAGGGGATCCATAGATATATATTTATACCTTAGTTATATGGAAAGAAAGTTTAAAATATATAATAAACCCATCAATATGCATGAAATGCATAAAAACCAATTATATGTAAAAAATAGAATTAAATTTTTTATATATAAGATAATTTTTTGCTATAGAGGTAGAGAAATTTCTTGAAATAATATTAATTTCTAAAAGAAATCATTTATCGATTAATTTTACCCACATATAGTGTCCAATAATTTATATATATTTGCATTCCACATATATATGCATTCTCATGATTTTCGTTATTGTTTATTCTATTTTTATTTTTATTTATATGTAATCCTTAATATATATAAAATGCTCAATATATACAACACTTGTATCTTAATATCTAGAAATAAAAATAAAAATAAAAATAAAATGGGGGACTGCTATGGGGACCAGGTTCGCCCCGAGCTACGCAAACCTGTATATGGGGAGGTGGGAGGAGGCATCCATATACCCTGGCGGCGTGCTCCGGGAGAATCTGGTCCTCTGGCGTCGCTTTATTGATGACGTTCTATTCATTTGGTCAGGTGATAAAAAATCTCTAATTGAGTTCTTGGAGAATTTAAATGTTAATGAGTATCATTTGAAGTTTACTCATACAATCAGTACCACAATGGTCAACTTTCTTGACCTAAACTTTTTCGTTGAAAACAATAAAATTCAAACTAAAACATACCATAAGCCCACTGAGACTAATAGCTACATTTCTTTAAAGAGTTGCCATTTGCCTAGTTGGCTTCTTAACGTTCCAAAAAGCCAGTATATTAGAGCATATAGAAACTGTAGCAAAGCGGAGGATTTTGATTTGGAGGCAAACCGCTTAGCACAGAAATTTGAACAAAAAGGATATAAGGAGGAATTCCTGGAGAATGTATATTTACAGACGAAACAAATTGAAAGAAAACATTTACTTCAAAACAAAGTATTGGAACCTGTACCCCCCAAATCTAGTGAACTGAATATACCCATAATTCTCCAGTATACTACACAAGTGAGTTTTTAAAAAAATACTGTCAAAAAATATTGGAACCTCTTAAGGGAGGATAAAATAATAGGGGCCTTATTACCTGTAAACCCCAAATTTGTGTACAAAAAGGCCAATAATATTGGTAATTTGGTGGCACCAACTATACGGAGAACCACATTGCCCAGTAAGGAAGGGATATTTGGTTTAAAAGGTTATTTTCCATGTAAAAATTGTATTGTTTGCAAAAACACAAAAAATAGTGCACGAAAAAACTTCTGGCAAGGACAGGAGGAAATAATTATTAAAGACTTAATTACCTGTCGAACAAAGGGAGTCATATATTGTATTCAATGCCCCTGTCAAAAAAGATATGTCGGCCGGACTATAAGACCCCTATGGAAGAGGGTGGGCGAACATATCAGAAGTATTAATAGCAAATGCAATGAACATCCACTATCCAAGCACTATTTAATAAAACATGGAGGATCCTTTAAAGGATCCCTAGTGTGGGGTATACAAAAAGTGACAAGAGATTGGAGGGGTGGTGACTTTATTAGAAAAATGTCACGGATAGAAAGTAAATGGATTTTTGAACTAAATACATTAAAGCCGAATGGGCTCAATAATGATATTGAACTGTTTGCTTTTAATTAAATTATGGATCTTAATACATGTTTTTAGTGGTAATTTTTTATATATTTTTTATATTTTTTATAATCCTCTTTTTATATATGGCTCTCTATATATGGACTATGGGTCACACTAAAGAGCCATGAGGTAGTTGTCTTGCAATGTAGTTAGACTAGTAATATTAATTTTATTTTTATTTTTATTTTTATTTCTAGATATTAAGATACAAGTGTTGTATATATTGAGCATTTTATATATATTAAGGATTACATATAAATAAAAATAAAAATAGAATAAACAATAACGAAAATCATGAGAATGCATATATATGTGGAATGCAAATATATATAAATTATTGGACACTATATGTGGGTAAAATTAATCGATAAATTATTTCTTTTAGAAATTAATATTATTTCAAGAAATTTCTCTACCTCTATAGCAAAAAATTATTTATATATAAAAAATTTAATTCTATTTTTACATATAATTGTTTTTTATGCATTTCATGCATATTGATGGTTTTTTTATATATTTTAAACTTTCTCTCCATATATCTAAGGTATAAATACATATCTATGGATCCCCTAAATGTACTATTAATACCATATGGTACCTTTGGGGAACCTATATAATAATAAAAAACCTTTGCACCAGTTTATAATATATGCGGTTTTTTTCACCTAAGTAAGCTAAATGTTGGAACCCACCCCTGATGAAGTCACCCCAGTAGGTGACGATACGCGTGGGGACTATACCCACTGCTACTCTATCTCTATGGGTAATTTGACAATGGTTGGTGTTTAGATACTTACAGGTTACTTATATGGGAAACCTTGGTTGGGGATTTTTTCCGGAGTCCCATATGGTTTCAATTGTGGCTTTATATAATGTAACCACATATATATATATATATATGTGAAATATGCTTGGGGTACCAATTCCATCTTGCAATTGTATATGACCTTGCAAATTATAATATGTTCTTTGTACCATTTGTTATTCTATGTGGTCTTGTATGGTATACATGTAATATTGTCATCTAAACTGTTTGGCGGTTTCCCTATATACATTGTAATACCCTGTGTCACACCATTGTTTTCCCTTGGGTAGCAGGGGTTTCCAAAACCTCAACGGAGGATTGGATCAGTAGATACATATGGCTGTTTGCCTTTTAATTGTTTTTAGTAGTGTGTATTCCTGTGTCCATTTGTAATAAAGATAACCTTTCTATATAAATTGGAGTATCCCTCTTGTTTGCACACTTCTGTCCCTCTCCTCCATAAGCTAAATGTTGTGTAATTGGTGAGGGTGACTTTTTGGTTAATTAAATCCCATTAAATCTGTGTATAAATAGTACTCAAACTAACAGCTTGAGCTTGAGGAAGGGGATCGGTAACGCCCCCGAAACGCGTGTCGGATTTGGATTCTTGCTCAGCTCACCGGTCCGGTGAATTGTAATTTGGTAGCCTCTCTCCCCCCTGTAGAACCCTCCAGCCTTGTATGCGGCAAATGCCCGGGCTGTCACAGAAGGAACAGGAGAAGCTACATGCTTATTGTACTACCGTCCTTGGAGCCAGCACAGGCAGTGCTTTGTCGGCTCTGCTCCGGTTGATCTAGGAGCGCAAAAAAAGGACCCCTGCAGGAGCAGGAGAAGCTGTGTACTTGCTATATTACCGTCCTGGGATCCAGCACAGGCTAGCGCTCTGCTGGCTCTGCTACGCTTGGTCTAGGAGCGCCGAATAAGGACCCCTGCATGGGAACATTCTGATATTCACAAAAGGAGAAAGTATCGTGCAGGTTTCCAGACTATGGAAATTGATTTTTGAACCTGACTGCAGGTAAACTCCTATCGGGACATACCTTGTTGAGCCGTGGCTCTATCCTATTACCATTATACTTCTGGAGCGCAGTATTTTTACACCTAATAACGGCACTTGGACTGTTGAAATTACTGTTTGCAATCTAAAGCCACTATTAATACTTTTCCTATGGCAAATAATAATTGTTCCAAGCCTCTGAAAAAGTGTGTTGCAGCGTTAATTTGATTGGTATTGAAAGTCCTATACCTTGAAACGTTTTCAATAATTTATTAGTTTTTAACAGTTGATTTTGCCACCGGCCGGGGCATTTCAACCAGTTATCTGGTAATTGTCTGTGCATTAATCATTTTTTTTCCTTGTGTTGTATGTTTTTTAATTTTTTATTTCTATATTGTGTGTATTGGGCTGATTTAATTTTGTGTCTAAAACAAGGATAGCAATATAATAAAACATCAACTAAAGAACCATTATCAGCGCTGGTTTATTGGGTTTTTTTTACTTTTAAAAAAACTCTCATTTAACATTGTTTCTGGTTCCAGGCAAATTAAGGGGTCTTTTTGCCTACAAACCTAGCTGCAGACCTCTTGGTTTTGTGGTTAAGCGCTAACATTTGTCCATTGCAAGTGGTGCTAATTTAAAACATGTTCAGTATTTGGTGACTTTTTTACCTCCGTCTTTGTAAAAAAAACTGAGGTAAAAAAACTGAAATACTGAATGTGTGCCCATGGCCTTATTGTAGTAGTGAAAATATATATATGGGGTATGGGATTGGTGTGGACAGATGTCCCTGGCCTGCACACTGTGTGCCCTTCCATTCTGCTTGTATCATGTGTTTATATCCACTACATACATTATGATACATGCAGAATATCCTGATGGTGGGGCACACACAGTATGTGGAGTCAGACATTAGAAATATACAAGATGGAGGGAGGGCCAGTGGGGCACAGTGTGCTGGAGCATTTTACCCATGCAGTTTCATTCCTCCATTCCCAATCTATAGACATGTACCGCCCCGGGGCTCGGCCGGCAGCCGAGCCACTCGGATCTGTGCTCGTCGGTGGGTGGCTTGAGCTCTCCACGGACCCGGGGGTCATGTTGCTCTGAAAGGGGGTGGTTGGCGCTACACGTAGGGACTTCGGTGGGGAGATCCATGGCCGGAGCCGCGGAGGTTTATAGGTGGGATTTAAGTTCGTGACGCCACCCACGGGTTGTGGTGAATAGACTTGAGCGCGGTTCGTGGTTCTCCAGTTTGCAGTTTGAGTGATTTTGGGGGGTGTTCTAGATAGAACTAGAACTCGAGCTTTTTGCTAAAAGTTCAGCAGCTCGAGTTACGTTCGAGAACGGTTCTATCAGCAAAAAGCCTAGCTAATTACTAGCTGGCTTTTCACTGTAATAGTGTGAGTCACTCTGTGATTCACACTATTATCAAATTTCAGCGTATAGTGTGCGGGGGCTGCGCGTTTAGATCACTGCTGCTGGGATAATGGCGATCGCCATTTTTTTTTTCTTCTAAGCACGCGTGTAGTGGGGCGGGCCAGCATGTCAGCCTATCCCAGACACACACACGGCTAAGTGGACTTTTTGCCAGACAAGCAAGGGCATGTGTCATTGGCTGTCCATGTCACATGTTCTTGCATTATAAATACGGATATTTTCCCTCAGGACGCTATTATCTGCCTTCTGCATCTGGGTGTCAGTCACCGCTCACGCAGCTCTTGTTGCCGGGCCTGCTGTGTACGCTATACACACAGCGCTCTACTGATTAGGGACAGAAGTTTATTTCAGCCCTTTTCAGGGCTAACAAAAGCTGGCTCAAAGCCATAGGGGACAGTCAGGTCCATGGAAATGCTGTATACAGCTTCAGATAACAGCGTCTGTGTACCTAAGCTCAGGGAATTCCTTGCTGCATTTCACCATTAGGAGGGATAGAAAGTGAGGCTTCCTTTCCTCTACACTGACCGACAACCCGGCCACTGTACCCTCCTGCACATTTTTGCAAAGCCATTTGAATTGAAAAGAGTGCTGCCAGTTAGTGCCATCCAAAGAGTGGCTGATGTACTCCATTATTGTGCCACTTGTGCCAAGAAAGTCCCACCACCTCTGCATTCTCCCCTCCTGCACATTTTTGCAAAGCCATTTTAATTTAAAAGAGTGCTGCCAGTTAGTGACATCCAAAAAGTGGCTGTTGTACTACATTATTGTGCCACTTGTGCCAAGAAAGTCCCACCACCTCTGCATTCTCCCCTCCTGCACATTTTTGCAAAGCCATTTTAATTTAAAAGAGTGCTGCCAGTTAGTGACATCCAAAAAGTGGCTGTTGTACTACATTATTGTGCCACTTGTGCCAAGCAAGTCCCACCACCTCTGCATTCTCCCCTCCTGCACATTTTTGCAAAGCCATTTTAATTTAAAAGAGTGCTGCCAGTTAGTGACATCCAAAAAGTGGCTGTTGTACTACATTATTGTGCCACTTGTGCCAAGCAAGTCCCACCACCTCTGCATTCTCCCCTCCTGCACCTTTTTGCAAAGCCATTTTAATTTAAAAGAGTGCTGCCAGTTAGTGGCATCCAAAAAGTGGCTGTTGTACTACATTATTGTGCCACATGTGCCAAGCAAGTCCCACCACCTCTGCATTCTCCCCTCCTGCACATTTTTGCAAAGCCATTTTAATTGAAAAGAGTGCTGCCAGTTAGTGGCATCCAAAAAGTGGCTGTTGGACTACATTAGTGTCCCACTGGTGCCAAGCAATTTACAGCACCTCTGCATTACACCCTCCTGCTCATTTTTACTAAGCTATTATAATAGCAAACTTTGAGGAAACATAGTGGCATCCAAAAAATGGCTGTTGAACTCCATTAGTGTCCCACTGGTGCCAAGCAATTTCTAGCACCTCTGCATTACACCCTCCTGCTCATTTTTACTAAGCTATTATAAAAGCAAACACTGAGGAAACTTAGTGGCATCCAAAAAGTGGTTGTTGGACTCTATTAGTGTCCCACTGGTGCCAAGCAATTTTCAGCACCTCTGCATTACACCCTCCTGCTAATTTTTACTAAGCTATTATAATAGCAAACTTTGAGGAAACTTAGTGGCATCCAAAAAGTGGCTGTTGGACTCCATTAGTGTCCCACTGGTGCCAAGCAATTTCCATCACCTCTGCATTACACCCTCATGTTCATTTTTACTAAGCTATTATAATAGCAAACACTGCTGCCAGTTTAAGGGCCATACTTGCATTGTCAGGGATAGTCAGTGTTGTTTCTTCAGCTGTCAATAAAGCTAGACCACCTCTGCAATCTACACCCCCTCTCAATTTTTACTACCACATTTTAAGTGGCCAATCTTGTTGCTATCGAAATGAGTGGCAAAATGACAAATACTGGTGGAAAGGGGAACAGGCGTGTTGGAAAAGGAAAAAAAGTTTTTGTCCGTGGGGAAGGTGGCAAAGCTACATTAACATCTGCTGAAGATAGGCCATCTTCCAGCAAAAGTAAGATGTCTACTACTTTACGTGGACAATCTGATGTGCTCCCTTTTTTACGAACCCGAACAACTGTAAGAAAGGTAGATGATGCACAAAAAAAATACATGCTTGAATGGATCTCAAGTGCTCCAACAAGTGCCCTCTCCTCCACCTCAACTACCACATCCAAAAAAAACAGTCCTCTGAGTTGTCATCCCAATCACACTTGCTTTCTCCCAGCTGTCAAGTCTCCATCCTCTCTGCATAGTATGGTGGAACAGAGATGGCTGAGTCTGCCGAGCTGTTCAGTCACACTATAGACTTGGAATTAGAGGTATGCTCCCAAGCTACAGTGAGTACAGACCAGATAATGGTCTGCAGTGATGCCCAAAACCTTTGTGACTTAGATTCAGGCCGTGATGACCAAGTTTCTGAGCATAATGTTGACCCTTATTCACAAACTGTAACACCTGTTGTTAGAGACAATGAGGAACATACTGATGACGATGAGACGCAGATACCAGATTGGGATGACAACTTAAATATTCGGTCAGGGCACGAAGAGGCTAGGTCTGAGGGTGAGGGGAGTGCAAACACAACGCTTGATGAGGAAGTTCTAGATCCCACCTACTGTCAACCCACAGTCAGGCACTCGAGGAGGTCAACAGAGGCAGTGCAGGAGGATGCAACTGACGACGAAGTTACCTTGCGCCTTCCTGGATGGAGTCGGAGTACTGGTAGCACGTCTACAACTGCATCCTCAGCCACCACTCTGCCTCTGAGCACTAGTCGGGGTGGCTCAGCAGGTCGCATATCCTCTAAGCCTTGCCTAGCCTGGTCCTTTTTTGACCTTGCAAAGGATCGCCCAAATCATGTGATCTGTAAAATTTGTCGGGAATCTCTTAGTAGAGGCAAAAACCTCAGCAGTTTGACAACTTCTTCCATGAATTGTCACATGAATACATATCATATGTCCCAGTGGGAAGCTCACCGTGCTGCAATGCGGCCTAGCGGAGCGAACCATCCATCGCTTGCCCCTTCCAGTGCATCCGCGCGCTCTTCATCTTCTAGGATTATGGGGACAGCTGTCACACCTGGTTTTCCACGCACACCTTCCACCACTGTAACCGCAACAGGCAGTTTACTTGGTAGGTCGTCAGTTGGTTTGGAAGGGGAAACAAGTGCGTGTGTACAGCTCTCTCAGATATCGATAGCACCAACGTTGAATGAAGGCAACATCATGTCTACGCCTGCACTTTCCTCACAAACCTGCATTTTTCCAGGGACACCCTACTCACCACCGTCTACACACAGCAGCCAGATATCTGTCCCTCAGATGTGGACAAATAAAAGGCCATTTCCTGCGACCCATGACAAAGCTAAGAGGTTGACTTTATCCCTCTGTAAGCTCTTGGCTACCGAAATGCTGCCTTTCCGCCTGGTGGACACACAGGATTTTTGAGACCATATGTCTGTCGCTGTGCCCCAGTACCAGATTCCCAGTCGCCACTACTTCTCTAAGAAAGGTGTGCCTGCGCTACACCAGCATGTCGCACACAACATCACCGCTTCCTTGAGAAACTCTGTGTGTGAACGGGTGCATTTCACCACTGATACTTGGACCAGTAAGCATGGACAGAGACGTTACATGTCGCTGACTGGGCACTGGGTAACTATGGTGATAGATGGTGAAGGGTCTGCTGCACAAGTCTTGCTGTCCCCACGACTTGTGTGTCAATCCTCTGTCTGTCCAAGTTCCTCCACTCCTTCTGCCTCCTCAACCTCCCCTGGGTCCTCCACCTCTGCCCCAAGCCTGCCTGGTCAGGCCACCAGCGTTCTAACTGCGCAGAAGGAATCACGCACCCCTCATTACTATGCTGGCAGCAGAGCACAACGGCATCAGGCGGTCTTTATCTTGAAATGTCTTGGAAATAAGAGTCACACAACGGCTGAGTTGTGGGCAGCTCTGCAAACTGAGTTTGGTAAATGGTTGTCTCCACTCAACCTGCAGCCTGGTAAGGCCGTGTGCAACAATGCTGCAAACCTGGGTGCGGCCTTTCGTCTGGGCAAGGTGACACACGTGCCTTGTATGGCTCACGTGTTGAACCTTGTTGTCCAGCAATTTTTAACACACTATCCCGACCTAGATGGCCTTCTGAACAGGGCACAAAAACTGTCTGCTCACCTCCGCCGTTCAACCGTTGCAGCTGAGTGACTTGCATCGCTCCAGAAGTCTTTCGACCTGCCGGTTCATCGCCTGAAATGCAATGTGCCGACACGCTGGAATTTGACTCTCCACATGTTACAGCGACTGTGGCAGCACCGCCAAGCACTGGTGCAATACATCATGACGTATAGCCTGGGCCAACGAGATGCAGAGGTGGGGCAGATCACCCTGATGGAGTAGTCTCAGATCAAGGACCTATGCACCCTTCTGCACAGTTTCGACATGGCGACGAATATGTTTAGAGCTGACAATGTCATTATCAGCATGACAATTCCAGTCATTTACATGCTTGAGCACACGCTAAACACTATTCAGAGTCAGGGGGTGGGACAAGAGGAAGGGGAGGAACTACAAGAGGATTCATATGCACAAGGGACAACAACATTACCAAGGTCCAGACGTTCATCATCACCAAGGCGGCAGGCATGGGACCATGGGGGACAGGGATCAACAAGGGCGCATGGTAGCAGGCAAAATGTTGAGGAAGGTGCAGGAGAACATGAAGAAATGGAGGACGAACTGTCCATGGACATGGAAGACTCAGCGGATGAGGGAGACCTTGGTCAAATTTCAGTTGAAAGAGGTTGGGGGGAGATGTCAGAGGAAGAAAGAACGGTTAGCACCTCTATGACACAAACACAGCGTGGACTTGGTCCGCATGGCTGCGCAAGACACATGAGCGCCTTCTTGCTGCACTACCTCCAACATGACCCTCGTATTGTCAAAATTAGACGTGATGATGATTACTGGCTTGCGACACTATTAGGTCCCGGTACAAGTCCAAATTTTGTGACATAATTCCAGCCATAGAAAGGGACGCACATATGCAGGAGTATCAGAAGAAGCTGTTACTCGATCTTAGCTCGGCTTTTTCACCAAACAACCGTGGTGCACGGAGTGAATCTCCCAGTTGTAACTTGACAAACATGGGACGGTTTCGTCATCAACAGTCTACCTGTACCAGCAGCACCATATCTGGTGCTGGTAACAGCAATATTATTGAATCGTTTCATAATTGTTTTTAGACCATCCTTTGCAAGGCCAGCAGAGACAAGAAGTCTGACACATAGTCAACGGCTGGAGAGGATGATACAGGAGTATCTCCAAATGAACATCGATGCCATGACTTTGCTTATTTTGGGCTTCAAATCTTGAAAAATGGCCAGAGCTCTCCACTTACGCCTTGGAGATCTTGTCGTGTCCAACTGCCAGTGTGGCGCCCTGGACTAGCCAGGTCGTCACAGGTAACACACGCACACCCCCACCACCCTAGGCAGTTACATTAGCCAGACACAAAACCCTTGTTGCCTCCCTCCAGGGTCTGATGTCCACACCATGTGGGGCGGAGCCAGGCGGTTGGCCCCACCCACCGAGGAATTCACAGGCCTGGAGGCGAGAAAAGGAGTGAGTTGAGTTGGAGTTAGAGTTGGAGGTTGAAGTGAGAGGAGTGAAGTGGAGAGTGTCTGGGTTTGTGGCCCAGGCACTGACAGCAAGGTTGGCAGACGGTGGCGGCCGTCTGCAGGAGTGGTGGATCAACGCGGAACCGTATGACCGGGGTTGGGCAGTGGCCCGCCGGTACCGACCGGGGAGCGAAGTGAAGCTAGCACACACAGGCAGGGCCATCGGACCCCGACTAGGCTTGGAGTCGCCGTCAACAGTCAAACACGAGTGTGACAGGAACCCCAGGGGTTTCCTAACAACCAAAGACCCGTTAGAAGGCAACCGTCAGCACCGTGAGGGTATAAAGCCACCGCCAACGGCTAGAGACCCAAGGGCCAGCGCCTGCGGGCAAAACGGGCTCTTCCGGCATCCATACACCGGGGAGCGGACTACCGTTGGGGACCCATCGTAGTCAAGACAGTACACATAGGTGCAAGGAAAGACAGCCGCCATCACCTGTCCGGGGAGAGACACTGCAGCTGGCTGCGGGACCCGTCCATCCAGCCGTTTGGTTTACCGGAGACTTTGTGCATCTTTTGCTGAGTGAGTACACCCGTGCCATCCGGCACCGCGCCACGCTGTCCCTGCAACCCTGCACCTCACCGACCCTGCCTCCCCGTCTCACCACCGGGGCCCGGGACCACCAACCCCTACCCACGGAGGGGGAAAACAACATCCCAGCTGCTCCCTAACATCGCTCCCGGGATCCCCGTCACCAGCAGCAGTGGTGCCCATCTTCACCACGACCCGTGGGTGGCGTCACGGACTAAATCACCAACCAAAACCACCCCCTTTTCAATCACGGGTGAGGAGCGCCGCTCGAGTCCCCGGATCCGGCCCACCGCTCGAGCCACCGAGCAGCAGCAGCGCCAGACCCGAGCGTTAGCGAGCGCAGCGCCCTGCCGCCCGCGACACCAGCGTGTTCTCAGAACGTGTCTTCAGTGCTGTTGGGTGTGTGCTGACAGATAAGCGCACGCGTCTGTCCAGTGACAATGTGGACAGACTAACGTTCATCAAAATGAACAAGTCATGGATCCGCAAGGAATTTACTACCCCTGTGTCATCCTGGGGAGAGTAAATGCTTGTGTATTTTGAATATGCTTGATGCAAATCTACCTGTGAAGTGTACAACTGGGGCACAAGTGCTGCTACTGAAGGGGTGTCTGTGTGGCCCAATTTTTGGAAAAAAGGGATACTCCGCTTGGAGTAACCCTTGCTGTGTTTTTAAAAAGGAGCCAAGATGAACAAGTCATGGTTCAGCAAAGACTTTGCTACCTACACCGGTGTCATCCTGGGGACAGTTAAAGATGGCGTATTTTTGAATGTGCTTGATGCAAATCTACCTGTGAAGTGTACAACTGGGGCACAAGTGCTGCCACTGAAGGGGTGTCTGTGTGGCCCAGTTTTTGGAAAAAATGAGACTCCGCTTGTAGTCACCTTGCGGTGTTTTACATGATTTTAGAAGGGCATGCCATGCCTATATCTGTGTCTCGTCCTCTTTTTCCTCGTAACGCTGTTTTGTTTTCGCATGAGAATTTGTTCTTGTCACTTTCCCATGTGTTTGTGTTGTGAGTTGTTTGTCACCTTTTGGACACCTTTGTGGGTGTTTTCTAGGTGTTTTTATGTGTTTCTGATTGCTTCCCATTGTTTCCTATGGTGTTGGATTGGTTCGCCAAACCGGTTCGCCGAACCGAACTTGAACGTGACCTCCGTTCGGCGAACCAAGCTCGAGTCAAACCGCGACCTGTTCGCTCATCTCTAGTGGTGAATGGATGGACACCACCGCTGCCATTGATTAGGCTCCCGGGGACGGTGTTGTGCAGCTTGGTGTTGACCCCTCCGTGGGTAGGGGGAATGGTGGTCCCGGGGGCCCGAGGGAGGTGTTGAGGCGGGGGGATGGATGCGTGCTGGGGTGTCGGTGCGGTGCGGTGCGGCACGGTGCGCGGCCTGAAGGCACTGGTGTACTCACTATGATAAAACACGCTGGAGTCTCTTAAACCAAACAAGATGGTGAACGGTGCCCGCAGCCGGCTGCAGTTTTCCCCTTAGTAGGTTGGTGGTTTCCGCCTTTCTTTTGCACCTCACTATCTAGAAATCACGACTCCTATACCTGAGCAACGGTTGTCCGCTCCCTGGCTCGTTATGTGTCGGGAGAGCGCTCTTTGCCTGCAGACGCTGGCTCCTTGGGTCTCTATGCCTGAGCGGTGGCTTTACCCCTATGGTTGGGCTGTTGTCTTCAGTTGGGTCTTATGTGGGAAAGGTCCTAAAGTCCAGTCCTCAATCAGTTGATTTGACCCAGCCCGGTTGTTTCTGGGCCTCATACTGGGTCTGAGTACCCCTCCTGGTGCTCCGGATTCCAATCGGCTCACCGGTTCGGTACCTGCGGGCCACCGCCCGTCCCCGGTCCCTACGGTTCCACCGGCTGTAATCCCAGCTCCTGCAGGCGGCCACCACCGTCTGCCTCCTTGCCAGAGGTGACTGGGCTCCAACCCAGACACCTGTGTAGACTTTTGGCAGGCCTGGCACAGGTCTTCCCTTGAACTTGACTACTCCACTCCTCCTATGTCAAAGCTAAAACTTCATCTACTGTCTTTCCCGCCTCCGGGACTGTGAACTCCTCGGTGGGCGGAGCCAACCGCCTGGCTCCGTCCCCTTGGTGTGAACATCAAACCTGGAGGTTGGTGACAAGGTTTTGTAGTTTGGCTGCTGTCACCTTTTTAAAGGGGGGGTGGTGCATGGGACTACCTGGGACGACCTGGCTAGTCCCGGGCGTCACACATACAGAGTGTATGGATTGGGAATGGAGGATTGAAACTACATAGCTTAGATGCCCCAGAACACTTTGATAGAAGACATCCTCGTCCCCCTCACCTTACAGATAATTACATTCCACCTTTCACATAGTGTGCCGCCATTGCCCCCCCCTTTCACATAGTGTGCCGCCGTTGCCCCCCCTTTCACATAGTGTGCCGCCATTGCCCCCACTTTCACATAGTCTACTGCTGTTGCTTGCTGCTAGTGAACAGGTCGGCAGGCACTTCCACAGAACAGGTCACCACTCAACGGTCCGTCTTCACAGGGGTGGACACTGACAGTTTGGGGCTCCTGTGCAAGAAATTGTGCCTGCCCCCTCCCCTCCATTTATGGCGACAAAGCTACAAATACAGATATAGATCCAATATATTACATAGTTCCCTTTCTTGTTATGTACATTAGCATACCTTACATATAATGAATTGTGGAGTGGGGAGGACACTGAGGACTACATAATGAATTGTGGGTTAGGAAGGACACTGAAGACCACAAAAGGAATTGTGGGGTGGTGAGTATAGAATCAGGGCCATATTATGAATTGTGGGATGGGAAGGACACTGAGGACTATATAATGAATTGTGGGGTAGGGAGGACTTCCCTACATACAGTACAGACCACAAGTTTGGACACACCTTCTCATCTCTAGAACAACTGTTAGGAGGAGACTTTGTGCAGCAGGCCTTCATGGTAAAATAGCTGCTAGGAAACCACTGCTAAGGACAGGCAACAAGCAGAAGAAACTTGTTTGGGCTAAAGAACACAAGGAATGGACATTAGACCAGTGGAGATCTGTGCTTTGGTCTGATGAGTCCAAATTTAAGATCTCTGAATCCAACCACAGTGTCTTTGTAGAAAAGGTGAACGGATGGACTCTACATGCCTGGTTCCCACCGTGAAGCATGGAGGAGGAGGTGTGATGGTGTGGGGGTGCTTTGCTGGTGACACTGTTGGGGATTTATTCAAAATTGAAGGCATACAGAACCAGCATGCCTACCACAGCATCTTGCAGCGGCGTGCTATTCAATCCGGTTTGCGTTTAGTTGGACCATCATTTATTTTTCAACAGGACAATGACCCCAAATACACCTCCAGGCTGCTGTGTAAGGGCTATTTGACTAAGAAGGAGAGTGATGGGGTGCTACACCAGATGACCTGGTCTCCACAGTCACCAGACTTGAACCCAATCGAGATGGTTTGGGGTGAGCTGGACCGCGGAGTGAAGGCAAAAGGGCCCTAAGTGCTAAGCATCTCTGGGAACTCCTTCAAGACTATTGGAAAACCATTTCCGGTGACTACCTTTTGAAGCTCATCAAGAGAATGCCAAAAGTGTGCAAAGTAGTAATGAAAGCAAAAGGTGGCTACTTTGAAGAACCTAGAATATAAGACATATTTTCAGTTGTTTCACACTTCAAGTATTTCATTCCACATGTTTTAATTCATAGTTTTGATGCCTTCATTGTGAATCTACAATTTTCAGAGTCCTGAAAATAAAGAAAACTCTTTGAATGAGAAGGTGTGTCCAAACTTTTGGTCTGTGCTGTACGTAACATCACCCCCTTTTCTACACACATAACATCACCCCCTTCTCCACATATGAAACATTACCTACTTCCCCACATAAGTAACCATAATCCTTCCCCATTCAGCCTCACCAGCACGGAGCCCCCCACATATAATATAATCCCCTTCCCTATACAGCCCCATGCATATAACATTACTCCCTTCACCACACAGCCCCCCAGCAAGCAGCATCACCCTCTTCTCCATGCAGCCCCACTAGCTTGCAGCCCCAAGCAAGTAAATATAACCCTAACCCTTCCCCACTCAGGCCGTTAGCAGGTAGTACCCCAGCATGAAGCCCCAGAGTACGCAGCCCCCTAACAACTGTAACATCACCCCCTCCTTCCCCAAGAGTGTAACATCACCCCCTTTCCTCCACAGCATCCCAGTACGCAGCCCCACACATACAAGATCACCCCTTTTCCCATCCAGCCCCATATACGAGTATATACATATAAATAAAATCATACTTTCCCTGCACAATTCCCAATATGCAGCACTTTCACTGTACAATCCCCCATTATGCAGACCCATACTGTACAATCCCCCAACATGCAGGCCCATACTGTACAATCCTTAATATGCAGGCTCATACTGATACAATCCTTAATATGCCGGCCCATACTGTGCAATCCCTCAATATGCAGGCTCATATTGTACAATTCCCAATATGCAGGTCATACTGTGTAATCCTCCAATATGCAGGCTCATACTGTACAATCCCCCATTATGCAGACTCATACTGTATAATCCCCCATTATGCAGGCTCATGCTGTACAATCCCCCATTATGCTGGCCCATACTGTACAATTCTTAATATGTAGGCTCATACTGTACAATCGCCCATTATGCAAACCCATACTGTACAATCCTTAAAGGGAACCTGTCAGGTCAAAAAAGCGTTATAACCTACAAGCAGGAGCCTGTGTGAGCTATTAACCCCTTCCTACCTATCCCTTTCTTGTAATATTGTACAATATGAAAGTAATAAAATATGTTTTATTACTTACATACTCCTTATGTAAATAGCATAGGTCTCTAGCCCTATGGGTGTTGTGTGCAAATAAGAAAGCCGCGGAGACACCATCACGTGTTTCTCAACGCTGGCAGGAAACTAGCCAGGTCTTTCACCGGGAAGGAACAACCACGGGAAGGGCAGTCTCCAGTCAAGGAGACCACCCATACCAAACATGGTATCCATCCACAGACAGCCGCCTCGGGGTATTTGCCCCTCACCAGTGTGGAGTAGGAATCTGGCTAGTGGGGGCAATGCCTAGTAAAAGACTACTTAAGCAAGCATTGTTGACCTTAGGGAGATCAACATATCCACTGCGGAGACACCATCACGTGTTTCTCAACACAGTGATTCTAGAGCATTGCCCCCTGGGAAGTATGCAAATAAGAAAGCCGCGGAGACACCATCACGTGTTTCTCAACGCTGGCAGGAAACTAGCCAGGTCTTTCACCGGGAAGGAACAACCACGGGAAGGGCAGTCTCCAGTCAAGGAGACCACCTATACCAAACATGGTATCCATCCACAGACAGCCGCCTCGGGGTATTTGCCCCTCACCAGTGTGGAGTAGGAATCTGGCTAGTGGGGGCAATGCCTAGTAAAAGACTACTTAAGCAAGCATTGTTGACCTTAGGGAGATCAACATATCCACTGTGGAGACACCATCACGTGTTTCTCAACGCAGTGATTCTAGAGCATTGCCCCCTGGGAAGTATGCAAATAAGAAAGCCGCGGAGACACCATCACGTGTTTCTCAACGCTGGCAGGAAACTAGCCAGGTCTTTCACCGGGAAGAAACAACCACGGGAAGGGCAGTCTCCAGTCAAGGAGACCACCTATACCAAACATGGTATCCATCCACAGACAGCCGCCTCGGGGTATTTGCCCCTCACCAGTGTGGAGTAGGAATCTGGCTAGTGGGGGCAATGCCTAGTAAAAGACTACTTAAGCAAGCATTGTTGACCTTAGGGACATCAACATATCCACTGCGGAGACACCATCACGTGTTTCTCAACGCAGTGATTCTAGAGCATTGCCCCCTGGGAAGTATGCAAATAAGAAAGCCGCGGAGACACCATCACGTGTTTCTCAACGCTGGCAGGAAACTAGCCAGGTCTTTCACCGGGAAGGAACAACCACGGGAAGGGCAGTCTCCAGTCAAGGAGACCACCTATACCAAACATGGTATCCATCCACAGACAGCCGCCTCGGGGTATTTGCCCCTCACCAGTGTGGAGTAGGAATCTGGCTAGTGGGGGCAATGCCTAGTAAAAGACTACTTAAGCAAGCATTGTTGACCTTAGGGAGATCAACATATCCACTGTGGAGACACCATCACGTGTTTCTCAACGCAGTGATTCTAGAGCATTGCCCCCTGGGAAGTATGCAAATAAGAAAGCCGCGGAGACACCATCACGTGTTTCTCAACGCTGGCAGGAAACTAGCCAGGTCTTTCACCGGGAAGGAACAACCACGGGAAGGGCAGTCTCCAGTCAAGGAGACCACCTATACCAAACATGGTATCCATCCACAGACAGCCACCTCGGGGTATTTGCCCCTCACCAGTGTGGAGTAGGAATCTGGCTAGTGGGGGCAATGCCTAGTAAAAGACTACTTAAGCAAGCATTGTTGACCTTAGGGAGATCAACATATCCACTGCGGAGACACCATCACGTGTTTCTCAACGCAGTGATTCTAGAGCATTGCCCCCTGGGAAGTATGCAAATAAGATGGGTGTTGTGTGACACCCTGGACCCCAGGGGTCACAGGTAACACCACCACCAACACCACACACACACCCCCATCCCTTGTGATGACACATCAGTCACCCGAAAGGGAGACCTGATGCCTCCCTCAGGGCAAGTAGGGCACACCAGGTGGGCAGAGTCAGGCGGAAAGGCACGCCCACCGAGGAGACTACTGTCCTGAGGCAGGAAATACAAACAGTTTTAAGTTGAGAGTTCAAGGTGTAGAGGAGTAGAGCTGTCAGGGACCCGGGTAGGAGCCTGGGACCCTTGAAACATCAGGCAGGCAGACGGTGGTGGCCACCTGCAGGAGCACCGGTATAGCGACCGGCGGCACCGTAGGGATCGAGCCAGGGTTGGAGCCCGCCGGCCCTGAACCGGGGAGTCAACAGTTAATCGGAGCACCAGTAACCGGGTACTCAGACCCCGTCCTAGCTTGGAAGCCACTGAGTGTAGACAAATTAACTGATTGCAGTCTGGACCTCACAGGTCCATCCTCACACAAAGTCCCGAAAGAAGGCAACAGCCCACCGATACCGGGTGAGAGCCACCGCCAAGGGCCAAACAGCTGATGGGCCAGCGCCTGCGGGCAACCGAGGGCTCCTCCGGCAGCTAAACGCCGGGGAGCAGGCTACCACTGTCCAGGCAGGGGAGCCAACAGCCAAAACAAGAGGTGCAAGGGAAAGGGGCCACCATCAGCCTCACAAGAGACACAAGCATCCGGGCACAGCATCACACCGCAGTATGGCACCTTGCACCCCCACTTCACCGTCGCCCGTCCCACCGGGCCCCGGGACACACCGCCCCTACCCACGGAGGGGCTAACATCCAGGCTGCGCCTTCAACACCGATCCCGGGAGCCCCCTTCACTCCTGCCGCAGCGGTGGTGCATCCTGTCACCACAACCCGTGGGTGGCGTCACGACCCGTCCAACGACAACACGGCCTCCGGCTGCGAACCTCGTCCCACACCACCACCACACTGCCTCCCCTTAACAGAGCGACGTGGCCCCCGGTCCGGAGGCGCTCGAGCCACCGACAACCCGAGCCCGGACCTCGAGCAGCTCGGCCCCAACCAAAGGAGCAGCCGAGCCCTCTCAGGGCGGTACATATCGACTCTTCTGGCGTCACGACCAGGATTCGGAGAGTCCACTCACCTGTGGAAGTGCGCCTTAGAAGAATCCGTCAGCGGCGTCCTGCCGAAAAAGTTGAAGATCCGCCATTTTGGCGCGAAGGTTTCCCACTCGAGTCGTCTTCCCCGAGCAGTGAAGGCGCGAAAGAGAAGCCCCGCCCCCGAGAGGAAGAGTGCTGAGAAAAGACCAAGGAGGAAACGGCGAGAACATGTCGGCACCCAGCGCAGACGATGGGATGGCGCCAGTCGCCGGAGCGGCGGCACCCGACGGTGGAGATGCGTCCGTCCCTGCTCCGGTCGCAAGAGCGGGAGAGGCCGCGAGTCCGGTGGTCGCCCAGGTAATGCTGATCTCCCTGCCCTATGTGCCTGGTGCAGCCTGGCTACCCCAGTACGACGGGAAGCCTGATACATTGCAGGCCTTCCAGAAAGATATGCTCGGTTCTCGACCTCTATGCCATGACTGGCAGGCAGCGTGCGGTGGTAGTCCTGGGGCAGTTGACCATTGCGGCTGAGCAGGAGGCAGAGACCTGGGCCGATGCGGACCGGACCTCTGTGACCACCATCTTCGAAAAGCTCCAGGCCGCCTTCGAGACTCGCACCGCGGCCGAACTCTGGATGCAGTTTTACCACTGCCGGCAGCGGTCAGCAGACAGCATCAGGGACTATGCCTTGCACTTGCAGACGGCTCTCCGAACCCGGAAGCGGGCAGATACCATCAGCAAGGCCGATAGTAACAAGATGCTGGTGGAGCAGTTCCTACGGGGCCTGGGGTCTGCCGAAGACCACAAGCAACTGCGACTTTGGGCCTGGAACACCCTGACCTGGACTTTGCAGTAGTGAAGGAACGGGCCATCAAGGCCCTGCAGCCTCTGGAGGTCAGTCTCCCGGATGCAGCCCCACTTCCGGTCGCAACCACTGCTCCCGTCTCGGTACTCCCCTCGCTGCTGGCCCTACCGGCACCGGATGCGCTCGTCGGGGCAAGGGATGAGCTGGCCGACAAGGTGCAACGCATGGGCGAGGAACTTGCCTGAGTGATCGCCGCACTCAAGCTTCCGCCGAAAGTCAAGCTGCCGGAGACCATCCAGCTCGCCGACCGCCCCGAGGACCGCCGGTGTGCTACCGGTGTAACCAGCCCGGCCATTATGCTCGTCGCTGTCCTTTAAACGAGCCACCCCTGAGGCCAAGGGCCAATCCTCAGGAGTAGACCCCTATGGCCCGGCGGACCGGAGGGACCGGTATGTTGGAGGCCGCCCTATCATCTCAGTGGCGGTGGATGGGGTCCCGACCACAGCCTTACTGGACACTGGATCGCAGGTAACGACCATGCCCTATGCGTTGTACCAGCGGTATTGGGATGACAGTGAGCTTAGCCCCCCCCGACAGTGGTATGACTATTGTTGCAGCTAATGGGCTCCCTATGACTCAGGTGGGACTTAAGGAAGTGACCCTGACTGTGGGAAGGACAGAGCTGAAGCGTCAGGGGATGATTGTTGTGCTGCACGAGTCTAGTGACTGCAACCCGAAGAAAGTTTTGGGGACGAATGTGATTGAGCACTGTATGGGCGAGGTGTTGCGTTTGCTGCAGCAGTTGTCCGCCACCGCAGGAGGGGGCCGGCAGAGGGCACTCCAGAGTGAGATCCGGGCCCTCCTGCAGCGGCAGCAGGTGAACCTGACAGGTGGAGAGATTGGTGGTGCGCGGGTGATGGATGTAGCACCCTTGGTGGTGCCGCCCAGGAGCAAAATGATGATCTGGTGCAGAGCAGCAGTCGGCCCCCAGGGACGCGATTGCCCAGCGATGGTGGAACCCTCGCCTTTGGAACACCGGCCCACCGTAATGGCGGCCAGGGGGGTGATTGACGTCAAGAAGGGGAGAGTGCCAGTGAGGGTGCTGAACTGTGGAGAGGAAGAGGTTAGGCTCCCCCGCTATGCCACGATAGCTGAGCTGTTCACCATCGACAGCCATGCCATCCAGGAGACCATGCCCGCTGCACCTACACCCAACACCAGCCGCAACACACAACCCTTACAACCAGAGGAGTGGTGCCGGGAGCTACATGTTGGTACCGAATCTACCCCAGCACATCACAAGGAGGGGGTATACCGGGTGGTTCAGGAGTATGGGCAGGTTTTTAGCAAACATGCGCTAGACTTCGGGAGGATTAAGGGGGTCCAACACCATATCCCCACAGGCACACACCCGCCCATCAAGGAAAGGTATAGGCCGATTCCCCCAGAACACTATCAGTGCGCTAAAGATATGTTGCGCAGCATGAAGGAGGCGGGGGTCATTCAGGATAGTTGTAGTCCCTGGGCAGCCCCACTGGTGCTAGTGAAGAAGAAGGATGGCACCATGAGGATGTGCGTGGACTACCGCAAAATCAACCAGATTACGCACAAGGACGCCTACCCTCTCCCCCGTATCGAAGAGTCTCTGGCCGCACTGAAAACCGCTAATTATTTCTCCACTCTTGATCTCACCAGTGGCTACTGGCAGGTGGCGGTTGCACCGGAGGACCGTGAGAAAACCGAGTTCACTACCCCGATGGGACTCTGCAAGTTCAACAGCATGCCGTTTGGGCTGTGCAATGCCCCGGGGACCTTCCAGAGGTTGATGGAGTGCTGTCTCGGCCATCTTAATTTCAAAACCGTTTTACTGTACCTGGATGATGTGATCTTATACTCCCGGGCGAATGAAGCCCATCTGGAGCATCTGGCGGAAGTGTTTGCAGCCCTCGTTAAATACGGGATGAAGCTGAAGCCGTCCAAATGCCACCTGCTGAAGCCCAAAGTACAGTATCTCGGGCATGTGGTGAGCGCTGAAGGTGTGGCCCCGGACCTGGAAAAGATCACAGCTATCCCGGACTGGCCACGCCCGACCACAGTGAGAGAGGTACGACAGTTCTTAGGCCTGGTGGGCTACTACCGTCGCTTCATCAAGGGGTACACGAAGATGGCCTCCCCGATGCAAGACCTCCTCGTGGGACAGACCAAAAGCGGTAGACCCTCCGGGGCCCCGTTTGTGTGGAGCGAGCAGCAGGAAGAGTCCTTTCGGCAGCTAAAATCGGCATTGACGGGAGAAGAGATCTTAGCCTACCCCGACTACGGCCTCCCCTTCGTGTTGTATATGGACGCCAGCAATGAGGGCCTAGGCGCTGTGCTGTCCCAGGTCCAGGATGGAAAGGAGAAGGTGATCGCCTATGCTAGCCGGAAGCTTCGACCCACCAAGCGGAACCCCGAGAACTACAGCTCATTCAAACTGGAGTTCCTGGCCCTGGTGTGGGCAATAATCGAAAGGTTCAAGCACTACTTGGCCGCAGCAAAGTTCACCGCCTACACAGACAATAATCCGTTAACACACCTGGACACGGCCAAGCTGGGCGCTCTTGAGCAGAGGTGGATGGCTCGACTGTCTAACTACGACTTCACCATCAAGTACCGGGCCGGGTGCAAGAATACCAACGCGGACGCCCTATCCAGGATGCCGAATCTACCCGACGAGGAGGCGGAAGGGGACCGCATAGAAGAAATAGAGCTGCCCGCGTTTCACCGGCCGCAGGAGGAGAAGCCCTGTGTGGCCCAACAACAGGTGGACCTCGACCCGCTGCCCAGCCAGGAGTGGTGAGACGCCCAAGACCAGGCGCCAGCAGTCCGACTGGTTAAGACCCTGCTAGCCCAAGGCGTGCGCCGAATGGACCCGGCGGCCCCCTCCGAGGCCCAGCGACTGTGGAAGGAGAGGGACCGCCTGTGCCTGTACCAGCAGAAGTTGTACCGGGAGCTGATCGACCTGAAAACCCATGAGAAGGTTCGCCAGTTGGTGGTGCCTCAGGATTGTGTACCCAAGGTCCTTCAAGCTTATCATGATGGCACTGGGCACTTCGGTTGGAAAAAGCTGGAGATGCTGTTGAGACAGCGGTTCTACTGGAATGGGATGCGGGATTCCGTGGAGGCGTGGTGCCGAGAGTGTGGCCCTTGTACGCTGAGAAGACGGGATGAAGCTAGTCAGAAGGCCCCGCTGCAGCCGATTGTTACCCACCAGCCGCTGGAATTGGTCGCTTTAGACCATGTCAAGCTTGCGCCCAACCGAAATGGGTACACCTACGCCCTAACCATCGTGGACCACTACTCCAGATTCATGGTGGTTGTCCCGGTAAAAGATCTGACCGGCCGCACTGCCGCCAGGGCCTTTAAAGCTTACTTCTGCCGGCCCCATGGCTACCCGGAAAAGGTGCTTACGGATCAGGGCTCGGGCTTTGAAGCAGAAGTGTTTCAGGAGTTCTGCCATTTGTACGGGTGCAAGAAAATCCGGACCACCCCCTACCATGCCCAGACCAACGGGATGTGTGAGAAAATGAACCATCTGGTCATGAACCTCCTCAAAACGTTGCCCCTGGAAGAGCGGAACTTGTAGCCTGAGAAGCTGCCGACTTGGTAGATATGTACAACAACATACCCTGTAGTTCCACCAAGTGTACCCCGGCATACCTGATGAGGGCCCAACCTGGGAGACTGCCGGTAGACTTAGAGATGGGCTTGGAAGCGCCCGAAGCCCTACCCTCCACCGCCAGCTGGGATGCCAAACGCCAAGTACAGTACCGGCGGATTCAGGAGTATGTGGAGCGGAACCTGCGTCAGAGCCAGGAGAAGCAGGAACAGCGCTTTAACCAATGAGCTCCGGCTACTACCTTCAAGCCGGGAGATGTGGTGCTAAAGCGAAAACACAGAACCCATAAGCTTGATGATCAGTGGGAGAGAACTCCGTACGTTATACAGCCCACCGGATGGGAGAATGAGAAGACCTACCTGATCAGTCGTGACTAGGGGAGGACCGTGGCTACTGTTTCCAGGGACCACCTGAAGAGATGCCCGGATCCCCTGAGGCTGGTAGAAGATGCCCCAGTTCCCATGCCCCGTGATGAAGCAACAAAGAAAGAGGTGAACCATACCATTATGGGAGACTTTCCAGCGGACTGGCCCATGCAGAATGGTGCAGTGATTGTTCCTGTGATAATGTTCCCACAACCCACGGAAGAAGTGGAGACGGAAACGCCCGCCAGGGAACCATTTGAGCCAGTGCCCAGGGATGCACCTACCCCCTGTTTCCCTATGCCTCTACCTACTCGACTTGACACCCGGGAAGAAGGACTTGTTGTCCCCTCTCCCCCGTTACCTTCCACTGATGCCCTAGTATTGAGACGATCCACCCGCCCTAACCTAGGTAGGTCTCCTCTTAGGTACAGGGAAACTGACATTTAGGGGTGCGAGACTTTGATTGTGTATATAAGTTGAATGAACAAATAACCAATTGACGAGACACTCACCTGATTGCGTTATAAAAAGACCCGTCCCCGTTGGGACTTGTGTTGCCCCGTTGACCCCTGCTTAACCCCTGTTGCGTGAGTGACTGCTCATGGACAAGGCCGTGGACTTGCTGGCCACCCAAAAAATATTGGGCTTGTAAATATTGCCCCATCCTGCCCCTTTTACATGTTTTTCCATTCCGTTAGCCTCCGGAGAGGCAGATTGGAGGAAGGACCCGCAGCAGAGCACCGCACCATACCCGTTCCCACCTGGGTGATCTGGCCATGTTCCTGTTTCCGGACTGGGGAAAAGGGGTGCTGCCCATTTCTTAGGGGCAGCATCAAGGTTAGGTTGTTTGGGTGGGAAAGGCGGAAAGACATGAACCCGTTCCGTTAATAAAGTTATGCAACGTTAAAGTAAAATGCCTCCCGTTATGGGAAGACCTTCAGAAATCCTATATTTTTGTAAAAATGTTATAATTGTAAATGTTTCCCGTTTATCTTTGACAGAAAAAGAAAACAAAAATAAACCGGAGTTGGTTGGGCAGCCCGCGGACGGTCTGCGTTAAACCAAGGGGGAATGTGACGCCCTGGACCCCAGGGGTCACAGGTAACACCGCCACCAACACCACACACACCCCCCATCCCTTGTGAGGACACACCCGTCACCCGAAATGGAGACCTGATGCCTCTCTCAGGGCAATTAGGGCACACCAGGTGGGCGGAGTCAAGCGGAAAGGCACGCCCACCGATGTGACTACTGTCCTGAAGCAGGAAATACAAACAGTTTTAAGTTGAGAGTTCAAGGTGTAGAGGAGTAGAGCTGTCAGGGACCCAGGTAGGAGCCTGGGACCCTTGAAACGTCAGGCAGGCAGACGGTGGTGGCCG
Organism: Anomaloglossus baeobatrachus; assembly: GCF_048569485.1. NCBI lineage: Eukaryota > Metazoa > Chordata > Amphibia > Anura > Aromobatidae > Anomaloglossus > Anomaloglossus baeobatrachus. The sequence goes on from NC_134353.1 coordinate 424,203,914, forward strand.
CCTGCAGGAGTACCGGTATAGCGACCGGCGGAACCGTGGGGACCGAGCCAGGGTTGGAGCCCGCCGGCCCTGAACCGGGGTGTCAACAGTTAATCGGAGCACCAGTAACCGGGTACTCAGACCCCGTCCTAGCTTGGAAGCAAATTAACTGATTGCAGTCTGGACCTCACGGGTCCATCCTCACCCAAAGTCCCGAAAGAAGGCAACAGCCCACCGATACCGGGTGAGAGCCACCGCCAAAAGCCAAACACCCAACGGGCCAGCGCCTGCGGGCAACCGAGGGCTCCTCCGGCAGCTAAACGCCGGGGAGCAGGCTACCACTCTCCAGGCAGGGGAGCCAACAGCCAAAACAAGAGGTGCAAGGGAAAGGGGCCACCATCAGCCTCACAAGGGACACAAGCAGCCGGCTGCGGGACCCGACCATACCCGAACTTTGGTTTACCAATGACTCTGAGTGTGAATTAATAGTGAGTACACCAGTGCCATCCGGGCACAGCATCACATCGCAGTATGGCACCTTGCGCCCTGACTTCACCGTCGCCCGTCCCACCGGGCCCTGGGACACACCGCTCCTACCCACGGAGGGGCTAACATCCAGGCTGCGCCTTCAACACCGATCCCGGGAGCCCCCTTCACTCCTGCCGCAGCGGTGGTGCATCCTGTCACCACAACCCGTGGGTGGCGTCACGACCCGTCCAACGACAACGCGGCCCCCGGCTGCGAACCTAGTCCCACACCACCACCCCACTGCCTCCCCTTAACAGAGCGACATGGTCCCCGGTCCGGAGGCGCTTGAGCCACCGACAACCCGAGCCCGGACCTCGAGCGGCTCGGCGCCAAACGAAGGAGCAGCCGAGCCCTCTCAGGGCGGTACAGTTGCACCGCCCTGTGGGTGTCTACATGCTTTCCATGATATCATTCTCCTGTGGGCGTGATACCATGGATTTACATGAGCGACGTCACGTCTGCACCTTCAGAATCTCGCGTGTGCGCGCTTACCATTCTCGCCGCCGCCTCATCCTGGTGTTTGCTGGTTGGTTTCTGACGTGCACTGCGTATGACAGGAACCACAAGAGTCTTCTGAGCATGTGCAGTGCACGTCAGAAGCCGACACGCAAACACCAGGATGAGAAGGCGAGAATGGTAAGCGCGCACGCGCGAGATTCTAAAGGAGCAGACGTGACGTCGCTCATGTAAATCCATAGTGTCACACCCACAGGAGCGTGATATCATGGAAAGTATGCAAACGCCCACAGGATGATGAGATGCCCATGGGGCTAGAGCCCCTGCTTATTTACATAGGGAATATGTAAGTAATAAAACATTATTTTATTACTTTCATATTACCCAAAATAAAAACACAGGAATGAGTAGGAAGTGGTTAATAGCTCACACAGGCTCCTGCTTGTAGGTCAGAATGCTTTTTTGCCCTGACAGGTTTAATATGCAGGCCCATGTTGGAAATTCCAGGCATACTGCAACCCCCCCTAAAAAAACAAACACCTCCTCACATTACTCTCCCTTACTCCTGTGTATGAAGCCCCTCGCTCCATGGTGCAGCCCCTCAGTCCTCTCAGTTCCTCCAGAAACCTCAGCCTCTCCAGCAGCCACAGTAAACACGGAGCAGTGTTCATAGCTCCTGCGCTGGAGGAGGAAGCCCCGCCCCTTCCGGTGACATCATCACCTCACGGGAGCAAATACATTCTAGCCACAGGGGGAATCCTGCGACTCCGCTGCTTATACTCTGCAGCAGGATCGCTCCCGCCCCAGCGCACCGTTGATAATAGATGAGGGCAATCTGGGCATGGACCCCCCAGAGCCTCAGGCTCCGAACAAGTGGCCAGATTGCCCTCATTACTAACTGCCCTGAATTGGCCCCCTGGAGCCTCGGGCCCCGGTCGGTAGCCCAGATTGCCCTCATTATAATCTGCCTATGGTCATCACGCAATATGAGTCTGTCCACAGGAGTCCAAAGAAGCCAGACTTGCATTGCTGGAGGTTCAAGAGATAGGTAGATTAAGTAGTCAATGCTTGGTATGTAAACTGAATGTTAATAAGGTCTTGGTTAAATGTAGAGGTGTTGAGGTAGAAATGCATTGTTTGGGAATTTCGTTTGTTTAATTTTTAAAATAGCCAGTTAGCAAATTTCCTTTACTCTTATAAAACAGCTCTGCTCACAGTATATTAAAATATGTTTGTCTTGAGGCCAAATGTGATTAAACAAAAGAATAGATTTTTTTCCAAAATTTGGCAAACAATGCAGCAGTTTTTAGAACTTATACTGATACCTCAATAGTAATATGTTATCAGTGTAATTTGCTTCCAACGCACTTGCATCCATATCTTTTTTATATCTTTAATTTGAGAGGTATTTCATGGATTTTAATAGTTTATCCCAGTGAAGAGATCTGAATATGAAATAAAGACTCATTGCTACATTACTATTTTGCTAGGTTCAGTTCTGCTATCAGTTGCCTTACTTGAAGCCAAAAAGGGGCTTCTGTGGTCAGAGGATTGATGAACAAGACATAAACATGGGCTCGGTGAACACTACTGAATTAGTGATACTGGACTGTTGTGAATGTCGTCTGTGTGGGTGCTGTTTTGAAGCTCCCTCTGGTGGCCAGGAATGGTAGTGGAGCTGAATCTGAGCCTGTGACTCAGACAGGTGTCGGCGTTAATTGGGAATTAGGGAAGTCCTATTGCAGACAAGTCTGGTTTATATAGCTATGAGAGCACGTTTTGCCTTGATGGAGCCGGTTATAATTGTATATTCCTCAGTCTCTGTTCCTGGCTTGGAGTTCTGTCTGTCCCTTTTTCCCTGAGCAAGACTTCTGCAGATAAATTCTTAGTTTTTTCCTTGCTTTCTGGTTTACACCTTAGGTTGTTGTGTTTCCTTGTTTTGCTTTGTATCTGTTTTCTTGCAGGGGAACTTTGGTTTCTTTTGTGTTGTGAGCACTGAAGTTCCCCCTTTGCTAACTCTCCTGCAGGAAAAGGGATTTTCTCCCTGTTTAACTTGATTATTTGCTCTTCTGTATTTTTGTGTTTTTTTGGTGTTTTGTTCTCCCATTATTTACAGGAGTACCTGATATAGTGGGGATGAGGTCGTTTGACCTCCAGGGCCATTTTTACTATCAGGCGTTTGGTATTTTTCTATAGGGATTTTGCACTGATCACAATCAGTTTCCTTTCCTTTGCTTTGTATCAAGTTAGTTGGGCATCGCCTTTGCTAAATCTATTTTTCCTATCTGTGTATTGTGTTTTCCTACATCACCGTAATCTTTATATGTAGGGGATATGTACTTCTTTGGGGACTTCTCTGAGGCAAAGTAGATTTCCTCATTTCTCTCTGTGAGGCGTAGCTAGTTTCTTAGGCTGTGACGAGGCGTCTAGGTTTTTAGGAATGCTCCACGGCTACTTCTAGTGTGGTGTAATAGTTAGGGGATTGCGGTCAGCCCAGGTTCCAACAACTCCTGTAAAACAGTTCTGTATTTTCTAACATTCTCCTGTAATTTGAAAACACCGTTAAAGGCCTCTGTGTCATCTCAGCTTGACCACCAATCCAGAACCTGATATTTAGGCTAGAGTCACACAACCATAAATTCTTTCATCCAAAAGAATCGGGTTGATTATGCTAATGACTTTGAGTGTCAGCATAGTGTTATCCAATTCTCTTGGACAAGACAATCAGAGCAAACTATGAGGAGGAGATGGAGAACAAAAGTTCTCCATTATATGAGTTGGTCGAAATGAGACTGTACTCAAATGTGTCATGCTAGGTACGGGGAAGTACCAAGCGAATGCCAAAAGTGTGCCAAGTATTGAAGGGAACAAAGTAGAAAAGGAGAATCAAGAATCTTAGTTATTTGAAACTCTAAATTGCCAGCAACCATAATTGGGCTGGCGGCAAGAGAGATGATTCTAAAGGTACCACATACTTCTTGAGCAGAGACCTGTGGAACACATTGTGGATCCTAAGAGCCTGCGATAACTCCAGATGATGAGCTACTAGGTTAATGAGGGTGATTGGCTTATAGGGACAAAATAAACTTAGGTGCCAGCTTCCAGGAACCTGATATTCCTTCATTCAGCCTGATATTCCTGGGAAACAACCACACATAGTCATTCACACTTATGTCCAGACCTGGGCAGCGTTTCTTGTCAGCGTATTTTGTCAGCTATATGCTTTTAGTCAGCTATACGTTTGTATCTGTCTCCAGCAGCTTCTAATTACCCTGAACCTATTGCCATGCAGAAGAGAGCAATGAAGCAAAAACGTTCCTCCTCAGGAATTCTCAAAGCCCCTCTACCACTAAAGGTACCAAATTGCGGATGAAAATCATATGCACCAAAGAAAGGTGACTTGCCAGTGACTTGCCAGTAGACTCCTGATGACAATTGTTTATAGCAAATTTGGCCAATGGTAAGTAAGATGCCCAATTCTCCTGGTTCTCAGAGACAAAACTGCTGAGGTAAGTTTCCAAATTTTGATTTATGCGCTTGGTCAGACCATTCAACTGAGGGTGGAAGGCAGAAGAAAAAGACAACCCCTAATTGAGCACAAAACACTTTCTAAAACTTGGAAACAAACTGGATTCTCATATCTGAGACTACATCGGAAGGGACCCCATGTAGCTTCACACTTTCATTGATGAACACCTGAGCTAGAGGCTTGGTATTCAGAAGTGCCAGTAACATGATGAAATATACAAGCTTACTAAACCAATCCACAACCACTAAGATCACAGTTTTACCTGCAGACAAAGGTAGGTCAGTAATGAAATCCATGGATAAATGCGTCCAAGGTCTACTGGGAATAACCATTGGCAGGAGAGAACCAGATGGCCGAGTATGTGTAACCTTGGAACGTGCACAGATACTGTAAGCAGACACATAGTCAACCACATTCTTATGCAACCCTGGCCACCAAAACCAACAAAAAAGGAGGTCCAAGGTTGCTTTACTACCTGGATGATATGCAAGTACAGTATTGTGATGTTCTCCAATTATTTTATGGCCCAAATTAAGTGACATAAACAACCTTTCTGGGGGGTAAGAGGCCGGGGCATCACCCTGAGCCCCCAACACTACCCCCTCCAGGTCTGGGCACAAGCTGAGACGACCACCTCCTTCTCCAAAATGAAGACAGGGTTCACATGGTCACTACAACCAGGGAAGCACCAGGATAAAGCATCTGGCTTGCTGTTTTTAACCCTAGGATGGTAAGTGACAGTAAAATGAAACCTAGTAAAAAACAAATACATATATATTATATAGCCTGCCTAGGATTGAGATGTTTGGCAGACTCGAGGTATGACAGGATTTTATGGTCTTTGATTACAGTAATGGGATGAACTGCCTTCTCCTCAAAAACAACTTAATCGCCAAGAGTTTTGTATTGCCAACATCATAGTTTCTCTCGACTGAAGACAATTTCTTGGAAAAGAAAGTTAATGGATGCCATATACTAGAAAATAGACCTTGTGACAACACAGCTCTAACCCCAACCTTTGATGCGTCCACCTACATGATAAACGGCTGGGAAACATCAGACTGAATGAGAATAAGTGCTGTGGAAAAATATCCCTTTAAAGAACAAAAAGCCTGCTGGGCAGAGTTTGACCATTTAGAGAAATCCAACCCCTTTTTTTGTCATGTCACTGTCATGCCATATTCAGCTCTGCACACACTTGCTGGCATTATAGCGACAGACTCTGTTCACACTGCAGAGTCTGACAAGCAACCTGAAGTTGGGCGTTGTGTGGTTCAGGTTCACTGGTCAGCTCTGCAGTAGTTAATTCTTAATTCCTGCAGACTGCTGAGTAGGAGCTAAGTGCTCAGGTTGCTAATTGCCAGTGCAGCAAAACTTCCCTATTTAAGTCATTGTCTCCTTCCAGGAGGTGCTGATGATAGCTTCAGTTTTTTACTCCAGCTGTTATGGACAAGATTATGAACTATTATGCGTATTAAGAGTTATATAAAGATATCCAAAAAACAGGATTTAAGATAGTGCTTGAACTGTGTACCACACCTATATCTGCATTTAGACATCATAAGACTCATCAGACAGACTGGACTTTCATGTGACAAGTGAATCATGCTGACATAGCTTAATATAAATGAGGAAGCATATATACAGAATAAGCTATTTTACGGTTTACCTGTGGAGCCCCACAGGTGTTGTGTCGGTGCATTACCTTCAGGGACTCCACTCGGCTGGATCTCGTCACTGGTAGGGAATCTTCTATTTGTCGTGACGCCACTCTCAGTATTGCGGTCAGTGGGGACCGCCACTGCAGGTTGAGGGACGCCTGGGGCTGATGGTGAGTGCAGTTAGTTGGAATAGCCTCCTGAGAGTGAGGCAAGCCCCAGGGCCCTGTGTAGGTGCGTAGTACCACAAGGCGCAGAATAACTCCACACACGCAGAATGTCTTTCAGGGGTTTTACTCACTTCAGATGGCAGGGTGAGTAACCCGGGCGTAGCTGGGATGAACCAGGCTGGAACCAGGTATCCTTCAGGCTGACTTCTGATGGTGACTACCAACTCGCCTTCCTTAGCCCTTGGTGGTTTGGGGTAACCCCGACTTTTAGTCCCTATGGGGGTCACCCAGGGAAGTTGCTGAAGCCTCTCTCCCCTTCGTTTGCCGTTTGCTTGTTGCCTGGGCCAGATCACTCCAGCTGCTTGCCTCCTGTGAACTATGGGCCCTAACTGTGGCTACGTGGCTGCGGCTTTTAGTTGTTGTGGTGTGGGCTTTGAGGGCCCCACACCGGCAGGTTTAGCAGGGAAAGGTGGATCTATCCCCGCTCCGGGATCTGCTGCCCGTTTGGGCCTGGTACTCCCTAGCAGTCTCCTTACTTCCCACTCTGTGCTCTCTCTTTAGCTGGAGATGGGTTTCGGGTAGCACTCCTAGGTGACCGTTCTCCCCCGTCGGTAGCCACTGCGCGGACGCTGTCAGACTACAACAGCCCCGGGGATCTGCTCCTCTCTGAGCTCCCTGGACTCTGCACTGAACCGGCTCACTCCTGGGACCTTCACTGCTGCTCCTGTCTGAGCTTCACTTCATGCTCCTCACTCCTCCACCCTCTGCTGCAGACTGTCTACTCCTCTCCTGTTCTTGCCTACGCCACCTAGCAACCAGGCTCTCTTACCACACCCCTTGAGAGGAGATGGAGGCTTTTGGCCCCCTCCACTATTCCAGTGGAGGTGAAGGCTTTTCCCCCTCCTGGGATCCCCAGGGGTCCTCTCAAAGGTACATGTGTGAGACCTCATCACTATGCGCCTGTGTAGTCACACCTCGGTCAGCCTTCTGGATTACCTGTTTGTACTGTCCCCAGCATGGGTGCAGTACTCAGTGGTGCCTGACCAGGTCAGGGGCGCCACATACCCAATAGGAGACATGTTACGTATTCTTGGCTCCTAGCCAACTGGCTCCTTTAAATGTGTCTTAACTTCCGTAATTAAACCAGTCATATTTTCTATGCAGATCCGTGTACATTTCTCTGGTCTGTATGGAAGAATAGTATGCATGCTACTAACAAATGACTCATGATTTGGATGTAAACGGGGTTAAAGTAGATGCATAATTAGATTGCATCACTGTAAATATATGGCCCCCTTAACACAGCAATCCTGGTCTTGGTGCTTTTCCTGTGGATAGTCATCCATGCTGTACTTCTGAGTAGTGTGACTATTCCTCTGTAGTGCGTTGCTTCCTCCCCTTTTTTGTTACTTCCCAGTAAACATGCTGTCTCTTCTGTGGTGTGTGTTTGAGTGTGGTGTGTATGAGTTTCAATTCTTCCCTGTCTGCTTCATTTTGTGGGGTTTTGTCTTTGTTTTTTCCGCCCCGTCCTAAGGGTGTGGGAGAGGGGGAGTAAGAGCAGTGTCCAGACAGGAGTTAGGCTCACACTAGGGGCTTGAACCTGGTTACTATCAAACCTGCCTTCGAGATAAGTGACATCGCAGGGTCACAGTCTTAGGGCCAGCCTAGGGGCGCCTGTCCTCTCTCCATTTACCCCGTGACATTATCATCGGCCTACCCTATTATTTTTCCATGGATCTGGTTACTGGCCTTGCTAAGCAGCTGCAGACCTTAATTCATCAGGTAAGAGAGCTAAGGGGGCGCGGTTCAGCTGCAAACCCAATCTCTGCCTGCTGTGCAGATTGGGTTGGCAACCAGTGATCCAGAACCCAAATTGTCACTTCCAGAGCTGTTTTCCAGCAATCACAGTCGGTTTGTCTCCTTCCAGGAGGCCTGTAAACTTTATTTTTGACTTTGACCACTTTCTTCCAGTAATGAAACCCAGCGGGTGGGAATTGTAGATTCCCTACTTAGTGGTGTGTTTTTTTTCTGCACCTAGACTCATTTATAACAACCCTGATAAGGTGTAATTGGCCGAGAACAAGATCCATTCAGTTAAACAGGGGAATCTTCCGGCAGAGGATTATTTCACTGAATACCGCCACTGGGCATTTGACAAGCTATGAAACAACCCTCCTCTCAAGAGCCAGTTTTTCAGAGGGATTCGGAGAGGGTCAAGGAGGCTGCTACGGTTGCTGTGGCTCTGGAGACTATGTCCGGATTTCTTGCTACTGCACATGTGCAAGCGATGGAGACTAAGTCCTATCTTGGAGCCATTGCACATGTGCGGGTGACATCATCGCTGACACAAGGTCACATGTCTCTGACACCGTCTAAGCTGATTGGCCACTGGTCATGTGCTTGTGACACGTGGTCACATGTCTCTGACACCTTCTATGCCGATTGGTCGCTGGTCATGTGCTTGTGACGCTTTGCTCGGTGATAGGCCAGCGTGACGTCATTGCTGTCATTCTGGCAGCGGATTGGCTCTGGTGTCCTCCATCTTGGATGAGGCACAGAGTCTATATAAGACCCTGACGCACGCCGCCCGGTGCTCAGTCCTCTTGGTTCATGCATGAGGGTAGACGCCCTGTGCACGTCCCTCTAGGCATCTCTCTGTCTATGTTAGGTGAGCGCTACCGGCAGGGTAGCGTTCTTATACCTTACAGCTTTGGCTGCAGTCCGTATCCTTACCTCTTAGTGGAGCGGACATAGGCAGGTGCCTGAGGCACATGTTCCGGCTGGGCCTTGTGATTTTACTCGTAGGTGGACGTTGCTGCTAGAGTAACAATCCTTATACTGCGTCTGGCAGTTGTTCGTATCCTCGCACACTAGGGGAGCAAACAGAGGTAGGAGCTTTGTGCGGCTTATGCTGCTGTCCGTCTCTTTTGCACCACTAGAAGAGCGGACCTAGGCAGGTGCCATATCTAGTGGTTCGTGTCCTCGCACACTAGTGGAGCGAACGCAGGTAGGAGCTTTGTGCGGCTTACGCTGCTGTCCGTCTCTTTTGCACCACTAGAAGAGCGGACCTAGGCAGGTGCCATATCTAGTGGTTCGTGTCCTCGCACACTAGTGGAGCGAACGCAGGTAGGATCTTTGTGCGGCTTACGCTGCTGTCCGTCTCCTGGCACCACTAGAGGAACGGACCTAGGTAGGTGCCATTTCCCACTCACTGCTTTTGTCTCTGTGATCTTTAACAGAGACCATTCCACACACCCTCCAAGTAAGGGAGGAATTGCTTTATTTTCTAATTATATTCCTCTGTGAGTTTAACAGAGGTATTGCATTCTGCACTTGTGCTATTATTTTTTACAGTGGCACACTTATATACCCCTTATCTTCTGCCATAGTCTGCAGCAGAGTCTTTGCACGGTGGACCCTGACTGTCTGACATTCTTTTAGGTTTTATTATCAGACAGCCCCCCGTAACATTAGGACTGAGCCAAGGGTCTGGCAGTTATGGCAGAATATCAGCAGTTACACCATTACATACAAGTACTTGAGTCGCGGCTCAAGAGTATAGAGGATAAACCTCAGACCATGGTGACATCTGCACATGAACCTCGACTTGCTCTGCCAAACAGATATTCTGGCGATGCCAGATCATGTCGTGGTTTTATTAGTCAGTGTCAGATACACCTAGAGGTCAACTCTTCTCGCTTCTCTACGGAGAGGTCCAGAGTAGGCTTTATCATCTCCTTACTTCAGGACAAAGCCTTAGAATGGGCGACTCCCTTATGGGAGCACTCTGATGTGGTTACTCTGAGAGATCAAGACTTTCTTGATGCTCTTAAAGCGGTATTCATGGGTCCGCAGGTTACCCATGATGCAGCCCTGAGACTCTTAGATCTATCTCAGGGTTCGTTATCCACTAGTTCTTATGCCATTGCTTTTAGAACTCTGGTGGCAGAACTAGATTGGCCAGAGAAGGTGTTGATTCCTATCTTCTGGAGAGGTTTGGCAGGCTATGTAAAGGATGCCCTTGCTACTCGTGAGGTCCCTGCTTCTCTGGAGGACTTGATCACAGTAGCAACGAGGATCGACGTACGCCATAGGGAACGTAGACTCGAGGTCTCTTCCTCACGCCCTAAGCATCGGGCTATTCCAGTTGTTGAGGGTCCACTACCATCTTCCTCAGCATCTGAAACATCTCCCACTCCTATGAAGTTAGGTCATACGTCCTCCAGACCACGCAAGTCTGGTCCTCCTATATGTTACGTATGTCGTCAGGCTAGGCACTATGCCAACAAGTGTTCTAGTCGTCAGGGAAACCCCCAGGCCTAGTAACCATTAGAGGGGGGTTACTAGAGACGTCTTCTGCACCCTCTAAGTGTAGTATCCCAGGTCAGCTCTCATTCTCTGAGAATACATGGCCTATTATGGCTTTTGTGGATTCCGGAGCTGACGGGACTTTTGTGTCCTCAGGATTTGTAAAAAGACACAATATTCCCTCTATTATGTTAGAGGCGCCTATTCCTGTCCGTGTTGTTAATGGGACTATGTTGTCTGACTCCATTACATTGAGGACAGTTCCCTTGCGCCTTTCCCTGCCTCAGGGTCACATAGAGGAGATTTCTTTTCTTGTTTTGCCTGAGGGTATAGACGACGTCCTTCTGGGTCTCCCATGGCTTCGGACTCATGCTCCTCACATTGACTGGGAGTCCGACAGCATTATTAGTTGGGGTTCGAAATGTCAGTCCCGATGTCTTCCCTTACCACCTAAGATCGTTGCGGTTGCATCAACTGATCTCTCTCCCATACCTACACCCTATTTGGATTTCGCTGACGTGTTCTCCAAACAGGGTGCTGAGGTTCTTCCACCCCATAGGCCGTATGACTGTGCCATAGACCTTATCCCAGGTTCGGTTCCACCTAAGGGCAGGGTTTACCCCCTGTCGATACCTGAGTCGGAGGCCATGTCAACCTATATAAGAGAGAGTTTAGAGAAGGGGTTCATTCGTAAGTCTGTCTCTCCCGCGGGAGCTGGGTTTTTCTTTGTTCGGAAGAAAGAGGGTGATTTGCGTCCCTGCATAGATTACAGGGGTCTCAACGCAATCACAATAAAGAACAAATACCCATTACCTTTAATTTCGGAGCTCTTTGACAGACTGAGAGGAGCTCAAGTTTTTACGAAGTTGGATCTGCGGGGTGCGTATAACTTGGTACGAATTCGAAAGGGTGACGAATGGAAGACCGCTTTTAACACCCGAGACGGTCACTATGAATACCTCGTCATGCCTTTTGGTTTATGTAATGCACCCGCAGTATTTCACGACTTCGTAAACGATGTGTTCAGGGATTTACGGTTATCCTCCGTCGTGGTGTATCTGGACGACATCCTGATTTTTTCTCCTGATCTGGAGACTCATCGTCAGGATGTCGTTCGTGTCCTTTCCCGTTTAAGGGAGCACTCTTTGTTTGCTAAACTCGAAAAATGTGTATTCGAGCAGTCATTCTTGCCTTTTTTGGGCTAAATTATCTCACAAGAGGGTCTGGCTATGGATCCTGCGAAGCTCTCTACTGTCCTGGAATGGTCCGAACCTCATTCCTTGAAAGCGGTGCAACGCTTCTTAGGATTCATAAATTATTACAGGCAGTTCATACCCCATTTCTCTACTTTGGTGGCCCCTTTGGTGGCCTTGACTAAGAAAGGTGCTAATCCAAATGTCTGGTCTACTGAGACATCCCAGGCTTTTGAGGCAGTAAAAAGACACTTTTCAACTGCTCCCGTTCTTCAAAGACCCAATGAGAATAAGCCCTTCCTCTTGGAGGTTGATCCCTTTTCAGTGGGTGCTGGTGCGGTCTTGTATCAAAAGAAAGGTGCAGGTAGAAAAAGGCTGTGTTTCTTCTTTGCTAAAACCTTTTCACCGGCAGAGAGATACTATACCATTGGGGATAGGGAACTGCTCGCCCTGAGATTAGCCTTGGAGGAGTGGCGTCACTTGCTGGAAGGAGCGAAACATCCTTTCCAGGTCTATAGAGACCATAAGAATCTGACGTACTTACAAACCGCTCAGCGTCTGAATCCTCGTCAAGCCCGCTGGTCCTTGTTTTTCTCCCGCTTTCACTTCTCCATCAACTATCTGTCTGGGAGTAAGAATAACAAGGCAGATGCCCTGTCTCGCTCTATGGTTTCTACCCAGGAAGAGATTGACAAACCTCGTCTTATCCTTCCCTCCAGGGTTTTTCATACGCTCTCCCCTGTGACGTTAGACCAAATCCCACCGGGCAAGACCTTTGTGCCGCCTGATCGACAGAATGATATACTGTCATGGGCCCACACCTCAAACGTGGGTGGGCATTTTGGTATTAGGCGGACACGAGAGTTACTGGAGAGGTGGTATTGGTGGCCACACTTAGCCAGCCACGTCAAGAGATATGTCAGTTCCTGCTACTCGTGTGCTCGCAACCGTCCATTACGGCAGAGACCGGCTGGGCTCTTGCATCCTTTACCAGTGCCAGATAGACCATGGGAGGTGGTAGGCATGGACTTTGTGGGTGATCTTCCGTGTTCACAGGGACATAGATTTGTGTGGGTCATTACGGACCATTTCTCCCGGATGGTTCATTTCGTACCGTTATCGAGAATCCCGTCTTCCAGGGTACTAGCCAAACTATTCCTCAAGCATGTCTTTAGGCTTCACGGGATGCCAGATCGTATCATTTGTGATAGAGGCCCGCAATTTGCTTCCCGTTTCTGGCGAGATCTTTGTAGCCTTCTGCAAATGGAGTTGAATCTCTCTTCGGCATACCATCCGGAGACCAATGGTTTGGTTGAGCATACCAATCAATCCATGATTATATACCTTTGACACTTTGTTGCTGAGAACCACGATAACTGGTCCTCCCTCCTACCCTGGGCAGAATTTGCCCTTAACAATTCGCTGGCTGAGGCCACTGGGCAGACACCATTCGTACTCAATAATGGGCAACACCCTAGGGTACCAGTACCGTTTCCCGCTGCTGCACCTTCTCCTCTTGTGGCTGACTGGGCAACTAATGCCAGAGAGGTTTGGGATCGGACTCAAGAGTCGATCCAAGCAGCTAAGGACCGTATGAAGACGGTGTCCGATCGGTTTCGTCGCCCGGCTCCTGTCTTTTCTCCAGGGGATTTTGTGTGGCTCTCTGCAAAACACGTGAGACTTAGAGTGAGCTCTGTCAAATTTGCTCCTCGCTTCCTGGGTCCTTATGAGTAGAGATGAGCGAACTGGTCCCGGTTCGGCTCGAGGCCGGTTCGCCGAACGGGGGTCCCGTTCGAGTTCGGTTCGTCGAACGTTCGACGAACCGAACTCGAACGTATAGGCTATAATGGGAGGCAATCACAAACACATAAAAATGCATGATAAATGTACACAAACAGTTAATAAACATTGCCATAACACTTACCGGTCCTCGCGATCCCTTCTGCACTCTGTCTCCTGCCGCTATTCCATCCGATGATCGCTGAATCCTCCCGGTGACCTGCACTGCCAGCAGAGATGCAGGACCTATCGTGACGTCAAAATAGCCATGTGACCAGTCATGTGGCTATTATCTCATTGGCTACAGACTGGTCACATGACTATGACACGTCATGTAGGACCTGCGAGTGCATCTCTCCGGTACACGGTGCACATATGTGTATCGCCGTGTACCGGCGACATGCTCTAGCACACGGTCGACTCCCCGTTCCGTTAGGGACCGGCTGACACAGCCGGTCATTAACGGAGATCACCGTTGCCATAGCAACGCAGTTAGCGGTGACGTCACCGCTAACCGCGGCTCCGAGAGCACCGTTGCTATGGTAACGCGTCTGTCAGCGTTACCGCTAGCAGCCAGCAGTGATCACTCACGGAGTGAAGGCTGCACGCTGCTGCACGATTGTAGTGAGCATTGTAGTGAGGATGGAGGTTCCCCAGCCCCAAGTGATGAGCTGGTGAATCTCATCCTTCCTCACTACAATCGTCACTACTACTACACTAGTGATGATTGTAGTGAGGATGGAGGTTCCCCAGCCCCAAGTGATGAGCTGGTGAACCTCATCCTTCCTCACTACAATCGTCACTACTACTACACTAGAAAGAAAGAAGACAGAAGAGCAGGATCGTGGAGGGCTGACAGGGGGTAATAAAGATGGAGTCTCTAATGTGTCTGTGTATTTATTTCTATTAAAGTATTTTTTCTCTGTGTGGTGTCTTTTTTTTAACCCTTTATTGGAGATTCTTAATGGCCGGGTCAAACGTGCCTGACATTAAGAATCTCTGGCTTAATACTGGCTGGTAAAACAAAGCCAGTATTAACTCATGATTACCCAACAAGCCACCCGGCTCCAGGGCTGTTGGAAGAGTTGGATACAGCGCCAGATGATGGCGCTTCTATGAGAGCGCCATTTTCTGGGACGGCTGCGGCCCACAAACCTCGGGCTAACCTTGTAGTTCTGCAGCTGCTGTCTGCTCTTCTCCATACAGACAGACAGCAGCTGCAGGACTACAAGGCTCAGCATACTCCATCCAGGACTGTATGCAGAAGTTTTTTGCCCCCTGAAAAAATTATGTGGGCTTCGCCATATTTTTGTATGCTAGCCAGGTACAGCAGGCAGGTACGGCTGCCCCCAACCCCCAGTTGCCTATTTGTACCCGGCTGGGAACCAAAAATAAAGGGAAGCCCTTTTTTTATTATTTCATGAATTTCATGAAATAATTAGAAAACAAATGACGTAGGCTTTGCCCCATTTTTGTGTCCAGCCAGGTACAACTAGGCAGCTGGGGATTGGAATCCGCACCACAGGTTGGCCTGAGCTTTCTGGGCCCCACTGCTGCGAATTGCAGTCTGCAGTCACCTCAGAAAATGGCATTTTCATAGAAGCGCCATCTTCTGGCGCTGTATCCAACTCTTCCAGCACCTGCCTGCTATACCTGGCTAGCATACAAAAATATGGCGAAGCTCACGTCCTTTTTTTGTAGTTTTTTGGCAAAAAAAATAAAAAATGCTTCCCTGGATTTTCCATTGCCAGTGAAGGTAACACCAAGCAGTGGGGGTTAGCAGCCAGTAGCTGCTTGGATTACCCTTAGCTAGCAATACAAAAAATGCAGCGGGAGCCCATATATATTTTTTTTAATTATTTATTTAAATAACTAAAAATAAAATGGGCTTCCCTGTATTTTGATTGCTGGACATCACAGTGCTGTAAAAAGAAATCTTTAAAAAAATGACGTAGCGCTCCGCGGTATTTTTGATTCTCAGCGCAGATAAAGCAGACAGCTATGGGTTGCCACCCCCATCTGCCTGCCGTTACCTTGGTTGGCAATCAAAATACAGGGAAGCCCATTAATTTTTTCTATTTAAAAAATAGTTAAAAAAAAAAAAATGACGTTGGGTCCCCCCATTTTTGATAGCCAGCTAGGGTAAAGCAGACGACTGTAGCCTGAAAACCACAGCTGGCAGCTTTACCGTGGTTGGGGATCCAATGTGGAGGTCCCCTCAGGCTCTTTTTTATAATTATTTTATAAATATTAATAATTACACAATAAAAGTAGGGTCCCCCCCAAATTGGATCACCAGCCAAGGTAAAGCGGACAGCTGTGGTCTGGTATTCTCAGGGTGGGAAGGTCCATAGTTATTGGGCCTTCACAGCCTAAAAATAGCAGGCCGCAGGCAACCCAGACGTGGCGCATCCACTAGATGCGCCAATCCTGGCGCTTCACCCCAGCTCATCCCGTGCCCTGGTGCAGTGGCAAACGGGGTAATAAATCGGGTTGATACTAGCTGTAAAGTCACCTGAGATCAAGCCCAGCAGTTTGTGATGTCATGGCGTCTATTAGATACCCAACATCATAAACTGTCAGTACTAACAAAAACAAAAAATCGACAAAAGAAATTTATTTGAAAAAACAGTCCCCAAAACATTTCCTCTTTCACCAATTTATTGTAAGAAAAAAAATAAAGGGGTCCCACGACGACTCTGGACCGTCTAGAATATGGGGGGGAGACACTCAGGGAACGTATCCCCCATTTTCTAGGAGTGCGGACCCTTCATGTGAGGAGTGTGGGTGCAATGAATCTGCACTCACTCTCCCCGGGTCCACAGCAGCAGAGTCCATGTCGTAATGGTTGCTACCAAAGCTGCAATGCCCTGCTCATGAGGTAAGGGCATGCCTAATCAGGAGAACTACTGTAGAGGAAACTCTGCTCACTGGTATATAGGTGCTCAGAGGTAATAATAGATAAAATTAGTGAGTAACCTCGGCACTCTAAATCTCCCAGACTAAGTCAGTAAGTCACAATGGATAGTAATGCAAAATCACTCTTTATTGGTCCATATTAAGAAAATTTTTTTTTTCATAAGCATATATGTTTTTGTCCAAAACAAGTTACAAATGACGTTTCGGCCTGAGCCTTCGTCAGATTGGACTTATCTGCATGTAATCATGAAAAATGACAATAATCAGTATCACATAAGAGTGAGAGAACAATAACATAAACTCGAACAATGTAGAGGTACAATTGGGATGCAGCAAAAAAATTGCAACACAGCAAGAAATGAAACACATGATACAAATGTCATAATACAGTACAAGGACAATATAGTAATGAGAAATATGGGGTCAGAGTAGACTTAGACAGCTCTGGTACGAAAGAGATGTCAATCATAAAGTAACATGTGCAGTAGGTGTAGAGCTACAGTATGCATGGCAGAGCTAATGGGTAGACCGACCATACAAAAAGAACGGAGAAAAAGTGGAGAAAAAGTGGAGCTTAAGAGGAGAAAAAGTGGAGAAAAAGTGGAGAAAAAAGTGGAGAAAAAGTGGAGAAAAAGTGGAGAAAAAGTGGAGCATAAGAGGAGAAAAAGTGGAGAAAAAGTGGAGAAAAAGTGGAGAAAAAGTGGAGCATAAGAGGAGAAAAAGTGGAGAAAAAAGTGGAGAAAAAGTGGAGCATAAGAGGAGAAAAAGTGGAGCATAAGAGGAGAAAAAGTGGAGAAAAAAGTGGAGAAAAAGTGGAGAAAAAAGTGGAGAAAAAGTGGAGAAAAAGTGGAGAAAAAGTGGAGATTAAGAGGAGAAAAAGTGGAGAAAAAGTGGAGCATAAGAGGAGAAAAAGTGGAGAAAAAGTGGAGAAAAAGTGGAGCATAAGAGGAGAAAAAGTGGAGAAAAAAGTGGAGAAAAAGTGGAGCATAAGAGGAGAAAAAGTGGAGAAAAAGTGGAGAAAAAGTGGAGAAAAAGTGAAGCATAAGAGGAGAAAAAGTGGAGAAAAAGTGGAGAAAAAGTGGAGCATAAGAGGAGAAAAAGTGGAGATTAAGAGGAGAAAAAGTGGAGAAAAAGTGGAGCATAAGAGGAGAAAAAGTGGAGATTAAGAGGAGAAAAAGTGGAGAAAAAGTGGAGAAAAAGTGGAGCATAAGAGGAGAAAAAGTGGAGAAAAAGTGGAGAAAAAGTGGAGCATAAGAGGAGAAAAAGTGGAGATTAAGAGGAAAAAAAGTGGAGAAAAAGTGGAGCATAAGAGGAGAAAAAGTGGAGATTAAGAGGAGAAAAAGTGGAGAAAAAGTGGAGAAAAAGTGGAGAAAAAGTGGAGCATAAGAGGAGAAAAAGTGGAGAAAAAGTGGAGAAAAAGTGGAGAAAAAGTGGAGCATAAGAGGAGAAAAAGTGGAGAAAAAGTGGAGAAAAAGTGGAGCATAAGAGGAGAAAAAGTGGAGATTAAGAGGAGAAAAAGTGGAGAAAAAGTGGAGCATAAGAGGAGAAAAAGTGGAGATTAAGAGGAGAAAAAGTGGAGAAAAAGTGGAGCATAAGAGGAGAAAAAGTGGAGAAAAAGTGGAGAAAAAGTGGAGAAAAAGTGGAGAAAAAGTGGAGCATAAGAGAAGAAAAAGTGGAGAAAAAAGTGGAGAAAAAGTGGAGAAAAAGTGGAGAAAAAGTGGAGAAAAAGTGGAGATTAAGAGGAGAAAAAGTGGAGAAAAAGTGGAGCATAAGAGGAGAAAAAGTGGAGAAAAAGTGGAGAAAAAGTGGAGAAAAAGTGGAGAAAAAGTGGAGAAAAAGTGGAGCATAAGAGGAGAAAAAGTGGAGAAAAAGTGGAGAAAAAGTGGAGCATAAGTGGAGAAAAAGTGGAGAAAAAAGTGGAGAAAAAGTGGAGAAAAAGTGGAGAAAAAGTGGAGATTAAGAGGAGAAAAAGTGGAGAAAAAGTGGAGCATAAGAGGAGAAAAAGTGGAGAAAAAGTGGAGACAAAGTGGAGCATAAGAGGAGAAAAAGTGGAGAAAAAAGTGGAGAAAAAGTGGAGCATAAGAGGAGAAAAAGTGGAGCATAAAAGGAGAAAAAGTGGAGAAAAAAGTGGAGAAAAAGTGGAGAAAAAGTGGAGCATAAGAGGAGAAAAAGTGGAGAAAAAAGTGGAGAAAAAGTGGAGAAAAAGTGGAGAAAAAGTGGAGATTAAGAGGAGAAAAAGTGGAGCATAAGAGGAGAAAAAGTGGAGAAAAAGTGGAGAAAAAGTGGAGCATAAGAGGAGAAAAAGTGGAGAAAAAAGTGGAGAAAAAGTGGAGCATAAGAGGAGAAAAAGTGGAGAAAAAGTGGAGAAAAAGTGGAGAAAAAGTGGAGCATAAGAGGAGAAAAAGTGGAGAAAAAGTGGAGCATAAGAGGAGAAAAAGTGGAGAAAAAGTGGAGCATAAGAGGAGAAAAAGTGGAGAAAAAGTGGAGAAAAAGTGGAGCATAAGAGGAGAAAAAGTGGAGATTAAGAGGAGAAAAAGAGGAGAAAAAGTGGAGCATAAGAGGAGAAAAAGTGGAGAAAAAGTGGAGAAAAAGTGGAGAAAAAGTGGAGAAAAAGTGGAGCATAAGAGGAGAAAAAGTGGAGAAAAAATGGAGAAAAAGTGGAGAAAAAGTGGAGAAAAAGTGGAGATTAAGAGGAGAAAAAGTGGAGAAAAAGTGGAGCATAAGAGGAGAAAAAGTGGAGAAAAAAGTGGAGAAAAAGTGGAGAAAAAGTGGAGAAAAAGTGGAGAAAAAGTGGAGCATAAGAGGAGAAAAAGTGGAGAAAAAAGTGGAGAAAAAGTGGAGAAAAAGTGGAGAAAAAGTGGAGATTAAGAGGAGAAAAAGTGGAGAAAAAGTGGAGCATAAGAGGAGAAAAAGTGGAGAAAAAAGTGGAGAAAAAAGTGGAGAAAAAGTGGAGAAAAAAATGGAGAAAAAGTGGAGCACCCTTTGGTACCTTTCAGGTGGCACTAAGGGGTGCTTAGCTTTGTATTTAGCCAAAAAAATGAAAAAAAAATGACGTAGGGTTCCCCCTAGTTTTGTAGCCAGCTAGGGTAAAGCAGACGGCTGCAGCCTGCAGACCACAGCTGGCAACCTCACCTTGGCTGGTAATCCAAAACTGAGGGCACCCCACGCTGTTATTTTAAATTAAATAAATAATTAAAAAAAAAACACGTAGGGGTCCCCCAAAATTGGATCACCAGCCAAGGTAAAGCAGACAGCTGGGGCCTGATATTCTCAGACTAGGGAGGTTCATGGTTATTGGAATCTCCCCAGCCTAAAAATAGCAGGCCGCAGCCGCCCCAGAAGTGGCGCATCCATTAGATGCGCCAATCCTGGTGCTTCGCCCCAGCTCATCCCGCGCCCTGGTGCGGTGGCAAACGGGGTAATATATGGGGTTAATACCAGATGTGTAATGTCACCTGGCATCAAGCCCTGGGGTTGGTGAGGTCAGGCGTCTATCAGATACCCGACATCACCAACCCAGTCAGTAATAAAAAAAAATAGACGACAAACACATTTTTATTGGAAAAAACACTCCCCAAAACATTCCCTCTTTAACCAATTTATTAGATTGAAAAACAAATCCAGGTCTGGTGTAATCCAAGGGGTTGCCATGACGATCCACACTGTCCCAGTCAATGAAGAGCAGGATGTTCCCCATTGGCTGGGAGAGCAATGCAGTGACCTGAGCTAACATCAATGGGTCAGCCCAGGTCACTGCAGGGGGGTGACAAGTGCTGCTGTCAGCGAGGTACATTACCTGCGCTGATCTCCAGCACTGCCGACAGCCCCTGTCACTGAGGTCAATGACCGGCGCCTTCACATTAAGTATCGCGAGAGGTCCGTGACGTCACCGCCAGTGTCAGTCTCGGGTCGGAAGCGATAGGTGATGTGAAAAGCGGCGGCCATGGAGGACAGTGACAGCGCTGAGGTCGGGATGGCGGGACTTCATCACCGCAGGTAAGCCGAGCGGGGGGGGGGGGGTGCGTGTGTGAGAGTGTGTGTGTGTGTGTGTATATGTATGTATACATGCCGCGGGCAGGAGGGGGCGGGGTGAGGTGAGCGGGAAGTGTGGGCTTCCTGCACGTAACTAAGATAAACATCGGGTTACTAACCAAAGCGCTTTGCTTGGATACCCGATGTTTATCTTGGTTACCAGCTTGTGGCAGGCTGCCAGCGATGGCTCCTGCACACTGCAGCTGTAAAAAAGCCCTGCTTTTTGCTGCTAGAACCGTTCTCGAACGTATCTAGAACTATCGAGCTTTTGCAAAAAGCTCGAGTTCTAGTTCGATCTCGAACAGCCCCAAAAATCACTCGAGCTTAGAACTGGAGAACCTCGAACCGCGAACCGCGCTCAACTCTACTTATGAGGTTCTTCGACAGGTAAATCCTGTAGTCTACCAATTGAAGTTACCCGTCCATCTTAGGATCCATGACAAATTCCATGTTTCACTGCTAAAGCCGGCTATTTTACCTCACGCTCGTGAAGTGCACTCTCCTGCCTCTGATTCCTCTCGCTCTAACTATGAGGTACGAGCCATAGTTGGTTCTAAGATGGTTAGAGGGCGCAGGTTCTTCTTGATAGATTGGGAGGGCTATGGCCCGGAACATCGCTCTTGGGAGCCTGAGGAGGCTGTCCATGCTCCCGACTTAGTTGCCGATTACCTGCGTCGCCGGGAGGGGGGCCCTTGAGGGGGAGGTACTGTTACGGTTGCTGTGGCTCTGGAGACTATGTCCGGATTTCTTGCTACTGCACATGTGCAAGCGCTGGAGACTAAGTCCTATCTTGGAGCCATTGCACATGTGCGGGTGACATCATCGCTGACACGAGGTCACATGTCTCTGACACCTTCTAAACTGATTGGCCACTGGTCATGTGCTTGTGACACGTGGTCACATGTCTCTGACACCTTCTATGCCGATTGGTCGCTGGTCATGTGCTTGTGACGCTTTGCTCGGTGATAGGCCAGCGTGACGTCATTGCTGTCATTCTGGCAGCGGATTGGCTCTGGTGTCCTCCATCTTGGATGAGGCACAGAGTCTATATAAGACCCTGACGCACGCCGCCCGGTGCTCAGTCCTCTTGGTTCATGCATGAGGGTGGACGCCCTGTGCACGTCCCTCTAGGCATCTCTCTGTCTATGTTAGGTGAGCGCTACCGGCAGGGTAGCGTTCTTATACCTTACAGCTTCGGCTGCAGTCCGTATCCTTACCTCTTAGTGGAGCAGACATAGGCAGGTGCCTGAGGCACATGTTCCGGCTGAGCCTTGTGATTTTACTCGTAGGTGGACGTTGCCGCTAGGGTAACAATCCTTATACTGCGTCTGGCAGTTGTTCGTATCCTCGCACACTAGGGGAGCAAACAGAGGTAGGAGCCTTG
Source organism: Anomaloglossus baeobatrachus (assembly GCF_048569485.1). NCBI lineage: Eukaryota > Metazoa > Chordata > Amphibia > Anura > Aromobatidae > Anomaloglossus > Anomaloglossus baeobatrachus. The sequence goes on from NC_134353.1 coordinate 424,225,849, forward strand.
TGCGGCTTATGCTGCTGTCCGTCTCTTTTGCACCACTAGAAGAGCGGACCTAGGCAGGTGCCATATCTAGTGGTTCGTGTCCTCGCACACTAGTGGAGCGAACGCAGGTAGGATCTTTGTGCGGCTTACGCTGCTGTCCGTCTCCTGGCACCACTAGAGGAACGGACCTAGGTAGGTGCCATTTCCCACTCACTGCTTTTGTCTCTGTGATCTTTAATAGAGACCATTCCACACACCCTCCAAGTAAGGGAGGAATTGCTTTATTTTTTAATTATATTCCTCTGTGAGTTTAACAGAGGTATTGCACTCTGCACTTGTGCTATTATTTTTTACAGTGGCACACTTATATACCCCTTATCCTCTGCCATAGTCTGCAGCAGAGTCTTTGCACGGTGGACCCTGACTGTCTGACATTCTTTTTAGGTTTTATTATCAGACAGCCCCCCGTAACAGAGACCTTAGTAATGTATGAGACCCATACCTCTCTGGAAACTGCGATGTCTTTAGTAGTCCGTATTGATCGCTGGTTCCACCAGAGGTCACATGATACCACATCCATTGGGGAAGGGTCAGCGATTCTATTGGTGCTTGCTGACTCCATGGTCGAGCCCATGGAGCTTGGGGGAACATCTCAGGTGTGACATAAGTCAAAGAAGTCTTGTTTTTTCTTTTGTGAAAAGGGGCATTTTATCATTTTATCCTTTGGTACACAAGAAAGGCCGACCGGTGGGAACAGCTGGGCTCAAGGGGATTAGGAGATTCCTGCCTGAGCCTATGCATTTCCTCCATGATGGCCACTCAGTGCTTGTTGCTTGCCAAAGTGAACATTGGGTCCATGAAGTGTTCATTCAAGTTCTTCTGGATAGTGGTGCCAGGGCAAATCTTGTGAATGAGTAATTTGTTCGCACCTCTGGGTTACAGGTCGAGTTGCTTCCAAGTCCTATATGGATTGTGTCTATGAACTCCTCTCCATTGTCCCAGGGGTACTTCAGGGAGTGTCCACGACTTGGAAGTCAGCATTGGGGTCCTTCATACTGAGTAGCTCTCCTGCCAGGTACTCAAGGACCTACCTGCACTGGTGTTCTTGGGGTTCCCATGACTCTCTTTACACAACCTTGTAATTGATTGGAAAACTCAAGTTGTTGTACAGTGAAGTTCAAACTGTGAGGCTCAGTGCCCGAGTGCATGTTTGGCTATGGTTAGCCCTAATATTCCTGAATGTCTGAGTTCAAGGATGTGTTCTCAGAGAAGGGTTGTAAGGAGTCACTGCCTCACAGACCCTATGATTGTACTATCAGGTTGAAGCCAGGGGCTTACTTGCCAAATGCAGGCTGTACAATTTGTCTGGCCCTGAGAGGTTGGCTCTCAAGGAGCATATAACAGAGAGCCTGGACAATTGACACTTTAGGCCTTCATTCTCTCCCGTCATGGCCAGGTATTTCTTTGTTAAAAAGAAAGATGGTGGATTGCAACTGTCGCGGGCGGGGCAGCAGCGCTCCTTGCTCGTGAGTGAAAGGGGGTAGTTTGGTTTGGGGGATTTGGTCCGTGACGCCACCCACGGGTTGTTGTGAGGTTGGGCACCACCGCTGCTGGTAACGGGGATCCCGGGGGCGATGGCAGGGAGCAGCTGGGATGTTGTTCTCCCCCTCCGTGGGTAGGGGTTGGTGGTCCCGGGGCCCGGTGAGGTGACGGGGAGGCAGGGTCGAGAAGGTGCAGGGTCGCTTGGACTGCGCAGCGCGGTGCCGGATGGCACGGTAGTACTCACTCAGCCACAAATGTACGCAAAGTCTCTGGTAAACCAAACGGCTGGATGGACGGATCCCGCAGCCGGCTGCTGTAGTTTCTCCCAGACGGTTGGTGGTGGCTGCCTTTCCCTGCACCTGTGTGTATGTTCGGTCTCGATGGATTCCCACCGGTAACCTGCTCCCCAGCGTGTATAGGTGCCGGAGGAGCCCTTTTGCCCGCAGGCTCTGGCCCTTGGAACTCTAGCTGTGGCGGTAGCTGTATTTCTTTTTGCTGGTTGGACGGTTGCCTTCAATCGGGTCTTGGCTGTTAGGAAACCCCTGGGGTTCCGGTCACTGACGGATTTGACCTCTAATGGCGGCTCCAAGCCTGGTCGGGGTCCGCAGGCCCGGCCTGAGTGTGCTGGCTTCACTTTGCTCCCCGGTTCGGTACCGGCGGGCCACCGCCCGACCCCGGTCCTACGGTTCCGTGTCGATTCGCCTCTCCTGCAGACCACCGTCTGCCAACCTTGCTCTTAGTGCCCGGGCCACACACCCGGACACGGTCAGATTGCTCCTCCACTACTACTTCACTCCTCTCCTGACTCCTACTCCCTTTCCTCTCACTGATCTGACTTCCTTTTCCCGCCTCCAGGACTGTGAACTCCTCAGTGGGTGGGGCCAACCGCCTGGCTCCACCCCACCTGGTGTGGACATCAGCCCCTGGAGGGAGGCAACAAGGATTTTGTGTCTGGCTGATGTGCCTGTCTCGGGGTGGGGGTGTGTGTTGCAGTACTTGTGACGACCTGGCTAGTCCAGGGCGCCACACAACCATGTCTGGATTTCCAGGAGCTAAACGAGATTACGGTTTGTTATCCATATCCTATGTCTCTCATTCCTGATCTTTTGAACCAAATTGCCAGTACTAAGTGGTTTTCTAAGCTCTATCTCAGTGGGGCCTATAATTTCATCAGGGTCCGTAAGGGGGGATGAGTGGAAAACCGCGTTTAATATGCCAGATGGGCACTATAAGTCTGGCAATGCCTTTTGGTCTCACCAATGCGCCGGCAGTGCTTCAACACTTTATTAATGATGTGTTTGCTCATCTGTTAGTTAGGTTCGTGGTGGTTTACCTAGATGACATTCTCATTTATTCCCAGGACCGTAGCCCACATGAAAAACACATTAAGCAGGTGTTACAGGTACTCAGGGAAAATAGGCTTTACATCAAACCAGAGAAGTGTGTATTCGCCGTTCAGGAGTTGCCTCTCCTGGGGTATGTCATCTCTGTGTCTGGTTCCAGGACAGATCCCTCTAAGGTGCAAGCTATTTTAAATCGAGACCGCCCTGAAAATGTTAAAGCACTACAACGGTTTTAGGTTTCTATTTCTATTAGAAATGTTTCTGCCATAGCCAGACCTCTTACCGACATGACTAAGAAATGGACGGACTTTGACTGGATGAAGAGCGCTTTATGCACTTTTGAATGTTTAAAGAAGTGTTTTGTGTCAGCTCCTGTACTTATACAGCCCGACGTCTCTCTGCCTTTCACTGTGGAGGTAGATGCTTCTAAGGCTGGGGTGGGGGCTGTGTTGTCTCAGGGCCCGTCTTTGGGTAAGCTTTGCTCATGTGCTTTCTTTTCCTGGAAGTTGTCGCCTGTAGAACGTAACTATGACATAGGTAACGGGGAACTGCTCGGCATCAATTTGGCATTTAAGGAATGGCAACACTTCCTGGAGGGGCCACTCACCCGATTACCATCATTACTGATCACAAGAATCTGTTGTACCTCGAGACTGCTAAGTGCCTTTCTCTGAGACAAGCTCAGTGGTCATTGTCCTTTAACAGGTTCAATTTCTTTTTCACCTACCGCCCTGGATCCAAAAACATTAAGGCGGATGCCTTATCAAGGTGCTTTCTGAGGGGAGAGTCTCAAGAGGAACCGGTGCCCATTCTGCAGAAAGGGGTTGTTTCAACACTCATTACTGAGGTCGAGTCTTAGATTGCTGAGGCCCAAAACAAGGTACCAACAAGGGTTCCAGCTAACAGGCCATTTTTTCCCCCTGAGCCTTCACCTTAAGGTTTTGGGGAAGCATCACGATTCTGTCCTTGCTGGTCATCCTGGGGTGAAGGGTGCATTGGACCTCTTATTGTTCCGGTTTTGGTGGCCCAAGATCCTTAAGGATGTGGTCTCCTATGGGTCCGCATGTACCGCATGTACATGATCCAAACCATTGCACTCATGTCCGCCTGTGTGTTTTCTCCCTCTAGGTGTATCTAGCAAGCACTGGTGAACATATCTATGTACTTCATTATGGATCTACCCCCTCTGCTGGTAACATAATTATCTTAGTAGTGATTGACCGATTTCTAAGATGACTCACTTTGTTGCTTTTCCTACCTTACCTAATGCCAAAACTTTAGCCTAGGATTTTATTTGCGAGACTCCATGGTGTCTGCAGACAGACAATAGATGGGCAAAACACAAGGGTACCAAATTTGTGTCTGCGGGTCAAACCACTGCCATGTTGCCAGGGCTACATCCTTCGCAATCTGCTGTCCAGGCAGCAGGTGTCGCGGGCGGGGAGGAGGGTGTCAGCACACTACGCTCACCCCCTTCTGCTCGGGTCCGGCGGCTGCTGCTCAGTGGTGGCTCGAGCGGTGGGCCGGATCCCGGGGGTTTCTCGAGCGGCACTCCTCGCCCGTGAGTGAAAGGGGGTTTGTTGGGTGTGGGGATGATGATTGTCCGTGACGCCACCCACGGTTGTGGTGATTTCACCACCGCTGCCCCATACGGGGGTCCCGGGGATGGTGATGCGGAGCAGCCAGGTGTTGTGTTGCCCCTCCGTGGGTAGGGGTTGGTGATCCCGGGGCCCGGTGATGGTTTGGGAGGTGCGGGGCCTGGTGGGCGCAGGGACGCGGGGGCAGCGCTGTGCCTTGCGGCACTGTGGTACTCACTCAGCCTGAGACGTTGACACAGTTTTTACGGTAAACCAAACGGCTGGTAAGACGGTCCCACGGACGGCTGCACTTGCTCTCCCGGTAGGTGACGGTGATGTCCCTTTTCCTAGCACCTTGGTGTACTTGTTGGTTGCGATGGGTCCCCACCGGTAACCCGCTCCCCGGCTTCAAGCTGGACCGGGGGAGCTCTACTCTTTGCCCGCAGGCGCTGGCCCTAAGAAACTGGTGCCTTGGCGGTGGCGGTGTCTCTTCTACACTGGCTGGGCTGTTGCCTTCAATCGGGACTTGGTTGTTGGGGGATCTACGTCCCCTTCACTGACGGATTCGGCAAATTATGGCGACTCCAAGCCTTGCCGGGGTCCGAGAGACCCCTGCCCTGGTGCTGACTGTCCTTCGGAACACTGCTCCAGACCGCCGGGCACACAGCCTACGGGGTCCTTCCAGGAACTTCCAAACGGTCCCCCTCCAGACAGTCACCGCCGTTGCTGACCTTGCTGACCTGTCCTGCACACAGCTGGACTACTTCAGGCTTTTACACGCTCTTTCTGTTCTGTCACCACTCTTGCTTTCCTCCTTTACTACTTTTCTTCCTTCACTTTCACTTAGCTGTTTACTTTAGCCCTGTCTGGGCTACTCCTCCACTCCTTCCACTTCCTCCTCCAAACTCTATCTGCCTGGGTCTTCCCGCCTCCAGAGCTGTGAACTCCTTGGTGGGCGGAGCCAACCACCTGGCCCACCCCCTGGTGTGAATCATCAGCCTCTGGAGGAAGGCAACAAGGATTTTTGGTTAGCTTAGGTGTTCCTACCTGGGATGTAGGGTGTGGTGGTGTGTGACCTGTGTCCCCTGGCTTGCCCAGGGCGACACACAGGCGTACATACATTCTGTTCATACATCAACCACATCCACTTCCTTGTCCCAACGAAGTGTCCAGTTATCTGTGCATGAGAGTTGGAAAGGTAGCATAAATACTCATCCACACACCCACAGGCAGAAAACCTAAACTTGCACATTGCCAAATTGCTAACCATGGAGATGTTGCCATTTAGTGTTTCCGTGATCTCTTGGCTTAACACCTATACCTAACCCACCTCTTCCGACAAGCCTACAACCTGCCGTAACCCTCAGTCTGATGCAGCGCCGCACAATCAGCTCTACCCTCACCTACTGTATCCTCACCTATCCCTTGTAGACTGTGAGCCCTCGCGGGCAGGGACCTCTATCCTCCTGTACCTGTCTGTGTCTTGTATTGTTTATGATTATTGTACTTGCCCTATTATGTATACCCCTTTCACATGTAAAGCGCCATGGAATTGATGGCGCTATAATAATAAATAATAATAATTTATTCTACTCCAATGTGTTATTGTTTATCAGTCTTCCCTTTGGACATTCATTCCTCATAATAGGTCAGCTGGGACGTTATCGCAAACTGGAACCTCGCCCATACTATCAATGCCAAGAATAGCGGGTCCAACTTCTACCAGCATTTCTGCCTCATCATACAGTATGCCACTTCCTGTATCCCCTCCTCCTCCTCCATTTCCTCATCCTCTGTTGAATTACCCTCCCCATCACTGCCAAGCAGGGAGCTGTGCAGCAGCGCATCAGCAAAGTGGCAACATGCTCTGCTGAAGCTGATCTGATTAGGTCGGAAACCACACACTGCAGTGGAGCTATGGCAAGGTATAAAAGAACAAACTGATTAGTGGCTCTCACCGCTGCACCTCCAACCCCGTCTGGTTGTCTGTGATAATGGGCATAACCTGGTGGCGGCTTTAAAGGTGGGCAAGCTGGTACACATTCTGTGCATGGCTCAATTGCTGAACCTAGTTCAGAAATTTCCCAAAACATACCCTGAATTGCCGCACCTACTTGAGAAGGTAAAAAAATAAAAAAAATAAAAAATAAGTGGACCGGAGTATGAGTTGGTGTACATGCAACGTGTAAGCTCAAGTTCACTTGAGAAGGTGCTCCGTATTAGTGCCGATTTCCGCCATTCCTTTACCGCTCTTGGTGGTCTTACAGTGTTGTAAAAGGGCTTGAATTTGCGAAGCCATCGAGTCATGTGCGACTTGCCCACGCAGTGGAAATCTACATATCATATGTTGGCGAGGATTAGTGAGCAGCAGAGGGCAGTAGCTGAATACCAGCTTTAACTTGCCTGTCAGACTGAGAGTCAGCCATCACACAATAACTGTCCAGTGGGTGTAGATCACTAACATTTGTGAGGTTCTTGAGAACATTGAGTACTGCACCAAGCTCATGAGCGGTGATCAGGCTATTATCAGGTTAACCATCCCTCTGCTGTGTCTGTTGATACAATCACTGCATAATCTCAAAGAGGAAGCTTTGAGTGCCCAGCATGTGGCTATGGAGCCAGATTTCCCAATGGGTGATACTATCCAGCCCAGCCAATATTCTGAGGCAACATTGGGTGATGAGGAGGAGGATGAGGAGGGAGAGGACTTGTTTTTCTGTGCTATTGCGGGGACTCCCAAAGCTACACAGGGGACTCTCAACCTCAGCTTCATGTCTGTCCAGCATGGATAGGCTGGAGAGGAGGAGGTTTTGGAGGAGGAGGAGGTGAGTTAACATGAGGAGAGGATGGGTATTGTTCCTCCTGGTGGGGACACAGATCCTTTGCCTGCTTATAGCTTGGCTCACATGGCACAGTTCATGTGTAAGTCTCTGTGGCAAGACCCTTGCGTGATACACAGTTTATCCAACAATCTATACTGGTTGGCCACCTTTCTGGACCCATGGTACAAGGATACATTTCCTTCCCTCCCTTTGAAGTCACCAAAGGGTTGCACAATGGAAGACTTCAAGAGGGTCATTGTAGATCAGTTGCTGAAAACACCAGCTCTTTTCAACACCAAGGATTAATAGGGAGAGACACGAACACCAGGTCCATCAGAGGTAGGGGGCCATTTTCAATAAACCAGCTCATCAGCAAGGGCTATCTGTGCTTGTAACAATGCTAAGAAGGGAGAAGTTGCACAACATGCTCAAGGGGTACTTCATTGACCATATATGCGTCCTTTCTGACACTTCAGTTCCCTTTAGTTATTAGGTGTCAAAGCTGAACACTTGGCCTGACCTCTCCTTATACACCTTGGAGGTGCTGGCCCGCCACGCTGCTAGTGTGCTGTCAGAGCGAGTTTTTAGTTCTGCTGGGACAATCATCACTGTTAGGCGCTCACGTCTCTCCACAGAAAATTCAGAAAGACTTAGGGGTACTTCACACACAGCGAGATCGCTACTGAGATCGCTGCTGAGTCACGTTTTTTGTGACCTCATTAGCAATCTCGCTGTGTGTGACACTGAGCAGCGATCTGGCCCCTGCTGTAAGATCGATGCTCATTACACACAGTGCTGGTTCGTTTTTTTATTGTTGCTCTCCCGCTGATAAGCACACATCACTGTGTGTGACAGCGAGAGAGCAACAATCCTGAATGTGAAGGGAGCAGGAGCCAGCGTCTGACAGCCTGCGGTAAGCTGTAACCAAGGTAAACATCGGGTAACCAAGGTGGTTACCCGATATTTACCTTCGTTACCAGCCTCCGCAGCTCTCACGCTGCCAGTGCCGGCTCCTGCTCCCTGCACATGCTAAGTTAAGCGGTGTGAGCTGGTAACTAAGGTAAACATCGGGTAACCATACCCGATGTTTACCTTAGTTACCAGTGTCCGCAGCTTCCAGACGCCGGCTCCGTGCAAGCGCAGCGTCGCTTGCACATCACTGCTGGCTGGGGGCTGGTCACTGGTCGCTGGTGAGATCTGCCTGTTTGACAGCTCACCAGCGACCATGTAGCGATGCAGCAGCGATCCTGACCAGGTCAGATCGCTGGGCGGATCGCTGCTGCATCGCTAAAGTGTGAAGGTACCCTAACTCTGATTAAATTCAACAAGGACTGGATTTCTCCACTGTTTCTAATATTTCCACATGAGAGCAAGCCAAACTAAATTTCGCAAAATGTTGACTACTGCTGATAATGTCCACCCCTACCCATATAAAGCCATTTCCTTCCTGTGTCAACCATGACTCAGCCCATGGCGCTAATTTTTGTAAACAATGCACATTGTACACTGGACAAACAAAGACAGTAGTCATACCAAACTAATATTTGTAATTGGAGACTCTTGCCATGGGTTGTTCCACATTGTGACTGAGATAGGGGCTACATATTCTATAGCAATTTACAGTTAATGTTGATGAACAACTATGGCCCTCTGAAAGCGTGAATTGAGGGTTGCAGAATGACATGGAGGAGGAAGAGGTGTAGGATAAACCAGGGGCGTACATAGAAATCATGGGGCCCCATAGCAAAATTCTGAATGGGGCCCCCTCACCGATAAAAAACAAACAAACAAAATATTATCATAATAATCATTATACATGTTACTGCGGGCGGGTTATAGTAAAAAATAACACCTACTAATACATAGTGTTACTGAACAACACCCACCATATAAAGGCCAATAATACATTGCAAAATAATGCCGCCACTCCATGACCAAATATCACCACATAGAGTCTGAATATAACCACCGTCCTGTTACTGAGCAAAGTCCACTGCACCAAGACCAGTGGGATCACACCGCAAATCCCTAAAAAATCTGCAAAATGTGAACTTGGTCTAAAGTAGCAATAGCCTTAGGAACTATAGTAAAACTCTGCAAAGTGCAGGGATAATACACACACACACACACACACACACCCACACCCACACAGAGTGATGGCACATCACGGGGGCAACACACACACAGTGATGGCACAGCACAGGGGCAACACACACACAGTGATGGCACAGCAGCACAGGGGCAAAACACACAGTGATGGCACAGCACAGGCGCAACACACACACACAGTGATGTCACAGCACAGGGGCAACACACACACAGTGATGGCACAGCACAGGTGTAACACACACACACACACAGTGATGGCAGAGCACAGGGGCAATATGCACATAAACACACACACACACACACACAGAGTGATGGCACAGCACAGGGGCAATATGCACATAAACACACACACACACACACACAGAGTGATGGCACAGCACAGGGGCAACACACACAGTGATGGCACAGCAGCACAGGGCAACACACACCCTGTATTGGCACAGGGGCAACACAGTGATGGCACAGCACAGGGCAGTTTTTCTGTAGAGTTACAGGCAGACATTTGTACATTATAATACTCACCTGCTCCTGTGCTGTGAGAGATGATGATAGTGGCTCTGGCCTCTCTGCTGCACCTCTTGTGAAGCTTCCTGGCTGCTCCTCCTGTCCTGCTTTTTCTTTCTATTCCTTCTGTTCTCTGCTTCTCACTGCTTTTCTGCTCTCTGTTTGCTTTTCTCTCTTTTCTGTGGTCTCTACTCCTTCACTCTTGCACTGTTTTCATTTTCATCATTTCATTCTCCCGTGGCTGTACTGAACAAGCTCCACCCCCTCTCCTGATTGGCTGTTCTCCTCCTGGCATCTCTCACAAGAAGAAGCTGTTGCCTGGCCACTCCCTCGTCTTCAGCACAGGCCACGCACAGTGTGCAGTGTGGACGAGTCTGCATCTCTGCGTTGGCTAGTCTGCAGCTATAGAAAAAGTGCCAGCTTACAGCGGTGTTAATCAGCTGCTTTGTGACGGCATGAAAGTGAAAACACACACACCGCGGGCAGCCACCCTGGTCCCCTCCAGCCAGGGCTGCCACCAGGAATTTCAAGGCATCATACTGCCAACATTTTCAGGTCCCCTTTAGACTCCACCACAGCTCTGCCTCTACCCCTCAAACCTTCAGCAACAGAAAAAAGTTGTTTCCAGCATCACGTCCAAGAAATAAGGTTAAAAAACTATTTTTTTCCATAAGGTTTAAACCAACACTAGGTTGGATGGACATGCACGAAGTATAAAACAATGGCTTACGCGTTTCACACCTAAAACACGTTCTTAGTCTTAGACATATCCTGCTAGATCTGCACAAGTAAGTGTAGCACCCCTGAGGTACCAGGTGCCACAAAATGTAAGTGGTAATCCAAACCCCGGAATATCCGTGCCAGAGTAAACACACCAGCACCTTCAGGGCACACACACAACCCCAACACTAACCTGGGAGACTGCCTAGTAACAGGTAAAAAGGGAGGGCACTGATTGGATAGTAGCCACCCAACCTGGTAGATACCCAGCGAGGGGGAGGGGCCAAAGTGAGAATTGGAAAAAGGCAGGAGGAAGTGGTGTGGTGTCGGTTAGGAGGTCGGTGAAGAGAGGCTGTGAGGGTAAGTCTGAGGAGAAAGTTGGCGTAGTAGAGAAAGAGTGAAATGAAAGTGGAAAGACAGAAAAGACCTGCAGTGAGAACAGAGTGCTGTAATAAGGAGAGAGGATTGTGAGGTGAGGGACCAGGAATTCCAGGACCTGTGGGCCCACTGTGGAAGTACGAGTCTCCAGGAACCGCAGCGTGTCCGTGCAAATACGGAACCAAGCTCACAGACCTCAGCACAAGGCAGGGTGCAGATCCCTAGGACAGTGAGACCGTTTATGGACATTGTCAATTTTGAAGGAATTTCCAGGGTTCTTCACCACCAAAAGAGTCTGAAGCATCTGGAGCAAAGAGGGGATCGGGGACTGAACCCCTTAAATAGTTAAGGCTGCCTGCAATAGGACCAAGAGAAACAGGGAGGTTCCCAAGTATCTCTAGGCCACAGGAGCCCATCAACAAGTGTGTGTGGCACCCTGGACAAGCCAGGGGCCACAGAGAACAACACCAACACACCCCACACTCCCAGCAGGCACACCGAAGTCAGAACACAAAACCCTTGTTGCCTTCCTCCAGGAGCTGATGTCCACACCAGGGGGTGGGCCAGGCGGTTGGTCCCGCACACCGAGGAGTTCACAGTCCTGGAGGCGGGAAAACAGGCAGTTTAGTTTTGGAGGTGAAAGTGAGAGGAAGGAAAGTGGTAGTGGAGCAACTAACTGACAGCGTCTGGGTGTGTGGCCCGGGCGGTACAGCAAGGTTGGCAGACGGTGGTGACCGTCTGCAGGAGTGACTGATTGGAGTTTGCCGTAAGGACCGTGGACGGGCGGTGGCCCGGCGGTACCGGACCGGTACACAAAGAGAAGTCAGCACCATCTGGCAGGGACTTACGGACCCCGGCAAGGCTAGGAGTCGCCGTGAATTTGCCGAATTCGTTAGTGAAGGGAACCTCCTGGGTTTCCCAACAGCCAAGTCCCGACAGAAGGCAACAGTCCAACCAAGTGAGGGAGACACCGCCACCGCCAAGGCAACCGTTTCTCAGGGCCAGCGCCTGCGGGCAAAAGGGGCTCCTCCGGCCCATGTCCAAGCTGGGGAGCGGGTTACCGGTGGGAACCCATTGGAACCATCTACCGTATCTAGGTGCAGGGAAAGGCAGTCACCACCAATCTGCCGGGAGAAAACAACACCGCAGCCGTCTGTGGGACCCGTCCATCCAGCCGAGTGTTTTACCGAGAACTGTGTCCTCATCATTGGCTGAGTGAGTACCACTGTGCCGTGCGGCACAGCGCTGCCCCAGCGACCCTGCACCTCACCAGGCCCCGTAACCCGCCTGACATTCATCCCTACCCCATCACCGAACGCCGGGACAACCAACCCCCTACCCACGGAGGGGAGAACTAACATCAAAGCTGCTCCCTGTCACCGCTCCCGGGATCCCCGTCCAGAGCAGCGGTGTGTCACAACCTCACCACAACCGTGGGTGGCGTCACGGACAATATCCAAATCCCCACCATCCAATCCCATCCCCTTTTCACTCACGGGCGAGGAGCGCCGCTCGAGTCCCCGGGATCCGGCCCACCGCTCGAACCACCACCGAGCAGCAGCAGCCACAGCAGCAGCAGCGGCCGGACCCGAGCAGGGGGAGAGCGCAGCGTCCCCTCCTCCGCCCGCGACAACTTGGCGTCACGAACAGGATCCTACCGTTCTACCGACTGGTGGAAGTGCGCCTTGTGTGGCCGGAAAATTTGAAAAGCCGCCATCTTGGGCGCGAAGAATTCCAGCTCGAGCGTCACCTCGAGTAGCAGAGGCGTGAAGGCCAAAACCCCGCCCCTGTAGAGGATGAGCCGGAAAGAGACTAAGGGGGACGAAATGGCGGCTGGTCGCATGTGAGCGCGGCTATAAAAGCGGGGACGCCAGGACCCTGCGGCCATCTTGTTCCTGGGAGAGGCCGCCAGCAAGATGTATATGCCGTCCCGTAGCACCGTAGCCCCCGCGCCTGGAACCGCGGCGTGGGTGGAGATCCGGACCGCGCAGCTCCAACAGAGGCTGCAGGTCAAAATGCAGCTCCTCTTGGAGGAGTGGGAGACCGACATGGCGGAGGTCATAGCGACCGTGCGGAGACGCGAGGAGGAAGTTGTGGAAGGGAGGGTGAGTGACCCACGCCCCGATACCCCTAGTGGGTCGGTCATCATGGCTGCGGGACCCGGTCTGACCCCCTCGCCCTACTGCCTCCCTCGCCACCCGTCCCGGCTGCCGTGACCCCGCCACTAGGCCCGCTACCCCCGCAACCGGTAGCGATACCCTGCATGTCCGCCCAGGCGGACCGACCTGTAGCCGAAGCCCGTGGCCGACCGGAGGTGCTACCGTGGAAAGCCAAAAAGCCTGAACCGGAGGTATCCCCCGAGAGATTCCCCGAGCCGGATCCGACAGACTGCTCCGTGCCGAAGGCCCAGCGGAGGAAAGCCCCTGTGCTCATCCCCCACACCTCGGCTGAGGTTGCGCCGGGTTGTCGCTGCAAGGCGGCGTCCAAGGCCAAGTCACCGCGGGACCTTCTGCCTAGATCACCGGCAGTGGGCAGTGTCCATAAGGTCTCGCGGGGCCCGACCCGTGCGCCGGAGCTCGCAGCAGCACCGTATTGGGACAAGGAGCCAATACCGCTGGGCCCGGAGATTGCAGAGAGGGAAAGGAAGAAGGCGGAGATGGTAGCCCGAACGATCCGGGAGAAGGAGAGCCTCCGCCAAGCGACCTTCCGTGTCCGGGGCCCCCTGTATGAAGGGCAGGTGAGGCGGTTTGATGTCCGCCGGGGCTTTGGCTTCATATATGAGCCGGGCCTGGAAGCAGAGGTCTTCATAGCCCGGCGGGACGTTAACGGCCACCTGCCAGAAGAGCACCCAGGCCGCAACTTGATGCCAGGGGACCTGGTGCAATACACCCGGGACTGTGGGGAGAGGGGGTGGTTTGCGCTGGATGCGAAGTTGAGGGGCAGTCAGGAGGCCCGTGTGTGCACCGCGCTCCCTCCCCCAAGTGATACCGAGGACTCAGAGTGATGGCAGCAAAATACCGTTGTCCTTGTCCCCGTTGGGACCACCAGCGTTTAAAGTTTGAAAATGAATGATAAGAATAATCTACCGTGAAGTCACCTGATTTGCAATGTGATTTGAAACCAGTCGTTGCCAGCAATTGGTCCCCGTTGGGACCCCCTTCACCATTTTTGCATAAGGGACTCCTTATGAACAGGCCCGAGAACTAGCAGGGCAACCACAAACTAGTGGCATGTAAATAATGTTGTTGTGGCTTTCTACCGTTACCGCCTCCGGAGAGGCAGATTGGAGGAAGGGCCCGCAGTGGAGCAGGCTGGGGCCCAGCCACCACCGGAACCGGTGGTGATCCTCTGGGGGTTTCAGGGGTTCCCCATGGACGTGGGTCCCCTGAAAAGGACAGAACCCGCTCGGGCAACTTGTGCTGGACTGGGGTCAAGGGGTGCTGCCCATTTGCTTAGGGGCAGCATCAGGGCCAGGTTGCTTGGGTGGGAGAGAGCGGAAGCCGTAACCGTTACGCAACGTTTAAGTAAGAGTACCTCCCGATGTGGGAAGATGTTATTTTAATTGTAATGTGTGTTACCCGTTTTTCTATTTTTCAGTTGTGAAAATAAAACCGGTGATGGACGGGCAGTCCGCGGACGGTCTGCATTTAACTAAGGGGGAATGTGGACAAGCCAGGGGCCACAGAGAACAACACCAACACACCCCACACTCCCAGCAGGCACACCGAAGTCAGAACACAAAACCCTTGTTGCCTTCCTCCAGGAGCTGATGTCCACACCAGGGGGTGGGCCAGGCGGTTGGTCCCGCACACCGAGGAGTTCACAGTCCTGGAGGCGGGAAAACAGACAGTTTAGTTTTGGAGGTGAAAGTGAGAGGAAGGAAAGTGGTAGTGGAGCAACTAACTGACAGCGTCTGGGTGTGTGGCCCGGGCGGTACAGCAAGGTTGGCAGATGGTGGTGACCGTCTGCAGGAGTGACCGATTGGAGTCTGCCGTAAGGACCGTGGACGGGCGGTGGCCCGGCGGTACCGGACCGGTACACAAAGAGAAGTCAGCACCATCTGGCAGGGGCTTACGGACCCCAGCAAGGCTAGGAGTCGCCGTGAATTTGCCGAATTCGTTAGTGAAGGGAACCTCCTGGGTTTCCCAACAGCCAAGTCCCGACAGAAGGCAACAGTCCAACCAAGTGAGGGAGACACCGCCACCGCCAAGGCAACCGTTTCTCAGGGCCAGCGCCTGCGGGCAAAAGGGGCTCCTCCGGCCCATGTCCAAGCTGGGGAGCGGGTTACCGGTGGGAATCTATTGGAACCATCTACCGTATCTAGGTGCAGGAAAAGGCAGTCACCACCAACCTGCCGGGAGAAAACAACACCGCAGCCGTCTGTGGGACCCGTCCATCCAGCCGAGTGTTTTACCGAGAACTGTGTCCTCATCATTGGCTGAGTGAGTACCACTGTGCCGTGCGGCACAGCGCTGCCCCCGCGACCCTGCACCTCACCAGGCCCCGTAACCCGCCTGACATCCATCCCTACCCCATCACCGGGCCCCGGGACAACCAACCCCCTACCCACGGAGAGGAGAACTAACATCAAAGCTGCTCCCTGTCATCGCTCCCGGGATCCCCGTCCAGAGCAGTGGTGGTGTCACAACCTCACTACAACCGTGGGTGGCATCACGGACAATATCCAAATCCCCACCATCCAATCCCATGCCCTTTTCACTCACGGGCGAGGAGCGCCGCTCGAGTCCCCGGGATCCGGCCCACCACTCGAGCCACCACCGAGCAGCAGCAGCCGCAGCAGCCGCAGCAGCAGCAGCGGCCGGACCCGAGCAGGGGGAGAGCGCAGCATCCCCTCCTCCGCCCGCGACATGTGCACGGAGGTAAGCGATCCCAGGTCACAGCTGGCACGGAGAACAAGGGGAGCAGATACACCTGGGACCGGCACCCGCAGGTTCAGGTACCACCACAGCAAAGTAAACAAGGCAAGTTAAACTAGAACACTGGTGTGGACTGTTTCCTTGACGGCGTGCACTCACATAGACTGTGCCCCACTACAACCCCCATCATCCACTGCTGGGGCTTGTCCCTGCTTGCGGAGGGCTCTAACCATTCAGGCTGCATCACTCCATCAGAAACCTGCAGCGGCGGCCCCAAATAACCTGGCTGACACCGCAAGTGGCGTAATCGACAAAATCTCTTATTTTTGTTTTCTTTTATTTATAACCCCCTTTATTATTTACTCCAAAAGACACCGCCCGGGTCACGGAACTAGACCCCGCCACGGCTGACATCCCCGGACTAGTCCAGCTCGGTTCTGAGTCCCCCAACCCTGGGGCGGGCCTGTCATAAGTTATGGAATAAAATTGGTTTTAGGCCCTGTGCGCACTTACCGGTTTTTCCCGCGGATTTCCTGCGGTTTTGCTGAATGTTTCGCTGCAGAAAATGTTCATAACATCTCTGCAGGGAATCACCAGCAAAACCTATGGGAAAAAAAAATGCTGTGCGCACTATACGGAATTTGACAGCTGCATGTTTTGCTGCAGGATTCCCGCAGCAAAAACAATTGCATGTCACTTCTTTTCCGCACGTCGCTGCAGGATTTCACTCCATTGACTGCAATGTAATCGTGAAATTCCGTAGGGAATAACGCAGGCAGCAAATTCTGTGCGGTTCATTGCGTTTTCCTGCGTTATTCCCTCCGGTATTTCGCGGTTTACCTGCGGTAATGTACATCGCTGCCTGCGGTTTGCAGGGAAGTGATATCATTGTGCCAGGAAGAGGAAGCGGAGCAGAGTAAACACACACAGGTCACAGACACAGACAGATCACACTCACACAGAGACATAGAACACACACATCGCACTCACACACAGAGATAGAATACACATAGAAAGCAAACGGACATATAGAAAAAGAAAACACGTGGGCTCCGCCGTATTTTTACCTTCTAGCCGAGGTAAGCACACAGCGGTGGCCCGGTATTCTCAGGCTGGGGAGGGCGAGGGGCAGGGTTAATGTCCCCCGCCTCCCTCCCCCCTCCCGCAGCTGAGAATATCAGCTGCAGCTGCCCCGGGACTGTCGCATGCATTATGCGACAGTCCTGGAGTGTCCCCGTCTCTTCTTGTTGCCGTGATGAGGTGGCAATCAAGGTAATGTAAGGAGTTAATGGCGGCGGATCGCCGCCACTAAGTCCAGGCTTGATTATGGCAGCGTCTATGAGACAGCTGACATGATCAACCCGTAAGTAAAGTGAAAAAACACACACCTAAAAATCCTTTATTTTAAATAAAACACAAAAAAGCTCCTGGTTCACCATTTTATGAACCCCCTGAAACACACAGCTCCAGCGTAATCCACGTTCTGTGATGCTTGCATCCAGCCGCGACTGACACAGTGCTTAATGAATGCAGCCTCGCAACGAGCCTGCAGAGGTAACCACAGGGCATTTCCCATGGCCGGTAATGTGAACACACTGCCGACCGTGAGAAATACAGCGTGTGCGCACAGGGACTCTATCTATCTATCTATCTATCTATCTATTCTTCTATCTGTCTATTTCTCTATCTATCTATCTCAGAATGAAATGACTTTTTTTTTTTTCTTCAATGTGCTTTATTGCGTTGAATGCAATAAAGCACATGTACCAACCCGCACGCGGCAAAACCGCGGCAATACTGCAAACAATACCGCGGTAAAACCGCAGCAAACCGCGGCAAACTGCATGCGGTTTTCGGGTGCGGTTTGCCGCGTTTTTTTTACTGCGGGTGCGGTAATCTTTCAATGCCTGCGGAATTTTCTTGAGAAAATTCCATTTTCCAGTGCGCACAAAGCCTTGACCTCATTTCTTGGACGTGATGCTAGAAACAGCTTTATTCTATTGCCGGTCTTTGCCTCTTTGAACACGGAGCTGACCTCCCTACACAGTCCCCCAGAGAAAGGACCCAGGTGATGCATTTACTGGTGGAGCGGAGATCCTCCTGAGCATACTTACCTCCAACCTTCCACAGTCCACCATCACTGGAAAATCTCTAATTCTGCAAACAGTTCTCACCAATCACACATTAACCGATAGTCGTCATTTTGACAGCCCGAAAAAAGCTGCATGCACCATTTTTTGGGTCATTAAAATGACGAGCCCCAGACAGAATCATCAGCCATATGCGTATATCTAATATATAAGATGTGTGTATGTGTGTGTATATACATATATATATATATATATATATATATATATATATATATATATATATATATATATACAGTGCCTACAAGTAGTATTCAACCCCCTGCAGATTTAGCAGGTTTACACATTCGGAATTAACTGGGCATTGTGACATTTGGACTGTAGATCAGCCTGGAAGTGTGAAATGCACTGCAGCAAAAAAGAATGTTATTTATTTTTTTATTTTTTTTTTTAAATTGTGAAAAGTTTATTCAGAGGGTCATTTATTATTCAACCCCTCAAACCACAAGAATTCTTTTTGGTTCCCCTAAAGTCTAAAGTATTAGGAAGTATTTCAGGCCCAAAGAACAATGAGCTTCACATGTTTGGATTAATTATCTCTTTTTCCAGCCTTTTCTGACTAATTAAGACCCTCCCCAAACTTGTGAACAGCACTCATACTTGGTCAACATGGGAAAGACAAAGGAGCATTCCAAGGCCATCAGAGACAAGATCGTGGAGGGTCACAAGGCTGGCAAGGGGTACAAAACCCTTTCCAAGGAGTTGGGCCTACCTGTCTCCACTGTTGGGAGCATCATCCGGAAGTGGAAGGCTTATGGAACTACTGTTAGCCTTCCACGGCCTGGACAGCCTTTGAAAGTTTCCACCCGTGCCGAGGCCAGGCTTTTCCGAAGAGTCAAGGCTAACCCAAGGACAACAAGGAAGGAGCTCCGGGAAGATCTCATGGCAGTGGGGACATTGGTTTCAGTCAATACCATAAGTAACGTACTCCACCGCAATGGTCTCCGTTCCAGACGAGCCCATAAGGTACCTTTACTTTCAAAGCGTCATGTCAAGGCTCGTCTACAGTTTGCTCATGATCACTTGGAGGACTCTGAGACAGACTGGTTCAAGGTTCTCTGGTCTGATGAGACCAAGATCGAGATCTTTGGTGCCAACCACACACGTGACGTTTGGAGACTGGATGGCACTGCATACGACCCCAAGAATACCATCCCTACAGTCAAGCATGGTGGTGGCAGCATGATGCTGTGGGGCTGTTTCTCAGCCAAGAGGCCTGGCCATCTGGTCCGCATCCATGGGAAGATGGATAGCACGGCCTACCTGGAGATTTTGGCCAAGAACCTCCGCTCCTCCATCAAGGATCTTAAGATGGGTCGTCATTTCATCTTCCAACAAGACAACGACCCAAAGCACACAGCCAAGAAAACCAAGGCCTGGTTCAAGAGGGAAAAAATCAAGGTGTTGCAGTGGCCTAGTCAGTCTCCTGACCTTAACCCAATTGAAAACTTGTGGAAGGAGCTCAAGATTAAAGTCCACATGAGACACCCAAAGAACCTAGATAACTTGGAGAAGATCTGCATGGAGGAGTGGGCCAAGATAACTCCAGAGACCTGTGCCGGCCTGATCAGGTCTTATAAAAGACGATTATTAGCTGTAATTGCAAACAAAGGTTATTCCACAAAATATTAAACCTAGGGGTTGAATAATAATTGACCCACACTTTTATATTGAAAATTTATTAAAATTTTACTGAGCAACATAACTTGTTGGTTTGTAAGATTTATGCATCTGTTAAAAAATCCTGCTCTTGTTTGAAGTTTGCAGGCTCTAACTTATTTGCATCTTATCAAACCTGCTAAATCTGCAGGGGGTTGAATACTACTTGTAGGCACTGTATATATATATATATATATATATATATATACACACTGTATGTGTGTCCACTATAGGAATCCGCACCGTCTCATTTAGGCTATGTGCGCATGTGTGCGTATTGCATGCAGTTACGCTGCGATCTGCACCACAGCGTAACTGCATGCGTCCTGCGTCCCCAGCAGAATCTATGAAAATTGTGCATGAGACATGCGCACGTGGTGTATTAGAACGCAGCGATTCGGCTACTGCTAGGGAGAGGCAGCATGCAGAGCGCACAAATTCTGCAGGCACCACGTGCTTCAGAACGGAGCTTTTCAGCTGCGCTCTGAAGCGGACCTTTTGTGTGCGGTGCAGAGCGCACACGTGCGCACATAGCCTTATAGTCATGACATTTTGCACAGACACCTCATGTGACCCAGGGAACGTCATAGACTATTTTTTTGAGGGGAAAATTTAACCCCGCGCTTTAGTTATTCACCTAAAAAATTCCTTACATTAAAGTCAATGGAGCTGTGAGGTTAGGTCATTATTAGGAGCTGTGATTGGTTGCTATAGGCAATAAAGGACATTCTTATGTGGGCTTTATACGAGATGAGCTATCGTGCGATGCATCGTCGGGATGACGGTTTTTGTGACGCACATCCAGCATCGTACACGACATCGTCTCATGTATAACACCTCTGAGCGACGCAGTATCGCTCACAAATAGTGAGTCGTGTACTCGTCGCTTAGTTTCAAAATATTGTTTATTTAAAATGGCGCAGGTTGTTCATCGTACCTGGGGCAGCACACATCGCTCCGTGTGACACCCCGGGAACGATTAACTCAGCTTACCTGCGTCCCGTGGCTCCCGCCGGCTATGCGTCCCGCTCATCTCCGCCCCTCCGCTTCTATTGGCCGGTGGCTGTGTGAGGTCGCTGGGACGCCAAACATCCCTCCCCCTGCAGGAAGAGAATGTTCGCCGCCCACAGTGAGGTCGCACAGCAGGTAAGTACGTGTGACGGCACTTTAACGACTTTGTGCGACACGGGCAGCGATTTGCCCGTGACGCACAAACAACGGTGGCGGGTACGATCGATCGTGAAATCGCACGATCGGTCGACTCGTGTAAAGCCCACATTAGTGTTAGACGCTTATGTGTGAGGTAATATGATATCAGTGGAGAGACGGATACAGACAGGGAAAGAGACTGACAGAGACAGATAGGGAAAGAGACAGACTGGCAGGGAAAGAGACAGACTGGCAGGGAAAGAGACAGACTGGCAGGGAAAAAGACAGACTGGCAGGGAAAAAGACAGACTGGCAGGGAAAAAGACAGACTGGCAGGGAAAAAGAGAGACAGACATGGAATGAGAGAGAAAGACATGGAATGAGAGAGACAGACAAGGAATGAGAGAGACAGACAAAGAATGAGAGAGATAGACAAAGAATGAGAAAGACAGACAGGGAATGAGAGAGAGACAGACAAGGAATGAGAGAGACAGACATGGAATGAGAGAGTGATAAATGTGGCACCCTGACCCGGTCAGGCACCACTGAGTACTGCACCCATGCTGGGACAGTACTTCCAGGTAATCCTAATGGCCAGAACGAAATGTGTACGCACAGACACATAGCAACCAGGTCTCCCACACCCTTAGAGGGGCCCTTGGGTAGTCTCCATAGAGGGCTAGCCTTCAATTATTTTCAAGGGGTGTAGTGGGGGGGCTGAGAGCTAAAGTGCAGAGGCTGTCAGGAAAGGAGTGGAGCGAGCCAGTCTGGTAGTGGTGAGCGCGGCAGTTGCTAAGGGATACGCGCGCGGCCACTTGTCAGACCCTGCGTGGTGCAGTGACAGTTGGCGGGGAGAATGGTTACTGAGTCAGTCAGTCGGTCAGAGAGGACGAGGGCTGCCGGTGACTAGGCATGTACGGGGAACAGGTCCCTGGAGCAGACCCGTTTTAATGACCTGCTAAACCTGCCGGTGAGGGGAACTACAAGTACCTCACCAACCACACAGAGTCCGAGCCTCAGCAGCAACGCAGGGACCCATAAGGAGACAGAGCCACGTTGTCCACGCTGCCGGCAAACAGTCCAAAAAGGGGAGAAAAGGCAGTAGCGACTCACTGGATAGACCCCCATGGTACTTCAGGTCAGGGGGTTATCCGAACACAGAAGTGCTAGGAAGGCAAGCCAACAGGTTACCCTCAGACTGGCCCGAAGGAGCCCCTGGTCCTACCTGGTTCATCATAGCAACGCCCGGGTCAGCTCACATCTGAAGTGAGTAAAAAACAGTTAAAGACTTTTGGACTCAGGGGGGGATGTGGGACATGGGGGATGTGGTGGAATTTACGCGACATAAAGGGGAAAGAGGCTGGTTCGCTTTGGATGTGGTGCCATGTCCAAAGGGGACTTCAGTGAGCCCAGGCTCCACCCCCACCGATTCAAGCAGGTCCCCATTGTCCCCACTGCCAGAGGGCACCGTTGACACGACTTCCAAGGGTCAGTGCACCAAGGTATCAAGCACTGACCTTGGAAGGCGAAAGTCCATTCAAATTGTTTAAGAATACAGAAAAAGAAAAAGTTTAGTTTAAAAATGTTTTTATAAAAGTTACAGTAACGTTTAAGTAATATGTGCCTGCAAGGACTTTTGCATGAATTTTTCAAGAATTTTTAGCACCTGGTTATGTGCACTTTATATGGATAATTGGTTATGAACTGGCGATAACCACAAACTCTCGCAGTGTACATAGTTACCTCAGTGGTACCAACCCCAGAGTTTGCCTGTTGAGGGGCATGGCTCTGCACCACCATGGCGGCACGCCTGTTTATGGGGCCTGCTCTCCAACACAAATATGAAGCGGGTACGCCTGTTTATAGGGCCTAACCTATGCCACCAGGACCAAAAGGACGGTCGCCGGAATGGTCTACGGCAGACCAGGCCGAGACCAGGTCACCAAAAGGACTGGTGATCACTCCGTATACGGGTCTTGGGTTAGAGACTCGTGGGTGGTGGTGATATGGTACCTGGTATGTTTACATGTAAATATCTCCCCTGTGTGGGAAAAATTGTGTGATGTTTTTCTTGTCTTTGCAACCCGAGAATGTGCTGTTGATAGCCAAGGGGGAATGTGGCGCCCCTGACCCGGTCAGGCACCACTGAGTACTGCACCCATGCTGGGCCAGTACGTCCAGGTAATCATAATGGTCAGAATGAGGTGTGTATGCACAGACACATAGCAACCAGATCTCCCACATATCTGAAGTGAGTAAAAACCAGTTAAAGACTTTTGGACTCAGCCTGTGTTATTCCGGACCCGCTACTCTGCTCACCCGAGCCCCTGGGGCCTGCCTCACTCACGGGAGGCTACATCACCTGGCTGCAGACCCCATCAGCCCCAGACGCTCGTAAAACCTGCAGCGGCGGTCATCCACATCCCTGACTGCAAGCCGTGAGTGGCGTCACGACACATATGTGACATACCTGTTTGCCATATACAGAAGAAGACTCTGTGGCGTCCCTGAAGCTGGATCGGTATCCCTTGGGCGTCACACAGACAAGGAATGAGAGAGAGACAGACAGGGATTGAGAGAGACAGACAAGGAATGAAAGAGACAGACAGGGAATGAGAGAGAGACAGACAGTGAGTGAGAGAGACAGACAGGGAATGAGAGAGAGACAGACAGGGAATGAGAGAGACAGACAGGGAATGAGAAAGAGACAGACAAGGAATGAGAAAGAGACAGACAAGGAATGAGAGAGACAAACAGGGAATGAGAGAGACAAACAGGGAATGGGAGAGACAGGCAGGGAATGAGAGAGACAGACAGGGAATGAGAGAGAGACAGAAAGGGAATGAGAGAGAGACAGACAAGGAATGAGAGAGAGACAGACAAGGAATGAGAGAGGTAGACAGGGAATGAGAGAGACATACAGGGAATGAGAGAGACAGACAGGGAATGAGAGAGACAGGCAGGGAAAGAGACATTCTGGCAGGAAAGAGACAGACAGAGACATCCAGACAGACAGACTACATGCACAGTTACGCACACTATACATTACCTCATCTTGAAGTCCTGATCGGTGCAGAGCAGGAGAGAAACCACGGGGAGCTGCATGGAGGCTGCAGCAGCCGAACAAAAGGACCTGCATGTTCACTGGTCATGTGAACAGGCACATGATTAGTTAGATGGCAGGTCCTTCACCGCAGCCTCCATAGTACATTTCCTGGTCTGCACCGATCACATAAATCAGTGCAGAGTAGGAGTGAGGGTAGCTCTCTATAAGCGACTCGGACCCCCTCATTGCTCTGATGGCGGCCCCGACCCCTGGGGCCCGGTGAGCTGAGGGATGAAAGGGGAGGGTGCTGGGCTGTCAGCTGCGGGCAGCCCCTCCTGCCTCCAGCTCACGGGCCCTATAGCAGTGACGTGGTCTGCCTCTATTGACAGTACGCCACTGGATAAAACCCAACGCTACAATGGGCACATTGTAAACTGCAATGGAATATGTATTCTGCTATCTGAGTCTCAGTGAGGGAGGGACCACCCAAATGTATCAGTAAGAGCAGTCCCTCCAAAACGTATGTTACTGGGATATCTCTGGGCCAGTTGAAAACATGCTCCGACATCATAGCAGCAGACGGGCAGGCCTGCACCTCCAAGGTGTATAAGGAGAGGTGTGTTTAGTGTTCCAGGCAGCACAAAATGGTAGATTCCTGCTTTCTATTTGCAAAGGCCACTAGTAACGTATTAATGTGGCTGATGTGAACGGATGGCACAAGTCAGGCTGTGAACCCCTAAATATCGTGGAAACAGGAATGGTGCATTTATTGGCAGCACAAAATGGTAGAGTCCTTCTTTGTATTTGCAAAGGCCACTAGCAACGTTTTATTGTGGTTGATGTGGATGGATGGCACAAGTCAGGCTGTGAACCCCTAAATATTGTGGAAAAAAGATTGGTGCTTTACTGTATCAGGCAGCAGTAAATGCTAGAGTACTGCTTTGTAACTATTTGTAAAAGCTACTAGCAGCGTATTAATGTGTCTGATGTGAACGGATGGCATACGTCAGGCTGTGAACCCCTAAATATTGTGGAAATGGGAATGGTGCGTTTAGTGTATCAAGCAGCACTAAAGCTACTAGCAGCGTATTAATGTTGAGAAAGCTATACCTCATGACCGTCATTTATCACAATATGAGGCACAATTGCCCTTAATGGGGCAAAACATGTGCCTAGCACATACTCCTATACAATATCAAAAAACAAAAGAAACATGGAGTAATAAATAGTGCAAAACAATAACAAATTTTATTCAGTGATATGAAATAGACAAGACACAAAAAAGGGAGGGAATGGCCATGTAAACACAATAAAATGCAAAGAATGGGGGGATGGGAGTAGATGGTGACCCCAGGGGAAGAGGCAGCAGCATGTATGGAAACAATCCAAAAATGTCAGTATATTAACCTGACTGACAGTTATTACAGACAAAATACCAACATGACAGCATGTAATAAATAAATAGTCATAAAGTGCTAAGTGCATAAGTGGATTCAGTGCAAAAAATAGCAGCATACAGAGATTATAAAGTGCCAAGTGCAAACATGAAATCGTAAAGCTGCTATGAGCACAATATATGTGTGAAATCCACTATATCACCTGCCATCGACATAGTACAATATATAGCGATGTACACAGGGCTGCTTGCAAGATGCTAATTGCAAAAAAGGAGCCAAGATCCCCAGGTAGGGAGACCCCCCCATGGAAGAGAGCCCCCTATAACCTCCAACGTACGTTTCGCAGGATAGATACTACCACTGTGGGTACCGCTTCATCAGGGAGGAAAGGCGAGGGTGTTAGAGACAGGAAGCCTCACTCATTTATAATGCCCGCTGTGTATGCGGCTTCCTGGAGTGACGCCCACCGGAATGACGCGCACGGGAGCCGGCGCCACGCCTCCCCACTGAAGGAGCGCCGTCAGACCAGGAACGCGTAACCCATATCCCACACGCGCGCTCCCATCCAATGAGATGGCGGTCGCATCAGAGAGAGGGGAGGGGCCGGCGAACTGGCGCGTGCTGGAGGGCGTCAGGCCAGGAAGTCAAGGGAAAATCAGTAATGTGGCAAAGAGAGGTCCGATCATGTGACCAGGCGGGGCGGGGCCAAATCGAATATACAAACAATGCAGGCATGCAATTCAAAAAGTATCGTGGGAGACGCAGCGCCAGGTAACATAAATAGCGATCCTCTGCCACAATCAATAATCAGTCCATATAGGTAGCCAGAAACGAGAATCCCATCCAGATGGCTCTGAAGCAGTTGGTATGGGTATAGTCTGACCTCACTTAGTGGGTCCCAGATGCAGAAGTTTCCTCGACATCAACAGGGGATGGATACCCAATATGTTAACATTGAGCACCACCTATTTAGGGATGTAGAAAATGCAATAAATAAGGGCAATGAGGCATAGAATTCAAAAGAAAAGGGGGGGGGGAGAAAGGGGGCAGGGCACGAAAAATTGATATAAAATTACATAAAAATATTTATAAGGAAGGAATACTATATATATAATAAAAATCAGTGCGCCTTCGTACGCCAATTTGTTCCTAGGGTTCTGGGAGCGTAACATCTTTGGCGACGGAGGCGTTGGGGCTAGCGCCCATGTGCAGTGCTGGCTAAGGTACATTGATGACGTTTTGTTTTTTTGGCAGGGCACGGTGGAGCAACTCGATGTTTTTATGGGGCTACGTAATGTCAATGATTTTGGCATTAGGCTGACTTATAGGCATAGCAGCAGTAGCATTGATTTTTTAGACATCAAAATAGAGGTTGGAGCTGATCATTTAATACAGACTGATGTCTACCGTAAGAGCACCTCGGTCAATGCTCTGCTGCATGCCTCATCAGCCCATACACCCGCCACCATTCGTGCTATCCCTACCGGCCAGTTCCTGAGAATGAGACGCATCTGCTCGACCAATGACAAGTTCGAGGCTCAGTCGGCCGACCTAAGTTGCCGCTTCAGAGAGCGTGGCTACAGTGGGAGGATGGTGAAGAAGGGCTATTTGAGGGCTAAAAAAACCCCCAGGGCGCAACTCCTCACCTACAGGCCCAAACAAACGTCTTCTGGTGGTGAACCAAGGTTCATCAGTACATATAATCACGAGTGGGGCACCATGAAGGATATCCTTTATAGGCATTGGCCGGTTTTATTATCTGATCCAATATTATCGAGGATCCTCACGGATGCTCCACTCGTGACAGCGAGACGTGCCAAGAACATCAAGGACCTGTTGGTGAGGAGTCACTACGTCCCAGACATTAAGAATACCTTCAGTACTCGTGGCCCAACCCTTGGATGTTTTAAGTGCGGTCACTGTTTGGCATGTAATAACATTGTCCGCACTAGAACATTCTTCTCCTCTGGCCACGTAAAGACCTTTGAGATCCGGAAATATATATCATATGGCACTACACATGTTGTTTATTTTGCCACTTGCCCGTGCTCTCTGATCTACGTGGGGCTTACTTCGCGTGAGCTCCGCGTTAGGGTCAGAGAGCACGTGCGTGATATTTCGGCAGCAACATCTGCACAGGATCTTACTCTTCTCAAAACTCTTCCCCGTCACTTCAGGAGGTATCATAATTGTGATCCCACACTTCTTGAGGTGCGTGGAATTGACACAGTTAGTTGTGGCTCCAGGGGGGGAGATATAAAGAAAAAATTGGCTCAATGTGAGGCCCGGTGGATCAGTACTCTTGAAACTCTTGTCCCTAGAGGACTTAATGAAGTAATTAGTTTCGCATGCTTTCTTTGAATGATTCTCTCCATGTTCCTCTTTCATGAATATTTTTTGCCACTTTTTTACTGATTTTTATTATATATATAGTATTCCTTCCTTGTAAATATTTTTATGTAATTTTATATCAATTTTTCATGCCCTGCCCCCTTCCCCCCCCCCTTTTCTTTTGAATTCTATGCCTCATTGCCCTTATTTATTGCATTTTCTACATCCCTAAATAGGCGGTGCTCAATGTTAACATATTGGGTATCCATCCCCTGTTAATGTCGAGGAATCTTCTGGATCTGGAACCCACTAAGTGAGGTCAGACTATACCCATACCAACTACTTCAGAGCCATCTGGATGGGATTCTCGTTTCTGGCTACCTATATGGACTGATTATTGATTGTGGCAGAGGATCACTATTTATGTTACCTGGCGCTGCGTCTCCCACGATACTTTTTGAATTGCATGCCTGCATTGTTTGTATATTCGATTTGGCCCCGCCCCGCCTGGTCACATGATCGGACCTCTCTTTGCCACATTACTGATTTTCCCTTGACTTCCTGGCCTGCCGCCCTCCAGCACGCGCCGGTTCGCCCGCCCCTCCCCTCTCTCTGATGCGACCGCCGTCTCATTGAACGGGAGCGCGCGTGTGGGATATGGGTTACGCGTTCCTGCTCCCACGTGCGTGTTCCAGGTCTGACGGCGCTCCTTCAGTGGGGAGGCGTGGCGCCGGCTCCCGTGCGCGTCATTCCGGTGGGCGTCACTCCAGGAAGCCGCATACACAGCGGGCATTATAAATGAGTGAGGCTTCCTATCTCTACCACCCTCGCCTTTCCTCCCTGATGAAGCGGTACCCACAGTGGTAGTATCTATCCTGCGAAACGTACGTTGGAGGTTATAGGGGGCTCTCTTCCATGGGGGGGTCTCCCTACCTGGGGATCTTGGCTCCTTTTTTGCAATTAGCATCTTGCAAGCAGCCCTGTGTACATCGCTATATATTGTACTATGTTGATGGCAGGTGATATAGTGGATTTCACACATATATTGTGCTCATAGCAGCTTTACGATTTCATGTTTGCACTTGGCACTTTATAATCTCTGTATGCTGCTATTTTTTGCACTGAATCCACTTATGCACTTAGCACTTTATGACTATTTATTTATTACATGCTGTCATGTTGGTATTTTGTCTGTAATAACTGTCAGTCAGGTTAATATACTGACATTTTTGGATTGTTTCCATACATGCTGCTGCCTCTTCCCCTGGGGTCACCATCTACTCCCATCCCCCCATTCTTTGCATTTTATTGTGTTTACATGGCCATTCCCTCCCTTTTTTGTGTCTTGTCTATTTCATATCACTGAATAAAATTTGTTATTGTTTTGCACTATTTATTACTCCATGTTTCTTTTGTTTTTTGATATTGTATAGGAGTATGTGCTAGGCACATGTTTTGCCCCATTGAGGGCAATTGTGCCTCATATTGTGATAAATGACGGTCATGAGGTATAGCTTTCTCATCATTTTTTCTGTGTTTTTCACAGTTGGCCTCAGTCCCATAATGGATTTCAGAGCCCGCGACCGGGTGTGGCTCACTAATTTTAATGATGCATTAAAGGATCAAGGTGGTCCAGTCAGTGAAAGTGGTGAAGTGGCCTTCAACGACGCATTGATCCATAACTACAAAGAGCTTTTAAAAAAGCGTCTTAAAATCTGTTGGAACAAGGCGTTATTAATCAAATTTATTGATAGGGGTTTGGTACCACGCGGTCTCAGGGTCCAAGTCTTCCCGTCCTTGGAGTGGATGAAGATGATTTCCGGGACAAATGGGAAGACTTGGCCCAAACTTGTTCCTTGGGATTTCTCACTCTTCTCCGAGACCACAACACCAAAACCCTTACCAATATGGAATCTGAATTAGAGGACCTGGAGAGGACATTGAAGGAAAAATTATCAATTGAAAATATTTCCAAAGTTAATAATGACATGGAACAGGAGTTGGCTATGGTTGAAAAGGAAATTAAAGAATACAAGTTGAGGAAGTTTAATAGGGATGTTAACGACTATTCTAACCACCGGGCCTACAAGTGGCATCACAAAACAGATAGGGGTCGCCCTCGGTCTACTGTGGGTCCTCCCACGGACAGCAGATCCTCCTCTTTACAGTCACGCACCTCTGGAAATGAGTCCTCATCTGGGGCGTCAGGAGGGACATGTGACTGGGATCAGAGCATTGGAGGGAGAGTTAAAACCAATCGGAACAAACAATCATCATGGAAAAAAACTAACAAGTATGTTGATGATAAACTTAAAGTTGTTAACCTCTCTCAGCATGTCCTTACTGACGCTCAGATTGAGGTCCTCTCTTTAGGCTTGACCTTCTCGCCCACTAATTCTTTTCGTTTCTTTCCAGCTTTAAGAGATATTAATTTATTTGCGAGGAAATTGATGTTGAAGCGACTACATCACAAACAACCTTCTGAGACTGATAGTCAAGTGGAGCAGGAGGCCTTACAAGCATTGGAGGATTTGCTGTCCGAGCAGGATACCGATGGCCCAGGTTCGTTCCCTAAACATCTTCTACCCAGATCCACCCGATTCCCCCCCCTGTCTCTATGTCCAGCCATTGATATTTTTACTCGTCTTGTGATTGGGGATTTCAAGAAAATCTCGACTAAAAGAAAGTCTGATAACCTCACCCATTCGCAAAGACAAGCTTTGGAAAAACTACAGGGCTATAAGGACATAGTCATTAAATCTGCAGACAAAGGGGGGAACGTTGTGGTCTGGGCCACTGAGAAGTATGAGAAGGAGGCCCTGCGCCAGCTTAGGGATAAAGAGACATACACTAAACTCCCCTGTAGCCCCGTACTCACTTTTACCAGAGATCTCTCTCATATTTTGGAAGCGGCACTTGATAAGGGCATAATTACAACTAAAATGTATGAGGGGCTACTTAATAAGTCCTCAAAGATCCCTACCTTTTATTTGCTTCCAAAAATCCACAAAGACCCCGTTAACCCCCTGGGGCGTCCTATAGTGTCCGGTATCGAGGGGTTGTGCGAACCAATTTCTCAGCTTATTGATCACTATTTAAAACCATTAGTGGAAACACTCCCCTCGTATGTTAAGGACACTACGGACGTCCTGAACAGGGTGGACGGGATCTTTGTGGAAGAAAACATGCTCATGGTCACGGCCGAGGTAGAGAGTCTTTATACTTGCATATGTCATGAAGATGGGTTGGCTGCAGTGCGTCACTTCTTGGGGGTGGACGGTCGGGATGGCACCATGGGTTCACTTATCCTCGAGTTGCTCCACTTTGCCCTCACACATAATTTTTTTGTTTTTAAGGACCAATTTTACCTTCAGGGGCATGGCACTGTGATGGGCGCGGCCTGTGCGCCTTCGTATGCCAATTTGTTCCTAGCGTTCTGGGAGCGTAACATCTTTGGCGACGGAGGCGTTGGGGCTAGCGCCCATGTGCAGTGCTGGCTAAGGTACATTGATGACGTTTTGTTTTTTTGGCAGGGCACGGTGGAGCAACTCGATGTTTTTATGGGGCTACTTAATGTCAATGATTTTGGCATTAGGCTGACTTATAGGCATAGCAGCAGTAGCATTGATTTTTTAGACATCAAAATAGAGGTTGGAGCTGATCATTTAATACAGACTGATGTCTACCGTAAGAGCACCTCGGTCAATGCTCTGCTGCATGCCTCGTCAGCCCATACACCCGCCACCATTCGTGCTATCCCTACCGGCCAGTTCCTGAGAATGAGACGCATCTGCTCGACCAATGACAAGTTCGAGGCTCAGTCGGCCGACCTAAGTTGCCGCTTCAGAGAGCGTGGCTACAGTGGGAGGATGGTGAAGAAGGGCTATTTGAGGGCTAAAAAAACCCCCAGGGCGCAACTCCTCACCTACAGGCCCAAACAAACGTCTTCTGGTGGTGAACCAAGGTTTATCAGTACATATAATCACGAGTGGGGCACCATGAAGGATATCCGTTATAGGCATTGGCCGGTTTTATTATCTGATCCAATATTATCGAGGATCCTCACGGATGCTCCACTCGTGACAGCGAGACGTGCCAAGAACATCAAGGACCTGTTGGTGAGGAGTCACTACGTCCCAGACATTAAGAATACCTTCAGTACTCGTGGCCCAACCCTTGGATGTTTTAAGTGCGGTCACTGTTTGGCGTGTAATAACATTGTCCGCACTAGGACATTCTTCTCCTCTGGCCACGTAAAGACCTTTGAGATCCGGAAATATATATCATGTGGCACTACACATGTTGTTTATTTTGCCACTTGCTCGTGCTCTCTGATCTACGTGGGGCTTACTTCGCGTGAGCTCCGCGTTAGGGTCAGAGAGCACGTGCGTGATATTTCGGCAGCAACATCTGCACAGGATCTTACTCTTCTCAAAACTCTTCCCCGTCACTTCAGGAGGTATCATAATTGTGATCCCACACTTCTTGAGGTGCGTGGAATTGACACAGTTAGTTGTGGCTCCAGGGGGGGAGATATAAAGAAAAAATTGGCTCAATGTGAGGCCCGGTGGATCAGTACTCTTGAAACTCTTGTCCCTAGAGGACTTAATGAAGTAATTAGTTTCGCATGCTTTCTTTGAATGATTCTCTCCATGTTCCTCTTTCATGAATATTTTTTGCCACTTTTTTACTGATTTTTATTATATATATAGTATTCCTTCCTTGTAAATATTTTTATGTAATTTTATATCAATTTTTCATGCCCTGCCCCCTTCCCCCCCCCCCCCTTTTCTTTTGAATTCTATGCCTCATTGCCCTTATTTATTGCATTTTCTACATCCCTAAATAGGCGGTGCTCAATGTTAACATATTGGGTATCCATCCCCTGTTAATGTCGAGGAATCTTCTGGATCTGGAACCCACTAAGTGAGGTCAGACTATACCCATACCAACTACTTCAGAGCCATCTGGATGGGATTCTCGTTTCTGGCTACCTATATGGACTGATTATTGATTGTGGCAGAGGATCACTATTTATGTTACCTGGCGCTGCGTCTCCCACGATACTTTTTGAATTGCATGCCTGCATTGTTTGTATATGATCGGACCTCTTTTTGCCACATTACTGATTTTCCCTTGACTTCCTGGCCTGCCGCCCTCCAGCACGCGCCGGTTCGCCGGCCCCTCCCCTCTCTCTGATGCGACCACCGTCTCATTGGACGGGAGCGCACATGTGGGAATAAAATTTGTTATTGTTTTGCACTATTTATTACTCCATGTTTCTTTTGTTTTTTGACAGCGTATTAATGTGTCTGATGTGGACGCCACAAGGCAGGCTGTGAACTCCTAAATATTGTGGAAACAGGAACGTTGCATTTAGTGTATCAGACAGCACAAAATAGTAGCTTCCTGCTTTGTATTTGCAAAGGCCACTGGCAACATAATAATGTGGCTGATGTGAATGGACGACATAAGTCATGCTGTGAACCCCTAAATATTGTAGAAATAGCACCAATGTTTTACTGTATCAGGCAGCAGTAAATGCTAGAGTACTGCTTTGTAACTATTTGCAAAAGCCACTAGCAATGTATTAATGAGGGAATGTGGACGGACAGCACAAGTCAGGCTGTGAACATCTAAATTATTATTATTATTATTTGTTATTATAGCGCCATTTATTCCATGGCACTTTACAAGTGAAAGAGGGTACAACAATCATTAACAATACAAAACAGACTGGTATAGGAGGAGAGAGGACCCTTCCCGTGAGGGCTCACAGTCTACAGGGAATGGGTGATGGTACAATAGGTGAGAACAGAGCTGGTTGCGCAGTGGTGTACTGGACTGAGGGTTATTGTGGGTTGTAGGCTTGTTGGAAGAGATGGGTCTTCAGTAGAGATGAGCGAACCGTTCGCGGTTTGGCTCGAGTTTGGTTCGCCGAACGGAGGTCTCGTTCGAGTTCGGTTCGGCGAACCGGTTCGGCGAACTACTCGAACCGCATAGGAAACAATGGGAGGCAATCACAAACACATAAAAACACCTAGAAAACACCCTCAAAGGTGTCTAAAAGGTGACAAACAACTCACAACACAACACAAACACATGGGAAAGTGACAAGAACAAATTCTCATGCAAAAACAAAACAGCGTTACAAGGAAAAGAGGATGAGACACAGATATAGGCATGACATGCCCTTCTAAAATCATGTAAAACACCGCAAGGTGACTCCAAGCGTAGTCCCCCTTTTTTCAAAAAATTGGGCCACACACACACCCACCCCTTTAGTGGCAGCACTTGTGCCCCAGTTGTACACTTCACAGCTAGATTTGCATCAAGCACATTCAAAAATACGCCATCCTTAACCATCCCCAGGATGACACCGGGGTAGGTAGCAAAGTCTTTCCTGATCCCAGCTCTGTTCATCTTGAATCATTTTTAAAAACACAGCAAGCAAGGGTTACTCCAAGCGGAGTCTCCCTTTTTTCCAAAAATTGGGCCCCACACACACCCACCCCTTCAGTGACAGCACTTGTGCCCCAGTTGTACACTTCACAGCTAGATTTGCATCAAGTACATTCAAAAATACGCCATACTTAACCGTCCCCAGGATGACCCCGGGGAAGGTAGCAAAGTCTTTCCTGATCCCAGCTCTGTTCATCTTGGATCATTTTTAAAAACACAGCAAGCAAGGGTTACTCCAAGCGGAGTCTCCCTTTTTTCCAAAAAATGGGCCCCACACACACCCACCCCTTCAGTGACAGCACTTGTGCCCCAGTTGTACACTTCACAGCTAGATTTGCATCAAGCACATTCAAAAATACGCCATACTTAACCGTCCCCAGGATGACCCCGGGGTAGGTAGCAAAGTCTTTGCTGAACCATGACTTGTTCATCTTGGCTCCTTTTAAAAAACACAGCAAGCAAAGGTTACTCCAAGTGGAGTCTCCCTTTTTTCCAAAAATTGGGCCACACACACACCCACCCCTTCAGTGGCAGCACTTGTGCCCCAGTTGTACACTTCACAGCTAGATTTGCATCAAGAACATTCAAAAATACGCCATCCTTAACTGTCTCCAGGATGACACCGGGGTAGGTAGCAAAGTCTTTCCTGATCCCAGCTCTGTTCATCTTGGATCATTTTTAAAAACACAGCAAGCAAGGGTTACTCCAAGCGGAGTCTCCCTTTGTTCCAAAAATTGAGCAACACACACACCCACCCCTTCAGTGGCAGCACTTGTGCCTCAGTTGTACACTTCACAGCTAGATTTGCATCAAGCACATTCAAAAATACGCCATACTTAACCGTCCCCAGGATGACCCCGGGGTAGGTAGCAAAGTCTTTGCTGAACCATGACTTGTTCATCTTGGCTCCTTTTAAAAAACACAGCAAGCAAGGGTTACTCCAAGCGGAGTCTCCCTTTTTTCCAAAAATTGGGCCACACACACACCCACCCCTTCAGTGGCAGCACTTGTGCCCCAGTTGTACACTTCACAGGTAGATTTGCATCAAGCACATTCAAAATCCACAAGCATTTACTCTCCCCAGGATGACACAGGGGTAGTAAATTCCTTGTGGATCCATGACTTGTTCATTTTGATGAACGTTAGTCTGTCCACATTGTCACTGAAGACACGTTCAGAGTCAACGCTGACAGCTGGACACGACAAAATCTCCAAGGCGTAAGTGGAGAGCTCTGGCCATTTTTCAAGATTTGAAGTCCAAAATGAGCAAGGCTCCATTTGCAAAGTCATGGCATCGATGTTCATTTGGAGATACTCCTGTATCATCCTCTCCAGCCGTTGACTATGTGTCAGACTTGTTGTCTCAGGTGGCCTTGCAAAGGATGGTCTAAAAAAATTATAAAAAGATTCAATAAAATTGCTGTTACCAGCACCAGATACGGTGCGACTGGTACGGGAAGACTGTTGAAGATGACGAGACCGTACCATGTTTGTCAAGTTACAACTGGGAGATTAACTCCCTGCACCACGGTTGTTTGGTGGAAAAGCCGAGCCAAGATCGAGTAACAGCTTCTGCTGATACTCCTGCATACGTGCGTCCCTTTCTATGGCTGGAATTATGTCACAAAATTTGGACTTGTACTGGGGATCTAATAGTGTGGCAAGCCAGTAGTCATCATCACTTCTAATTTTGACAATACGAGGGTCATGTTGGAGGTAGTGCAGCAAGAAGGCGCTCACGTGTCTTGCGCAGCCATGCGGACCAAGTCCACGCTGTGTTTGTGGCATAGAGGTGCTAACCGTTCTTTCTTCCTCTGACATCTCCCCCCAACCTCTTTCAACAGAAATTTGACCAAGGTCTCCCTCATCCGCTGAGTCTTCCATGTCCATGGACAGTTCGTCCTCCATTTCTTCATATTCTCCAGCACCTTCCTCAACATTTCGCCTGCTACTATGCGCCCTGGTTGATCCCTGTCCCCCATGGTCCCATGCCTGACGTGTTGGTGATGATGAATGTCTGGACCTTGGTGATGTTGTTGTGTCTTGCGCATATGAAATTTCCTGTAGTTCCTCCCCTTCCTGTTGTCCCACCCCCTGACTCCGAATAGTGTTTAGCGTGTGCTCCAGCATGAAAATGACTGGAATTGTCATGCTGATAATGGCATTGTCAGCGCTAAACATATTCGTCGCCATGTCGAAACTGTGCAGAAGGGTGCATAAGTCCTTGATCTGAGACCACTCCATCAGGGTGATCTGCCCCACCTCTGCATCTCGTTGGCCCAGGCTATACATCATGACGTATTGCACCAGGGCTCGGCGGTGCTGCCACAGTCGCTGTAACATGTGGAGAGTCGAATTCCAGCCTGTCGGCACATCACATTTCAGGCGATGAACCGGCAGGCCGAAAGACTTCTGGAGCGATGCAAGTCGCTCAGCAGCGGTGGTTGAACGGCGGAAGTGAGCCGACAGATTTCGTGCCCTGTTCAGAAGGCCATCTAGGCCGGGATAGTGTGTTAAAAATTGCTGGACAACAAGGTTCAACACGTGAGCCATACAAGGCAAGTGTGTCACCTTGCCCAGGCAAAGGGCCGCACCCAGGTTTGCAGCATTGTCGCACACGGCGTTACCAGGCTGCATGTTGAGTTGAGACAACCATTTATTAAATTCAGTCTCCAGAGCTGCCCACAACTCAGCCGCTGTGTGACTCTTATTTCCAAAACATTTCAAGCTAAATACTGCATGATGCCGTTGCTCTCTGCTGCCAGCATAGTAATGAGGGGTGCGTGATTCCTTCTGCGCAGTTAGAACGCTGGTGGCCTGACCAGGCAGGCTTGGGGCGGAGGTGGAGGACACAGACGAGGTGGAGGAGGCAGAAGCAGTGGCGGAACTTGGACAGACAGAGGATTGACACACAAGTCGTGGGGACAGCAAGACTTGTGCAGCAGACCCTTCACCATCTATCACCATAGTTACCCAGTGCCCAGTCAGCGACATGTAACATCCCTGTCCATGCTTACTGGTCCAAGTATCGGTGGTGAAATGCACCCGTTCACACACAGAGTTTCTCAAGGAAGCGGTGATGTTGTGTGCGACATGCTGGTGTAGCGCAGGCACACCTTTCTTAGAGAAGTAGTGGCGACTTGGCATCTGGTACTGGGGCACAGCGACAAACATAAGGTCTCTAAAATCCTGTGTGTCCACCAGGCGGAAAGGCAGCATTTCGGTAGCCAAGAGCTTACAAAGGGATAAAGTTAACCTCTTAGCTTTGTCATGGGTTGCAGGAAATGGCCTTTTATTTGTCCACATCTGAGGGACAGAGATCTGGCTGTTGTGTGTAGACGGTGTTGAGTAGGGTGTCCCTGGAAAAATGCAGGTTTGTGAGGAAAGTGCAGGCGTACACATGATGTTGCCTTCATCCAACGTTGGTGCTAACGATGTCTGAGAGAGCTGTACACACGCACTTGTTTCCCCTTCCAAACCAACTGACGACCTACCAAGCAAACTGCCTGTTGCGGTTACAGTGGTGGAAGTTGTGCGTGGAAAACCAGGTGTGACAGCTGTCCCCACAGTCCTAGAAGATGAAGAGCGCGCGGATGCACTTGAAGGGGCAGGCGGTGGATGGTTCGCTCCGCTAGGCCGCATTGCAGCACGGTGAGCTTCCCACTGAGACACATGATATTTATTCATGTGACGATTCATGGAAGAAGTTGTCAAGCTGCTGAGGTTTTGCCCTCTACTAACAGAATCACGACAAATTTTACAGATCACATAATTTGGGCGATCTTTTGCTTTGTCAAAAAAGGACCAGGCTAGGCATGGCTTAGAAGGCATGCGACCTGCTGATCCACCCCGACTAGTGCTCAGAGGCACAGTGGTGGCTGAGGATGCAGTTGTAGACGTGCTACCAGTACTCCGACTCTGTACAGGAAGGCGCAAGGTAACTTTGTCGTCAGTTCCATCCTCCTCCACCGCATCTGTTGACCTCCTCGAGTGCCTGACTGTGGGTTGACAGTAGGTGGGATCTAGAACTTCCTCATCAATTGTTGTGTTTGCACTCCCCTCACCCTCAGACCGAGCCTCTTCTTGCCCTGACCGAATATTTAAGTTGTCATCCCAATCTGGTATCTGCATCTCATCGTCATCAGTATGTTCCTCATTGTCTATTACAACAGGTGTTTCAGTTTGTGAATAAGGGTCAACATTATGCTCAGAAACTTGTTCATCACGGCCTGAATCTGAGTCACAAAGGTTCTGGGCTTCACTGGAGACCATTTCCTGGTCTGTACTCACTGTAGCTTGGGAGCAGACCTCTGATTTCCAGGCTGTAGTGTGACTGAACAGCTCTGCAGACTCAGCCATCTCAGTTCCACCATACTGTGCAGGGCGGATGGAGACTTCAGAGCTGGGAGAAAGCAAGTGTGATTGGGATGACAACTCAGAGGACTGGTGTTTTTTGGATGCGGTAGTTGAGGTGGCGGAGAGGGCACCTGTTGGACCACTTGAGATCCATTCAAGCATTTTCTTTTTTTGGCCATCATCTACCTTTGTTCCAGTTGTTCATGTCCGTAAAAAAGGGAGCACATCGGATTGTCCACGGTAAGTAGTAGTCATCTTACTTTTGCTGGAAGATGTTCTATCTTCAGCAGATGTTAATGTAGCTTTGCCACCTTCCCCATGGACAAACCCTTTTTTTTCTTTTCCAACACGCCTCTTCCCCTTTCCACCAACATCTGTCATTTTGCCCCTCATTTTGATTGCAACAAGATTGTGCACTTAAAATGTGGTAGTAAAAATTGAGAGGTGGTGTAGATTGCAGCGGTGGTCTATCTTTATTAACAGCAGAATAAACAACAATAACTATCCCTGACAATGCAATTACGGCCCTTAAACTGGCAGCATAGTTTGCTAGTATAATGGCTTAGTAACAATGAGCTTGAGTGTGCAATGCAGTGGTGCTGCAAATAGCTTTGCACTAGTGGGACAATAATGGAAGTCCAACAGCCACTTTTAGGATGCCACTAAGTTTACTCAGTGTTTGCTAGTATAATGGCTTAGTAACAATGAGCTTGAGTGTGCAATGTAGTGGTGCTGCAAATAGTTTTGCACCAGTGGGACAATAATGGAAGTCCGACAGCCACCTTTAGGATGCAACTAAGTTTACTCAGTGTTTGCTAGTATAATGGCTTAGTAACAATGAGTTTGAGTGTGCAATGCAGTGGTGCTGCAAATAGCTTTGCACCAGTGGGACAATAATGGAAGTCCAACAGCCCCTTTTAGGATGCCACTAAGTTTTCTCAGTGTTTGCTAGTATAATGGCTTAGTAACAATGAGTTTGAGTGTGCAATGCAGTGGTGCTGCAAATAGCTTTGCACCAGTGGGACAATAATGGAAGTCCAACAGCCACTTTTAGGATACCACTAAGTTTACTCAGTGTTTGCTAGTATAATGGCTTAGTAACAATAAGCTTGAGTGTGTAAAGGGCAGGAGGGTACAGTGGCAGGGTTGTGGGTCAGTGTACAGGAAAGGAAGCCTAACTTTCTATCCCTCCTAATGGGGAAATGCAGCAAGGAAGTCCCTGTGCTTAGCTACACAGACGCTGTTATCTTCTGTAGCTGTTAAAATCTGTTTCCACGGACCTGACTGTCACCTATGGCTCTGAGCCTGCTGTTATTAGCCCTTACCAGGGCTAATAGAAACTTCTATCCCTATTCTGTATAGCGCTGTGTGTAGAGCGTACACAGCAGTATCGGAGACAGGAGCTACGCCAGCGGTGACTGACACCCAGACGCAGAAGAGATAATGGCGTCCGGACGGGCAGATACCCGTTTTTATAATGCAGGGACATGTGACATGGACATCCTATCACACATGCCGTTGCTTCTCTGGCTAAAAGTCCACTTAGCTGTGTGTGTGTCTGGGATTGGCTGACTACACGCGCGCGCTTAGGGAAGGAAGACAAGGAAAAAAAAAAATGGTAATGGTGGACCATTATCCCAGCAGTAGTGATCTGAATGCGCTGTTCCCGCACACTATACGCTGAAATTTCATAATTGTGTGAGTCACAGAGTGACTTACACTATTACAGCGGAAAGCCAGCTAGTAATTAGCTTGGCTTTTTGCCGCTAGAACCGTTCTCGAACGTAACTAGAACTATCGAGCTTTAGCAAAAAGGTCGAGTTCTAGTTCGATCTAGAATAGCCCCCAAAATCACTCGAACCGCGAACTGGAGAACCACGAACCGCGAACCGCGCTCAACTCTAGTCTTCAGGTTCCTCTTCAAGATTTCCATGGTAGGGGAGAGTCTGATATGCCTAAGTAGAACGTTCCAGAGTATAGGGGTGGCATGGGAGAAATCTTGTACGTGATTGTGGGAAGAGGAGATAAGAGAGGAGTATAGAAGGAGATCTTGTGAGGATCTGAGGTTGCGTGCAGGTAGGTACCAGGAGACTAGGTTACAGATGTAAAGAGGAGACAGGTTGTGGATGGCTTTGTATGTCATAGTTAATGTTTTAAACTGGAGTTGTTGGGTGATGGGAAGCCAGTTAAGGGATTGGCAGAGTGGCGAGGTTGGGGAATAGTGAGGGGAGAGGTAGAATAAGTGGGCCGCAGAGTTTAGGATAGATTGGAGGGGTGCAAGAGTGTTGGAATGGAGGCCAGAGGGCAGGAGGTTGCAGTAGTTGAGGCGGAGATGATAAGGGCATGCACTAATGTTTTTGCTGATTCTTGGTTAAGGAAAGCACGGATCCGGGAGATATTTTTGACTGTAGTCTGCATGAGGTGGAAAGGGCTTGGATGTGTGGCTTGAAGGATATTGCAGAGTTGAGGGTTACTCCAAGGCAATGACCTTGTGAAACTGGGGAGAGTGAGCAACCATCAAGTTTGATGGAAAGGCTTGGTGGAGGAGTTGAGTGAGGAGGAGGAAAGACAATGAATTCTGTTTTGTCCATGTTAAGCTTTAGGAATCGCGCAGAGGAGAAGGATGAAATAGCAGACAGACATTGTGGAATTTTGGCTAGTAGAGAGGTAATGTCAGGTCCAGAGAAGTAGATCTGTGTGTCATCGGCATAGAGATGATACTGAAAGCCGTGGGACTCTATGAGCTGTCCCAGGCCAAAGGTGTAGATGGAGAACAGCAGGGGTCCAAGAACTGAACCTTGTGGGACACCGACAGATAAGGGGCGAGATGAGGAAGTAGTGTGAGAATGGGAGACGCTGAAAGTTCGGTCGGTTAGGTATGAGGAGATCCAAGATAGGGCCAAGTCTGTGATGCCCAGAGATGAGAGAATCTGTAGTAGGAGGGAGTGGTCTACTGTGTCGAAGGCAGAGGACAGGTCCAGGAGGAGGAGGATAGAGTAGTGTCTCTTGGCATTGGCGGTTAGTAGGTCATTGGTGACTTTGGTTAGGGCAGTATTGTGGAAACAGGAATGGTGCGTTTAGAGTATCAGGCAGTTCTAAATGGTAGAGTCCTGCTTTGTATTTGTAAAGGCCACTTACAACGTATTATTGTGGCTGATGTGAATGGATGTCACAAATCAGGCTGTGAACCCCTAAATATTGTGGAAACAGGACCGTTGCTTTACTGTATTAAGCAACAGTAAATCATAGAGTACTGCTTTATAACTATTTGCAAAAGCCACTGACAACGTATTAATGTGGCTAATGTGGATGGACAGCACAAGTCAGGCTGTGAACCCCTATATATTGTGGAAACAGGAACGTTGCTTTACTGTATCATGCAGCAGTAAATGCTAGAGTACTACTTTGTAACTGTTTACAAAAGCCGCTAGCATTGTATTAATGTGGCTGATGTGGACAG
The DNA here is from genome assembly GCF_048569485.1 of Anomaloglossus baeobatrachus. Lineage (NCBI taxonomy): Eukaryota > Metazoa > Chordata > Amphibia > Anura > Aromobatidae > Anomaloglossus > Anomaloglossus baeobatrachus. The sequence continues at coordinate 424,267,707 of NC_134353.1, forward strand.
ACGGCACAAGTCAAACTATGAACCCCTAAATATTGTGGAAACAGGATTGGTGCTTTACTGTATCAGGTTGCAGTAAATACTAGAGTACTGCTTTGTAACTATTTGAAAAAGCTACTAGCAGCGTATTAATGTGGCTGACGTGGATGGATGACACAAGTCAGGCCGTGAACCCTTAAATATTGTGGAAACAGTAACGGTGCGTTTACTGGCAGCACAAAATGGTAGATTCCTGCTTTGTATTTACAAAGGCCACTGGCAGCGTATTAATGTGGCAGATGTGGACAGACACCACAAGTAAGGCTGTGAACCCCTAAATATTGCTTTACTGCATCAGGCAGCAGTAAATGCTAGAGTACTGCTTTTTAACTTTTTGCAAAAACCACTAGCAATGTTTAAATGGGTCTGATCTGGATGCCACAAGTTATGCTGTGAACCCCTAACTATTGTGGAAACAGGAACGGTGCTTTACTATATCAGACGGCACAAAATGCTAGAGTACTGCTTTGAATTTGCAAAGGCCACTATCAATGTATTAATGTGACTGATGTGCATACCACAAGCCAGGCTGTGAACCCCTAAATATTGTGGAAACAGGACCAGTGCGTTTACTCTATCAGGCAGCACTGATTGCTTGAATTCTGCTTTGTAATTATTTGCAAAAAGCAACTAGCAACGTATTAATGTGGCTGATCTGGACACCACAAGTCAGGCTGTGAACCCCTAAATATTGTGGAAACAGGTCCCGATTCCCTACCTAATCCACAATCTCTCCCTCCCTGCTGACTTGTTCAGAGCTATCAGCTCTTAAAAGAGCTATTGTATTCTGGTTTCTGGACGGTACTATGGAGGTAGTGACACACACTGCTTTAAACACAGCTCCTGCTCGGATATCTGTCCCTCCGTTCGCTACACTGATCTATATTGCAGGAAGCTCTGAAAAGGTTTTTTTTTTTATTAAGAGGCCTACACTCTCCTTAGCAGCTGCTTGCTCTATCCCTACACTGATACAATTCTGGCTCCGGACGCAATGTGCGCAAGATGGTGGCGGAAGGGTTTTTATAGACTCTATGATGTTGAGTTTCCAGCCAATCACAATAATGCCACAACCAAGATGGCTGCGGCATTGCTGTGATTAATTAGGAAGCCCAGCATGTTTATTGGTGGGAAATCAGGCGCCAAAACGGCTGGGCTGGACATCCGAATATAGCGAGGCGAATACACCTTTACTTGCAATATAATGAATTGCCCGAATACCGTACTATTCTGCGAATAGTGATGAATACATTCTCTCATCACTACTTGCTATTCTATGCCCTCTGTCCCAATCCCCCTCCATAATTAACACCAATTTGCCCCTCCCATGGCCCGCACATTGCACCTTCTACTCCTCCATGGAGCACTTACTGGTGCCCAATGTCTCTTCTCCTCTGTGGTGTCGGTGTTAGCAGCAATGTGATGATTTCAGCAGCATGCTGACCTCATCACACCACTGCACATCGGGGCAGCGCATGGACTGATGTGAGCTCTCACGAGTATTCAAATGTGTTTGCATCTGAAAGAAATTAATCCATTTGAATATAAGGAGTTATGTCACTGGGTCTCCATGAGCTGCAACAAACCCCTTGACGGGCCGTATGTTGTGCAGACCTACATTAGGGTGTGTCAAGACTTGGCAGACTAGCAGCAAAAATACACAGTGGTCCTGATAACCACATCATTTTATTGAAAAGTAACTTGTAAAGTGGCTTTTACAATCATTTTGTTGTAGACATGATATAAAGCTGTCCGTAGTCTCTATTGACTTCAGTGGAGAAATTAGTTTGCATTAAAATTCACAATGCTTTAAATAAAATTGTCAAAATCCACTTTATTGTTTATGTGGCGCCCCTGACCCGGTCAGGCACCACTGAGTACTGCACCCATGCTGGGACAGTACTTCCAGGTAATCCTAAGGGCCAGAACGAGGTGTGTATGCACAGACACATAGTAACCAGGTCTCCCACACCTTTAGATGGGACCCTTGGGTAGTCTCCAAAGAGGGCTAGCCTTCAATTCTTTTCAAGGGGTGTAGTGGAGGGGCTGGGAGCTAAAGTGCAGAGGCTGTCAGGAAAGGAGTGAAGCGAGCCAGTCTGGTAGTGGAGAGCGGCGGTTGCTAAGGGATACGCGCGCTCACACTAGTCAGACCCTGCGCGGTGTAGTGACAGTTGGCGGGGGAGAACAGTCACCTGGTCAGTCAGAGAGGAGTGTCCGGGGTGACTAGGCACGTACGGGGAACAGGTCCCTAGAGCAGACTCTGTTTTAACAATCTGCTAAACCTGCCAGTGAAGGGAACTACAAGTACCTCACCAACCACACAGAGTCCAAGCCTCAGCAGCAATGCAGGGACCCATAAGGAGACAGAGCCAGAAGCCATCTCGCCTGGTCCACGCTGCCGGCAAACGGTCCAAAAAGGGGAGAAAGGGCAGTAGCGACTCCCTGGATAGACCGCCACGGTACTTCAGGTCAGGGGGTTATCCGAACACAGAAGTGCTAGTAAGGCGAGCTAACCTGTTACCATCAGACTGGTCCGAAGGAGCCCTGGTTCTTACCTGGTTTATCGCAGCATCGCCCGGGTCAGCTCACCACAACAACATCTGAGTGAGTAAAAAGCGGTTAAATGACTTTTGGACTCTGCCTGAGTTATTCTGGGACCCGTTATTCTACACACCTGAGCCCCTGGGCCTGCCTCACTCACGGGAGGCCACACCATCTGACTGCAGACCCCATCAGCCCCAGACGCTCATAAAATCTGCAGTGGCGGTGATCCCTATCCCTGACCGCAAGCCGTGGAGTGGCGTCACGACACACATACAAAATCTGACATACCTGTTTGCCATATTAAAAGAAGACCCCGTGGCGTCCCTGAAGTTGGATCGATGTCCCTGGGGCGACACATTTACAGCTAAATCCTAAATATGGAACTACTGTATTGTGGACATTGTCCACATCAATTTCACAACATCTGAGGGTTCACCTTACCTAGTAGTCAGCCAATCTCTCATGTGTGGTTGACTTCTTGAGAACTTCAAGGTTACATAAGTATAAGTATGTGTAGCACTCAGATACCCCCCTTTCCAACCAAGCTCTCCCCTCATTGATCACGTGTATGTCACCTATGTGCTGTATACAATGCTCTTGCAAATGTGACTTAAACCTTACTTAATGAAGCATGAGTCAGTACAGAAACTTAGAGGCAGGAAACTGGCCATCTTGCAAATGCCAGATAGGCAAGTCCGTCAGTGAGCTGCATCAGGCTGCAATAGTATCAGTGCTGATTATGTAAACAACTGCAGCATAGAAGAGAGCTATTGGCTCACCTGATCAGTGACTCTTTCACGCAGGCTACAGACTGGTTTTGACTTGAAACCTGTAAGAGGATGGCACCACGCAGGGAAATTCAGGTGGTGAGATGACATGACTACTTTGTGCTATCCGTATTGGCACAGAAAGTCCAAAGGAAAGGCAAATTACTGCTCTGTGTGAGAGCTAGGTCAGTCAATGAGCGCTAGTTTTTAATTCTTGACAGGCATATTGGGGATATTATTTTTTATATAGGGAAACACAGAGCGGTGGGGGAGTCATTATTAAAAAGAGGCATGACAAGGATCGTTATTAAGAGGAGGCACAAAGGGGACATTATTAAGAGGAGGCCTTGTTAGTATAATAATGATAGTTAAATTATTATCAATAGGCACAAAACATTATTATAATTATTAGGAAGTATAAAGGCATTATTCTTATTATTATAAACAGGCATGGGGGCATAATAATAATAATAATAATAATAATGTGTGCAGGGGATATTATTACTATAAGGAGACACATAGGGATCTATTACAATAAGAAGACACAGGGTGAGCATTATTATTATGTAAGGACACAGAAGAGTACTGTTACTACAAGGGGCACAAAAGTAGAGTATTATTACTTTGCAGGGCGCAGAGGGAGTATTATTGCCGCCTGGGGCACTGTTTATACCATGCTGCAAAAGTGGAAAGCCAAATATGTCTGTGTTATAATTTACAGAGAGGAGTTATATTTATAAGATGAGGTCTCTGTGGTCTGAGCAGAATGGAAAAGTGGAAGTGAATGACTACAATCAGAGAAAAACGTTACTGCTGAGTCATTGATATCTACCATTACCATCCACTGTATAATGGTCATATCAGACTTAGTACAGTAGTTTTGGTTAATTATCATTATAGAGGTATCAGTAGAATATATGCTTTTAAAATTTGGCAATGGACTGGGATTATTATTTGTCTCTTAAATTGCAATATTAATTGTAATAACGGTCTTGGTATAGTCATTTTTGGTAATGAATGATCAGTAGGGTGGCATTCCATCACAACATGGTGCAGGGGCATAACTATAATAGGTGCAGGGGTTGCAATTATATCAGATCCCTGAAGCCTACAGGGTCGTAACAGTTCCATTGGTCTATACAGTCACGGCCAAAAGTGTTGGCACCCTTGAAATTGATTGAGAAAATAAGGTATTTCTCCCAGAAAATTATTTCAATTACACATGGTTTGTTACACAGATGTTTATTTCTTTTATGTGTCTTGGAACAACAGAAAAAAAATTGAAAACAGGCAAATTAAACATAAATTCACACCAACGCCAAAAATGGGCCCAACAAAATTGTTGGTCCCCTCAACAAAATATTTGGTTGCACACTCTTTGGAATAAATAACTGCAATCAATCGCTTACTATAACCATCAACAAGCTTCTTACACCTCTCGAATGGAATTTTGGACTACTTTTCTTTTGCAAACTGCTCCAGTTCCCCCATATTTGAAGGGTGCCTTCTCCCAACAGCATTTTTATGATCTATCCACAGGTGTTCAATGGGATTTGTATGTTCTCCCCGTATTTGCGTGGGTTTCCTCCGGGTTCTCCGGTTTCCTCCCACACTCCAAAGACATACAGATAGGGAATTTAGATTGTGAGCCCCAATGGGGACAGTGTTGTAAATGTATGTAAAGCGCTATGGAATTAATAGCGCTATATAAATGAAAAAAATATTATTATTATTATTATTTAGATCCGGACTCATTGATGGCCATTTCAGAATTTCCAGTTCTTTTTTCCAGTACATTTTTGGGTGCTTTTTCCAGTATGTTTGGGATTATTGTCCTGCTGGAAGACCCATGACTAGGACACAAATTCAGCTTTCTGACACTGGGTACTACATTGCGACTCAAAAAACCATTGGTAGTGTTCAGATTTCATGATAACTTGCACACAAACAAGGCACCCAGAGCCAGAAGCAGCAAAACAACTCCAAAACATCTTTAGACCTTCACCCTATTTGACTGCAGGTGCTGTGTTTTTTCATTTTTATGCTTCCGTCTGTGTTTGGTAAACAGTTGAACGATGTGCTTCAACAAAAAGCTCTATCTTGGTCTCAACTGTCCACAACATGCTTTCCCAGAAGGATTTTGCCTTACCAATATATATTTTGAGAAACTACAGTCTTGCTTTTTTGTTTCTGTGTAAGCAGTTGGGTCCTCCTGGGTCTCCTGCCATAGCATTTCAATTCATTCAAATGTCAATTGATAGTTTGCAATAACACCCTGAACCTGCAGGACAGCTGGCATTTCTTTAGAACTTGATTGGGACTGCTTATCCACCACCCGGACTATCCTACATTGCAACCGTTCATCAATATTTCTATGTTGTCTACTTCCAGAGAAATTAGCTATGATGCCATGGGTTATAAACCTCTTGATTATATTGTGGACAAAGAGACATCAAGACCTCTGGGGATTAACCATGAGATTGTTGACATTTTTCAACAATTTTGGTTGACAAGTCAGTTTTCTTCTCCTTTTTCTGTTCTCCATGCTTTGTCTGCCTCTGGCCTTTGAATGACCTGCTTCCTCTTTTTGAAATCTCAGCCTGTCATTCAGAGATTGGAGGCAGACAAAGAGGCAGAGAAATCACAGTCCAAAGGCAAGTAGAGGGGCTGGGGAATAAAAGACAGGGAGGAGAAGACTAAAGCTAGCGATGTCGAGCGCGATAGCACCCACCCCCGTTGTGCGGCCGATATGTGGTGATCGGTGCCGTAGCGAACATTATCGCTACGGCAGCATCACACACACATACACGCACATACCTGCTCTGCGACATCGCTCTGGCCAGCGAACCGCCTCCTTTCTAAGGGGCCGGTTCGTGCAGCGTCACAGCGACGTCACATGGCAGGCATCCAATAGAAGCGGAGGGGCGTAGATGAGCGGCACGTAATATCCCGCCCACCTCCTTCCTTCTGCATTGCCGGTGGAGGCAGGTAAGGAGATGTTCGTCGCTCCTGCGGTGTCACACATAGTGATGTGTGGTGCCGCAGGAACGAGGAACAACATCGCTACAAAAAAATAAAACGATATTTTGATTCAGGACGACGTCTCCGCGGCAAACAATTTTGCCCGCTTTTGTGATTGTTTAAGGTCACTCATAAGTGTTACACACTGCGATATCGTTAATGACGCCGGATGTGCGTCACAAACAACGTGACGCCGACGATAATTCATTAACGATATCGTAGCATGTAAACTCCGCTTTAGTGTACAGTCCAGCCCCTGTGTACAGAAATCTAATTAGCAGAAATCTTTAAATGGTGATTAAAGAAGGGCACATCACTATTACAGACATGTTTTATTGTACATTACAAAATTGTGTAGACAGGTTCTTTTTAACAGCTATCAAGGCAGCATAAGGTTCTAAGAACAGGTGTGATAACCATTGCCTAAATATGATTTTAAAATAGGCCAGTGACAAAAACAGCAATACTGCTTTCATTAACCTCTCCTCAGCCAATTATTTTGAATAGATCTAATGATGTTTTGGGGGGTAACATATGTCTTATATGCCTTGGGCGCTAAAATTCCATGCTTCAGTTTTCACATTTAAAATGCTTGTGAACTAAGAAGAGGAAAAAGTGAATTCCTTCCTCCGCAAGGACAAACCCACATCTTACACACAGGCAGGGCCATTTGACAGATGTTCATAAGCTTGTCTTAAGCAATAGGCTACTCCCTCTGCTGCTATAAAGACTACTGCTACAGTGACGGGGCTCAGGCAAGTACAGTTTCTTTTAGAACTTTATACTTTTGTGTCTTTTCTGCAATCTGCTTTGGTTTCGATGACAGAGTAGACAGTGGATTATGTTCTATTGCACTGTAATGTACAGCAGCCTATTTGGATTTTATTAGAATTTCCTGCTTGAAAAATGTTCATACAAGCAAGATAATGTGTGAGGTTTCCTACAGATCAATGCCAATATTTCTCATTGAATAGAAAAGAATGAATGAAAGCTGTCAAAAACTTTAGGAGGTAATACTCAACAATTCTGAATGTGGAATCAGGGAAAATATGCTGTAGATGTAAAATAGGTAGCTAAAATGATAATGAATAGATGTTAGATATAATGAATAGTATTTATTCTAATGATAACCTTTGTAATGTAAATAATATAAATGTCCATTCCATTACTGACAGTATAGACAGTTGCTTGCCATTATTCTGCATTGTATTGTATTCGAATCTTAACTTTTTAAGTTGTGTGTTAAATGTCTTCAAAATCCTGCTAATATCGTAAAACTTCTCAGTGATCTTTTAGTCACTGGGGAAAAATTCAGAAATTATTTTTAGGGTAATGTATATTTTTTCAACTCATAGAAATGAGATGGGGTCACGTTAAGGCTGAGTTCACATAAAAAAATTGTCTTATTTTCATTCAACCAAATTCTCATTGATTGGTATTGTCACCCGTATGCAATCTGTATGCCATTTGTTTTCATACATCAGTTATTCAAATTTACTATACTAAATACAGTTTCATATGTTAGTAATGACAATATATCTGTAAAAATCGGATACTATATGGGTGATCAGTAAGTGAACCTATAGATTAGAATATATGAAATATGGATGAAACTAGTGCATGCTGCAATTTTTTTCAGTCATTCGGTTTGTATAAAAAAAATAGTCATCCTAAGAGCTCAATTGAATAACATTGGAATGCTGGCCGTGTGATGTCAGATTTTTCCAGACAGCACTTGGACTAAAAATAAGGTTGTGTGATTGTAGCTTCAAAGAGGGCAAAATGCAAACATACAAATAACTATAGCTATTTCTTTATAAATCCTGTTGTCAGATGCATACATAAAAATCATAGGGCCCCATAGCAGAATTTATAATTAAAAAATTAACTAACATTCAGCTGGGTCACAAAGTAATTTTCCTCCTATTGAAGCCCCTAGATTCTCCTTTCATTGCACCTATAAAGTATGATGCAAACAAAAGTGCCCCACAAGCACTGTATGATACCCCACAGAGGATTACTTTACAGGACCCTCCGCACTCACAGTATGGTGACTCTACTGTACCAACCACTCAACTACCCTGGCAAAGTATGATGACCTCCCCCCACACAGCCCTCCATGCAGTATAATGGGCTGCATACAATTTAATGACCCCCACATGTCTTCACACTGTGTAATGGCACCCACTAGCCCTCCAAACAGTATAATGGCCCTCACATGTCCATACAGTATTATGGACCCCACCTCACTTCAATACAGTGCAGTCGTCCTGTCCCCTTTAAAGAAAGGCACCCCCAAAGTATGATGTTTCCCCCCATGCTATTGGTACGGTGTTCTTGGGGTTATTCTCATCCTTCTTCTTCCTTCAGTGGAGTTGATACCAAAAAGTTATATTTTAGTCTCATCTGATCACATAACCTTTTCTCATGCCTCCTCTGGATCATCCAGATGGTCATTGGCGAATTTCAAACGAGCCTGTGTATGTGCTAGTGTGAACATGGGGACCTTGCGTGCCCTACAGGATTTCAATCCATGACAGCGTAGTGTGTTACCAAGGGTAATCTTTGAGACTGCGGTCCCAGCTCTCTTCAGGTCATTGACCAGGTCTCCCCGTGTAGTTCTGGGCAGATTACTCACCTTTCTCGGGATCATCCTTACCCCAAGAGGTGAGATGTTGCATGCAGGGGTGGGATTCAAATTTTTAACAACAGGTTCTCTGTAAACCCCGCCCATTTGAAAACCCACACCCATTCTGTAACCACACCCATTTTGTTAGCCACACCCATTTTCATGCACTTTCCTCAACCAAAAAATCCAAGTAATTTAACGTAAAATCTCTTTCCCCTTCTTCCCCTCCTCTACCTTCACTCTCCTGTCCAGCACCAGTTGTTCCAGTGACTGTCAGTCATATTGTATTAAACGGTTTTTCTACAATTTTTAAAAATTATTACTAAAGGAGCCCTGCTAAAATTGGAATGGATGACCTTCCCCATACAGATCCCATCCCATTATGGCCTCTTTCCCCCTGCAGATCCCATCCCATTATGGCCTTTTTCCCCCTGCAGATCTCATCCCATTATGGCCTTTTTCCCCCTGCAGATCTCATCCCATTATGGCCTTTTTCCCCCTGCAGATCCCATCCCATTATGGCCTTTTTCCCCCTGCAGATCCCATCCCATTATGGCCTTTTTCCCACTGCAGATCCCATCCCATTATGGCCTTTTTCCCCCTGCAGATTCCATCCCATTATGGCCTTTTTCCCCCTGCAGATCCCATCTCATTATGGTCTTTTTCCCCCTGCAGATCCCATCCCATTATGGCCTTTTTCTCCCTGCAGATCCCATCCCATTATGGCCTTTTTCCCCCTGCAGATCCCATCCCATTATGGCCTTTTCCCCCCTGCAGATCCCATCCCATTATGGCCTTTTCCCCCCTGCAGATCCCATCCCATTATGGCCTTTTCCCCCCTGCAGATCCCATCCCATTATGGCCTTTTCCCCCCTGCAGATCCCATCCCATTATGGCCTTTTCCCCCCTGCAGATCCCATCCTATTATGGCCTCTTTCCCCCTGCACATCCCATCCCATTATGGCCTTTTCCCCCCTGCAGATCCCATCCCATTATGGCCTTTTTCCCCCTGCAGATCCCATCCCATTATGGCCTTTTCCCCCCTGCAGATTCCATCCCATTATGGCCTTTTTCCCTCTGCAGATCCCATCCCATTATGGCCTCTTTTCCCTGCAGATCCCATCCCATTATGGCCTCTTTCCCTTGCAGATCCTGTCCCATTATGGCTCCTTTTCCCATATAGCTGCCATCTTCAGCTCACTGAGCACTTACCTGCTCCAAGCACCGGCAGCCTCTCCTCTGTCTTCCATCCTCCGCGGCACTCTGCAGGCACGCTGACGCTGACAGACGGCAGGAGGAGGAGCTACCTCCCCACACTGCCGTGACATCGCTGCAGCGTCAGCTTGTCGCTGCACGCCGGGTCAGGGAGGAGACAGACTTCACTGAACTCGGAAGTGCAGCACGGAGGTACGGGGATTAATTTGTGTTAGAGTCTTAAAGAGACACTAAGACAAATGAATACAGGGATGAAAACTGGATCGCTGGAGCTGTTTCTTGCCAGTTCGGGCTATTTTAACAACTGGTTCTCCCAAACCGGACAGAACCAGCTGAATCCCACCCCTGGTTGCATGGCACCCCAGACCGAGTGAGATTGACAGTCAGTTTTTGTTTCTTCCATTTTCTAATAATTGCACCAACAGTTGTTGCCTTCTCACCAAGCCGCTTGCCTATTGGCCTGTAGCCCATACCAGCTAGTGCAGGTCTACAATTTTGTCCCTGGTGTTCTTAGACCGCTCTTTGATTTTGGCCATGGTGGAGATTTTGGAGTGTGATTAAGTGTGTGTACATGTGTCTTTTATACAGGTAATTACTTCAAGCAGGTGCAATTAATAGAGGTAATGAGAGCAGAGTAGGAGGGCTTCTTAAAGAAAAAATAACAGGTCTGTGAGAGCCAAAATTCTTACTGGTTGGTGGGTGATCAAATACTTATTTCATGCAATAAAATGCAAATGAATTATTTATAAATCATACAATGTGATTTTCTGGACTTTTGGGGGGGGATTCCATCTGTCACAGGTGACGTGTACCTACGATAAAAATTACAAAAGACTCAATTCTTTTTAGGTGGAAAACTTGCAAAGTTGGCAGTTTGCCAAATAATTATTTCCCACGGTACTCACCACTCTACTGTCCCCCACTGGTCCAGTCTTTGCGGTGGCATGCGTTCTGAAAATCAGTGGGTGCGGAGTTGTGATGTCATCGTGCCAGCTTCAGCATCAGATCTCAGACATATGAAAAGCAAAGTTCAGCACCATTAGCATGACACAATTCAAATCCAGGTGCAGAAACAAAAAGGTGGTGATTTACATAAGGTCTAAAAAGAGAAGCCAGACGGATTATTTGCACAAAACTGCAGAGCCCAGTGAATGATTTATCAATGTTTTTATGATTTTTTTGATGCAGTCTATTATGTTTTTATGTATGTTCCATGTGAGCCTAATGATTACTATGACATGTTAAAGGGATGGGCTCCCTAAAGGAAGCAGGTAGATGTTATTCCGTAGTAGGACCTGTTAAAGGGCACCTGTGCATGAAACTGCCGTCGTCCACAACATTACCTGTCCACTTGCACCTGCATCCATGTTTTTACAGGAATGTGAATAAAAAGTTTTTTATGGGATGGTGACAAGTGCCACCTATTTTTCCTTTTTTCACTTTGTTATCAGATCTCAGGCACTGAGGGAGAATAATGGAGGAGAAAGCAGAGCACTCCCTCTTTCATTATTACTTTCAACTGTATCGGTATCTGCGATGAATATACAGTTTAAAGTGTGATGCTGGGCGCAATGACCTACTACCAGCTCTGGCATTGGGTCCCTCACTCATGAGCACCATAGAGGCCATATGGTCTGCCGCCCCTGCCTGCTGTACATATAAATACAGATAGCATTGGAAGCAGGTAAATTATCTGCCAAGTCCATGTAACATTAATTTAGTGAGATTGGTGACTTTATGATTATTAAATTATCATATGATAACCTAATAATATATTAGAATCATCAGTACAGATTTATTTCTTTATAAAGTGTCGCTCCCTTGTACTATAATCTTCTTTACACATTGCATGGTGCTCTGGTCCTAAACATAACTGTTGATGAAGAGACACATGACCTGATATGGCCATCAACAATGCCCATTGAAAAGCACTGCACATGTGCTATTTAATAATGCGCAATGTGAACCATTTATATCTGCCCTATGTTTCAGACCACGGCGGAACACTATTCTCCTTAAGGAGACTTTGCAAGCCAGTCTGGCTGCCAGGTAAGGGGACTTATAGCTGCCACACCCCTCTAAGAAATATTCAAATTGTCTCTCCAGTAAAGGAGACAAACTCTAGCACAGCGCCACCTATTGGAAGTAGCGATCCTAAAAGTCACAAGTGGATTTTTAACAATCCTTTGCAATATGACTCAGGATATATAAGCCAGATCAGAATCCCAATTTGCAGACACGGTGTTTCGGGGTGCTTGCCCCTCGTCAGTGCAAAGTATGGGGGTGTCTGATCTGGCTCATGAGAAAGCTATGTGGGGACCACGGGGGAACACTATTCTCCTTAAGGAGACTTTGCAAGCCAGTCTGGCTGCCAAGTAAGGGGACTTATAGCTGCCACGCCCCTCTTTGTTTCAGAGACAGCCATGTAGTCTGCTTATTGGTCAGAAGAGGCTCGACTTATTGGCCAGAGGAATCTTCTGAAAATTGTTTTGGTGGAGTCGAAATGCCACAACTTGGTGGATGAGGGCTCTCGATATATCACATGCTTCATCTTCTGTCTTCTTCAGTAAGGAATAACCGTTGACTAGAGCTGTAGAGGTAACCACATAGGACAAGGGTGAAGAGAACAAAACAATGCTGTTTTCTGCTTCGTTCCTTTGTTATTTCTGTTTTTCATTCACATACTGGGACCAATTTACAGGAAGCCACTGTTAGTATGCTTTTTTGAGTATCGTATAAAACACGAAGCCTACATAAACATCTAATTTTATGCAAATGTTGTCTATTCCTGGAAACCTTGGATCTTGTATTTAAGCAGTGACATCATGGGAAGGAAAAGCATTACAAACAGCCCAGTCACATAAATAGGTTGTCTGTCTAATGCAGGATATCTTCCATAGAGACACTTTTTTTTTTACAAAAACCACTTTTCACTCGAGACAAAAGATAATGATTCTGAACTGGAAATCCATCAAATTAGCTCTCTAAAATGGGAAACCTCTTTAAATACGCATTACTGAAAGTAACATATTGCAACTACTAAACCATTCTGAGTTCAAATTTAACAAGTATAAAACTAACAAACAATGGTGTGCTATCTGTTGAAAATACAAATTAACTCCCTCACCCCTGGCCAATTTTCCGATTTTCGTTTTTGTTTTTTGCTCCCCTTCTTCTGAGAGCTACAACTTTTTTATCTTCCCATCAATCTTACCATATGGGGGCTCATTTTTTGTGGGACGAGTTGTACTTTTAAATGAAATTATGAGTTTTACCATACAGTGTACTGGAAAACGGCAAAAATATTCCAAGTGTAGAAAAATTGCAAAAAAGTGCAATTGCACAATTGTTTTTGGGGTATTTTATTCACCATGTTGACTATATGGTAAAACTGATGTGTCTAGAGATTTGTAGATACCAAACATGTATAGGTTTTCTTTTAACTAAGAGGTTTTGATTGCCTGTTATTGCATTTTGTGCAAAATATGCGACAACCAATAAACTTAATTTTGGCGCTTGGAATTTTTTCGTTCCGCTACGACGTTTACCGATCAGATTAATTGATTTTATATTTGAGAGATTGGGCATTTCTGAATTCGTCGATACCAAATATGTGGGTTTTTCTTTTAGTTTTTTGAGCCTTTAATTTTCAATAGGGAAAATGGGGGGTGATTTGAACTTTTAGGTTTTTTTATTGTTTAAAACTTTTTTTTTTTACTTTTTTTATTTTCCCAGTTCCCCTTAGGGAACTATAAGGATCAACAGTCTGATTGCTGATTCATTTCTGTTGATCAGAGCTTCACTGTTACACTTTGCTCTGCCGACAGTAACAGGAACTATGTCATGATAGCGACAGGCGTCATGACGTGACCCATTGCTAATATAGCAATCATCGCATCACAGGGCTTCTGATACGGGCAGGGAAAGGCGAATTCCCTGCCATAGCCATTTAAATTGCGCTGTCACATTTTGACAGCATGATCTAAGGGGATAACAGGTGCGGGTGGATCGTGGATCCACCCGTGCCTGATAGCCACACATATCTGCTGTTCAAATCAGCAGACAAGTGCAGGGATCTCCACCGCCACACCGCAGCAGCCAGTGGTGATTACCCCTTCAGGATTTAAGACGTATCGGTACGTCCTCGGTTGTGAAGGGGTTAATCCATGCCTTTATATACCCACAGCATTGTTCCTGTCGTGAGAAATAATATATTGAAAAATTTTTTTTTAATGAGGCCCACAAGTGTATTTAGTGGGACAATCCTCTTCCATTGTCTTGGCCCCAAATACCATTTTGTGCATTATTCCATTCTCCACTAATATTAGGGCTGCTATATCATGACTAGAGATACGCGAAATCGAACAGTAAAGTTCTATGTTCTTACCAAACATGGACTTTGAAAAAAAACAAACCAGTGTTCGAGTTTGGAGTTCGGATGCTTTACATTCACAAACCACTTGCATGAGCTGTGCTTGGATACCCTCGGTGCTCAGCCCAGTGCGAGCAGCTTGCAGTGTTTGAATGACTCGCACTTGGGGTAAAATTTGTGTTATCGAATGTATTGTGTGCCAAAAAAAATGGAAAAAAACCACTTTTCCTCCCTCAGAAGTGCTCTGTTTATGGCTGCCTGTATGTGGGCGGAGATCTGTACTGCCCAATCAGTGACCAATTGGGTTCAGGTCAAGACCAGATCCAAAACAGAACTTTATATAAAGTCCGGCTGAACCCGCCTAACCCAAACTTCAACAAGTCCCGCTCATCTGTAATCATTTTGGGTTCACACAGCAATGCTAGCAGTCATTCAACCAGTAGAGACTGGAGGCAGAGGAAGTCCAGCCCAGCTCAGTGCACTTCCAGACTCATACGTTTATCCTTTCCAATTTGAAGACAAAAGCTAAAGGCATATGTATTTAGTTTGATGAAAGGGTGATTTTGAAAAGCTCTGTTTAAGATACTGATTACTTAGCATAACCTACAGCAGTTATGTTAACCTGAATATTCACCATCGCTTTTGACTCGCCCACCCCAGGGCTATGGGACACCCGGTGCCGGGCCGGACTAGTCCGGGGGGTCATTAGTGGTGGCTGGGCCCGACTCTGTGACCCTGGCGGGAGTCAATTAATATGGCTTCAGTGTTGGGGGTGATTATTAAGTTTATATTCGTGATGCCACCTGTGGTTTGCGGCTATTAAGCCACCGCTGCTGTATGGGGCCTCCGGGGCTGGTGGAATGGCAGCTTGGATGGTCCTGCTCCCCACAGGTGGAGCAGTACCCCGGGGCAACAGTTGGTGCTCGTAAGAGTCTATGCAGTGATGGAAGTCTATGCAATGAGGAAAGTCTATGCAGTGCAGATGAAATAACAGAGGCAACACCAAGGGTGCAGTTTCAAGTTGTTTACTCACAATTCCTGGGTTACGGTGCACTGTGCCTTTGGACGGCTGGAACCCCCTGTCAGGGACCTCCGGTGATCCCGGCTAGATCTGGGAATAAAAGCCGGTGCACCCTTCTATTGTGTTCCTCTCTTCAGCTGTCTTCTAAGCCTTACCCTTGCTGGATGAACCTGGCTCGGCCTCCACTACAGCCTCCGGGCCGGGGGCTTGCCTAGTGGGTATTCTGCCCCCTTTCCAGAGGTTCTGCTGTGGGCTGTGGCCCAGGGCGCTTGCAACTACCCTGGGCCTCGGTTTTTACCTTTGGAATTGACTTCTCTTCCTCCAGTTTCTAGGGACCGTCCCCTGTATGCAGCTTGATCCCTCCACCTGATCTTTCTGTGGAACAGGCCACTAGCCTGAAAGCTGTCTGTGGCCCTGGAATCCCCTCTGTTCTGCTTGGTGTCACCTGGGCCTCGCCGGGCCCCAGGGTCTTCACCAGGAAGCGTCACTTTCTCCTTCTTGCTCCTGACTGACTAGAGCACTTCTCCTCTCACCCCTCTCAGCTCTCTCCTCTGCCTCACGCAGACTCTGACTAAACACTTGACCTTCCTGTAACTACTCTACTCTCAGCTGGCTCCTCCCACCTTCCCAGTTGCTAAGTTCTACCCTACGGGAGAAGGGATGGGTCTTACGGCCCCTCCCAGCATGCAGCATGGGAGGGTAGCTGCCACTATCCCCAGTCCCTGTGTATGCCTAACAATGGGTGTAGTGCAGATTTGCCTGTGAACCGGCATTTACTCCTTTCCTTACCCAGGATGAGACATCACACCTCTGGCTGGGGTGCAATGTCTCTGTGGCGACGGAAGCCTCAGGGGCGCCACACTTTCGGTATGTAAAACTCAAAGTAAGCAGTACATTTAGAATGGGCTAATTTTTCCTGACTATTAATTAATGGATGGTTAGTAACACTGTCCATCTGACCTGCTCCTTCCTTGTGATAGGTTTCTCCTTGGAAGCGCTAACAAACAGAAAGCAGAGGAGACAAACTTAAGTTGTTTCTATTAGAGATATACTGAAGACTTGGCATACACAGATAGTTAATGTGAGGCATGGGAGTTTTAATCTTGCAGGTTTCCATTTTATATACGTCTGATAGTTACCTACTATATCACTGCTGTCTTTTATAAATCAGACAGAGGAACATGGAGAATGGAGCTTAGTGGGGAAGAGAGGGGTCTGATAGGTGATGATTAGGGATGATCGAATACCTCAAATATTCAACTTTACGAATATTTGCCGAATAGGTCGCCACTATTCGACTATTCGCGAATATTCAATGCGCAATGTAAGTCTATGGGAAACCCAAATAACAAATATTCAGAACTATTCAGGCTTCCCATAGACTTACATTGTGCATCGAATATTCGCATAGCGAATATTTGAGATATTCTATCATCCCTAGTGATGATGTTACCTTGTATGAAGTTTGAGACTGACCAGGAGAACATATGCAATGAGTCAAAAGAAAACCAGCTTAACAGACTCCAATCTTCCCCTCACAGACAGAACTTCCTGTTTAGCGCTAGACATAGACTGATGAACAGCGAAAGCAGTCAGTAGGGATAACATTTTCTCTATTTACTTCCACAACGTTAAAAATTCAGAGCATAGCCTAGGCAAAAACATTAAAGCATACTCCTATGTGTTTCAGAATTATTAATAATGTACACCATGTCTAAGAATGTGGATATGTTCGAAACTCCTCTTGCACTAACAATTGAATGACAGATTTTAAAGGTTTGCAACCAAACTGTTCCCTTTTATCTGTTGACATAGCCATATTAGGGCTTGTCTTTTGTGGGATGAATTGTAGGTTTGAATTACACTATTAATTTTACCTTTCAACACTATTATACAATCTATTTTTTGGGGTTTTGCTTTAAAAGCATTCATTATGCTGTTAAAATGACTTGTCAATATGATTTTCAGGGTCGGTACAATTACAGATATATGAAACTTGTAAAAAGCTTTATTTAAGCAGTAAAAAATAAAATTCATATGGTGATATTTTGTGAGAGCTGTAACGTTTTCATTTTTATTCCATGGAGCTGTGTGACAGCTTGCTTTTTGCATGGAAAATTCATGTTTTATTGATACCATTATGGGATAGATAGGATGTTTTGATTGTTTCTTATTGCAATTTTTTTAGCAGCATTATAGCTACCAAGAAAAGTAATTCTGGCATTTTGATTTTTTTCCGCTTACAGCATTTACTTGTTAATTCATTTTATATTTTGCTAGCTTCAACTCTTACAAATGCAGTAATACCACATATGTTTTTATTTTTACTTTATTTTTGGACTGGTTTTGCAAAAGCAAAAGGGAAAATGGGAGTGATTTGATCTTAAATAGTTTTATCTTTACAGAAAAAAAAAATATTTATTTTTTGTTCCATTAGAGAACTGAACTTATCATATATTATATACTGCAGTATATATTGTAATACTGTTAAAATTTGACCAAAGACATTGCAGGTTGTTACACTGTTGTCATAATCATTATCTTTTTACTGGACTCTGAAATCCGCATGATCTGCAGAATTTGGAAACCTTAGGATTGGAGATGAGCGATGTTCGAGGTTCGCCAGTTTCATGTTCGAGTGATTTTGGGGGTGCTCGAGATCGAATTCGAGCTTTTTGCTGAAAGCTCGATAGCTCGAGTTACGTTCGAGAACGGTTCGATCAGCAAAAAGCCTAGCTATTTACTAGCTGGCTTTTCACTGTAATAGTGTGAGTCACTGTGATTCGCACTATTATCAAATTTCAGCGTATAGTGTGCGGGGGGGGGATGCGGTTTAGATCTGTGATGCTGATAGAATGCCGATCGCCATTTTTTTTTTCCCTAAGCGCGTGTGCAGTGGGGCAGGCAAGGATGTCAGCCAATCATAGTCACACACACAGCTAAGTGTACTTTTTGCCAGACAAGCAAGGGCATGTGTCATAGACTGTGAATGTCACATGTCCTTGCCTTATAAATACGGCCATTTTCCCTCCCGCCGCCATTATCTGCTTTCTGCGTGTGGGTGACAGTCACTGCTCACGCTGCTGCTGCCGCCGCTCCTGCTGTGTACGCTATACACACAGCGCTCTACAGATTAGGGACTGCAGTTTTTTTCAGCCTTTTTCAGGGCTGATTTCCAGGCGCTTAGAGACATAGCTGACAGGCAGGTCCGTGGAAACGCTGTATACAGCTTCAGATAACAGCGTCTGTGTACCTAAGCTCAGGGAATTCCTTGCTGCATTTCATCATTAGGAGGGATAGAAAGTGAGGCTTCCTTTCCTGTCCTGGTACCCACAGAAGCCGGGCACTGTACCCACCTGCCCACGTTTGCCACGCAATTTTATTTGCCCAAAGAGCTGACACTTTTGCTGCCATCCTAAAAGTGTCTGGAATAGTAACTTAGTTTTACTTTCCTGTCCTGGTACCGACAGAACCCGGGCACTGTACCCACCTGCCCACTTTTGCCACGCAATTTTATTTGCCCAAAGAGCTGACACTTTTTCATCCAACCTAAAAGTGTCTGGAATATTAAGTTACTGTTCCTTTCCTGTCCACTGACCCACAGAACCCGGGCACTGTACCCACCTGCCCACTTTTGCCACGCAATTTTATTTGCCCAAAGAGCTGACACTTTTGCTGCCATCCTAAAAGTGTCTGGAATAGTAACTTAGTTTTACTTCCCTGTCCTGGTACCCACAGAACCTGGGCACTGTACCCACCTGCCTTTTTTGGAACACTATTTTATTTGCCCAAATAGCTGACACTTTTTCTGCCATCCTAAAAGTGTCTGGAATACTAATTTAGTGTTCCTTTCCTGTCCACTGACCCACAGAACCCGGCCACTGTACCCTCCTGCCCATTTTGCTAAGCTATTTTTATAGCAAATAGTGCTGAAACCTAGTGGCATCCACAAAGTGTCTGCTATAGTAACTTAGTTTCCCAGTGGTGCCAAGCAAGTTCCACCACCTCTGCCTTCTACCCTCCAGCCCATTTTGCTATGCTATTTTTATATCAAACAGTGCTGAAACTTAGTGGCATCCACAAAGTGTCTGCTATAGTAACTTAGTTTCCCAGTGGTGCCAAGCAAGTTCCACCACCTCTGCCTTCTACCCTCCAGCCCATTTTGCTACGCTATTTTTACAGCAAACAGTGCTGAAACTTAGTGGCATCCACAAAGTGTCTGCTATAGTAACTTAGTGTCCCACTGGTGCCAAGCAAGTTCCACCACCTCTGCCTTCTACCCTTTTGCCCATTTTGCTATGCTATTTTTATAGCAAACAGTGCAGCCAGTTTTAGGGCCATAGTTGCATTGTCAGGGATAGTCAGTGTTGGTTCTTCAGATGTCAATAAAGCTAGACCACCTCTGCAATCTACACCACCTCTCAATTTTTGCTACCACATTTTAAGTGTCCAATCTTGACGGTAACAAAATGAGTGGCAACAGGACAGATGCTGGTGGAAAAGGGAACAGGCGTGTTGGAAAAGGAAAAAAAGTTTGTGTCCGTGGGGAAGGTGGGAAAGGTACATTAACATCTGCTGAAGATAGGCTATCTTCCAGCAAAAGTAAGATGTCTACTACTTTCCGTGGACAATCCGATGTGCTCCCTTTTTTACGAAACAAAACAACTGGAACAAAGGTAGACGATGCATAAAAAAAACACATGCTTGAATGGATCTCAAGTGGTCCAACAAGTGGCTTCTCCTCCACCTCAACTTCAAAATCCAAAAAACAACATTCCTCTGAGTTGTCATCCCAATCGCACTTGCTTTCTCCCAGCTCTCAAGTCTCCACCCGCCCTGCAGAGTATGGTGTAACAGAGATGGCTGAGTCTACAGAGCTGTTCAGTCACACTATAGGCTTGGAATCAGAGGTCTGCTCCTAAGCTACTGTGAGTACAGACCAGGAAATGGTCTGCAGTGATGCCCAGAAGCTTTGTGAGTCATATTCAGGCTCTGATGACCAGGTTTCTGAGCATAATGTAGACCCTCATAACCAAACTGTAATACCTGTTGGTGGAGACAATGAGGAACATACTGATGACGATGAGACGCAGATACCAGATTGGGATGATTAACTATTCAGTCAGGGCAGAAAGAAGTTAGGTCTGAGGGCGAGGGAAGTGCAAACACAATGCTTGATGATGAAGTTCTAGATCTCACATACTGTCAACGCTCAGTCGGGCACTTGAGGAGGTCACCAGAAGCGGTGGAGGAGGATGCAACTGACGACGAAGTTACCTTGCGCCTTCCTGGACAGAGTTGGAGTACTGGAAGCACGTCTACAAGTGCATCCTCAGCCACCACTCTGCCTCTGAGCCCAAGTCGAGGTGGCTCTGCAGGTCGCATGTCTTCTAAGCCTTGCCTAGCCTGGTCCTTTTTTGACCTTGCAAAGGATATCCCAAATCATGTGATCTGTAAAATTTGTCAGCAATCTCTAAGTAGAGGCCAAAACCTCACCAGTTTGACAACTTCTTCCATGAATCGTCACATGAATAACAAGCATAAGTCCCAGTGGGAAGCTAGCCGTGCTGCAATGCGGCCTAGCGGAGCGGGCCATCCACCACCTGCCCCTTCCAGTGCATGTGCGAGCTCTTTATCTTCTATGACTGTGGGGACAGCTGTCAGACCTGTTCTTCCACGCTGACCTTACACCACTTTAACCACAACAGGCAGTTTGCTTGGTAGGTCATCAGTTGGTTTGGAAGGGGAAACAAGTGCTGGTGTACAGCTCTCTCAAACATCGAGAGCACCAAGTTTGGATGAAGGCAACATCATATCTCCGCCTGCACTTTCCTCACAGACCAGCAGTTTTCCTGGGACACCCTACTCACCACTGTCTCCACACAGCAGCCAGATCTCGGTCCCTCAGATGTGGACTAATAAAAGGCCATTTCCTCCGAGCCATGAAAAAGCTAAGAGGTTGACTTTATCCCTTTGTAAGCTCTTGGCTATAGAAATGCTGCCTTTCCGCCTGGTGGACACAGAGGATTTTCAAGACCTTATGTCCGTAGCAGTGCCCCAGTACCAGATGCCCAGTCACCACTACTTCTCCAAGAAAGGTGTGCCTGCGCTACACCAGCATGTCTCACACAACATCACCGCTTCCTTGAGAAACTCTGTGTGTGAACGGGTGCATTTCACCACAGATACTTGGACAAGTAAGCATGGACAGGGGCGTTACATGTCGCTGACTGGGCACTGGGTAACCATGGTGATAGATGGAGAAGGGTCTGCTGCACCAGTCTTGCCATCCCCACGACTTGTGCGTCAATCCTCTGTCTGTCGAAGTTCCTCCACTGTTTCTGCCTCCTCAACCTCGTCTGGGTCCTCCACCTCCACCCCAAGCCTGCCTGGTCAGGCACCCCGCGTTGCAACTGCACACAAGGAATCCTGCACACCTCCTTACTATGCT
This sequence comes from Anomaloglossus baeobatrachus, assembly GCF_048569485.1. Taxonomy (NCBI): domain Eukaryota; kingdom Metazoa; phylum Chordata; class Amphibia; order Anura; family Aromobatidae; genus Anomaloglossus; species Anomaloglossus baeobatrachus. Next base: position 424,289,760 of record NC_134353.1, read on the forward strand.
GGCAGCAGAGCTCAACGGCATCAGGCGGTCTTTAGCTTGAAATGTCTTGGAAATAAGAGTCACACAGCGGATGAGTTGTGGTCAGCTCTGCGGTCCGAGTTTCGTAAATGGTTGTCTCCACTCAACCTGCAGCCTGGGAAAGCCGTGTGCGACAATACTGCAAACCTGGGTGCAGCCCTTCGCCTGGGCAAGGTGACACACGTGCCTTGTATGGCTCATGTGTTGAACCTTGTTATCCAGCAATTTTTAACCCACTATCCCGGCCTAGATGGGCTTCTGCATAGGGCACGGTCACTCTCTGCTCACTTCCGCCATTCAACCGCCGCAGCTGACCGACTTGCATCGCTCCAGAAGTCTTTCAGCCTGCCGGTTCATCGCCTGAAATGCTTGGTGGTGACATGCTGGAATTCCACTCTCCACATGTTACAGCGACTGTGGCAGCACTGCCAAGCCCTGGTGCAATTTGTTATGACGTATAGCCTGGGCCAACGAGATACAGAGGTGGGGCAGATCACGCTTATGGAGTGGTCTCATATCAAGGACCTATGCACCCTTCTGCACAGTTTCGACATGGCGACGAATTTGTTTAGCGCTGACAATGCCATTATCAGCATGACAATTCTAGTCATTTACATGCTGGAGCACACGCTAAACACTATTCGGAGTCAGGGGGTGGCACAAGAGGAAGGGGAAGAAGTACAGGAGGATTCATATGCGCAAGGGATACCAACATCTACGAGGTCCAGACGTTCATCATCACCAAGGTGGCAGGCATAGGACGGTGGGGGAGAGGGATTAACAAGGGCGCATGTTAGCAGCCAAAATGTTGAGGAAGGTGCAGGAAACCAGGAAGAAAGGGAGGACAAACTCTCGATGGACATGGAAGACTCAGCAGATGAGGGAGACCTTGGTCAAATTTCGGTTGAACGAGGTTGGGGGGAGATGTCAGAGGAAGAAAGCACGGTTAGCACCTCTATGCCACAAACACAGTGAGGACTTAGTCCGCATGGATGCGTAAGACACGAGCGCCTTCTTGCTGCACTACCTACAACATGACCCTTGGATTGTCAAAATTAGAAGTGATGATGACTACTGGGTTGCCACACTATTAGATCCCTGGTACAAGTCCAAATTTTGTGAAATAATTCCAGCCATAGAAAGGGACGAACGTATGCAGGAGTATCAGCAGAAGCTGTTACTCGATCTTAGCTTGGCTTTTCCAGCAAACACCAGTGGCACACGGAGTGAATCTCCCAGTTGTAACTTGACAAACATGGGACTGTCTTGTCATCAGCAGTCTACCCGTACCAGCAGCACCGTTTATGGTGCTCGTAACAGCAATTTTATTGAATCGTTTCATAATTGTTTTAGACCATCCTTTGCAAGGCCACCAGAGTTAACAAGTCTGACACATAGTCAATGACTGGAGAGGATGATACAAGAGTATCTCGAATTGAACATCGATGCCATGACTTTGCAACTGGAGCCTTGCTCATTTTGGGTTTCAAATCTGAAAATGGCCTGAGCTCGCCACTTACGCCTTGGAGATCTTGTCGTGTCCCGCAGCCAGCGTTGTCTCTGAACGTGTCTTCAGTGCTGCTGGGTGTGTGCTGACAGATAAGCGCACGCGTCTGTCCAGTGACAATGTGGACAGAATAACGTTCTTCAAGATGAACAAGTCATGGATCCGCAAAAACTTTACTACCCGTTTCATCCTGGGGAGAGTAAAGGCTTGTGGATTTGGAATGTGCTTGATGCAAATCAACCTGTCCAGTTTGCAACTGGGGCACAAGTGCTGCCACTGAAGTCGTGTCTCTGGGGCCCAATTTTTGGAAAAAAGGGAGACTCTGCTTGGAGTCCCCTTGTGGTGTTTTTAACAATGAGCCAAGATGAACAAGTCATGGTTCAGCAAAGACTTTGCTACCTACCCCGGTGTCATCCTGGGGACAATTAAGGCTGGCGTATTTTTGAATGTGCTTGATGCAAATGAACCTGTCCAGTTTGCAACTGGGGCACAAGTGCTGCCACTGAAGTGGTGTCTGTGGGGCCCAATTTTTGGAAAAAAGGGAGACTCTGCTTGGAGTTCCCTTGCGGTGTTTTTAAAAATGAGCCAAGATGAACAAGTCATGGTTCAGCAAAGACATTGCTACCTAATCCGGTGTCATCCTGGGGAGAGTTAAGGGTGGCATATTTTTGAATGTGCTTGATGCAAATGAACCTGTCCAGTTTGCAACTGGGGCACAAGTGCTGCCACTGAAGTGGTGTCTGTGGGGCCCAATTTTTGGAAAAAAGGGAGACTCTGCTTGGAATATCCTTGCAGTGTTTTTAAAAATGATCCAAGATGAACAGATCTGGGATCAGCACAGACTTTGCTACCTACCGCGGTGTCATCCTGGAGACAGTTAAGGCTGGCATATTTTTGAATGTGCTTGATGCAAATCAACCTGTCCAGTTTGCAACTGGGGCACAAGTGCTGCCACTGAAGTGGTGTCTGTGGGGCCCAATTTTTGGAAAAAAGGGAGACTCTGCTTGGAGTCTCCTTGCTGTGTTTTACATGATTTTAGAAGGGCATGCCATGCCTATATCTGTGTCTCCTCCTCTTTTTCCTCGTCCAGCTGTTTAGTTTTCGCATGGGTATTTGTCCTTGTCACTTTCCCATGTGTTTGTGTTGTCTTGGGAGTTGTTTGTCACCTTTTGGACACCTTTGAGGATGTTTTCCAGGTGTTTTTAGGTTTTTGTGATTGCCTCCCATTGTTTTCAATGGGGTTTGAGAGGTTCGTCGAACGATTCGCCGAACCGAACTCGACCGCGGCCTACGTTCGACGAACCGAACTCGAGGCTCTAGAGGTTCGCTCATCTCTACTTAGGATATTATTTCTAAAATGTATGTAATTGTGACTTAAAATCGTTTTTACAGTTAGGTTTTATTAGAAATGTTACATTGTTTGATTTCTATTTACAGATGAGCAAATCGTTGGAAATTTTATTTCTCCAGCTTTGCTGAATTTTCCCAAAATATTAGATTTGCGGCAAATAAATTCACCTGGAAGCACAATACTGAAAAGCCTTTAATTGCTCTGAAAATGATTGTATAACATTCTTAGGGCTCCTAAATGTGTATTGAACCTATTTGAAACTATGTAGTGCAAACACAGCCTTACTAATGTCCAGTTGAACTCAATCTATCTGTCTAGGGAAAACTGGATGGTGATCGGTGGTAGCTTGCAGCCTGTTTCAACACACACTCCAGTTTTAGTCTTTATATGCTACTAAAAATGTATCAGTGACCTAAAAATGATTTATTTTTGGGGGAAGTTACTTGCTTTGATAGTGTTTACGGTATGTCACAGTGTAACTGTGTGGTGCCCCTGAGGCTTCAGGCGCCACAGGGTACTGCACCTCAGCCGACATGTAGTATTTATCCCGGGTAAGATGGGGGTCATTCACCTATGCACACCACAATTCATACAACACACAGAAAGGAGTCGAGCCTGGACCTGCGGACAAAAAACAGCAGACAAGGGAGAGAGGACACGAAAGAACAAGGGACCTGTGGCTTGGAGCAATCTCAGCAGGAGGCTCAGCGATCGACAACTATTGAGCTGGCCTCTAGTACTGATGACCTCCCTTGGTGGTGACGAGGAAGAAACCAGTTGCCCCAAGTCCCTGATTGTTACGACACTGACGGGCAACCAATTTGCCGCTGCTGTGACAAAGCGGGGCACTATGCCTGGGGAATGTTCCACAAGTGGACAGAACCTGGGGGCAGGAAACATCCCTCAGGAGCCAGCAGCCAAAAAGGAGTAAAGTTCTGATTTAAAGAATGTAAATAGTTGATTGGTTAATGGTGTCCTGAATATTAATATTGCTTTAAGTGATAAATGTTGTGATTTGAAATGGACATCTGGGCCTCTGGACTAGTTGTGGCCAGGACTACCTAGTATATAGTCAGCACCTGTTGTGCATCCTACCAAAATTAACACGACCACAGGACCCCAAAATCTGTCGCGCGTGCAGAAGTAACAAAGAGTGGTCTGGAACGCTCTGAAGGCTGCCCAGAGTCTACGTTGGGGGGTTGAGGCCACCGTACTGCTTGTTTGTTGGTAATTTGTTGCACTTGGTCGGAGCAATGCAAGGTGCAAAAAGCTAAAGTTTTGTTGTATTTTATGGTGCAAAAGGTTTCATTCATCTTAGTGTAAATGATGTAAGAGTTTGTAATGTTCAAAAAACCGTGCCTCCCATAAAGGGAAGAAATGTTAATGTTTTACAGCATAACCAAATTTTGCAGTTGCTCCACTATATTTTCTTTCCAGCCCGCGGACGTGCTGGGATTCGCTGTGGGAGAGTGTGGAACCCCTGAAGCTTCAGGCGCCACAGGAAACTACACCTCAGCCAAGGTGTAGTATTCATCCCTGGTATGACGGGGGTCATTCACCTATGCACACCACAATTCATACAACACACAGAAGGAGTCGAGCCTGGACCTGCGGACAAAAAACAGCAGACAAGGGAGAGAGGACACGAAAGAACAAGGGACCCGTGGCTTGGAGCTGGAGCGGCTTCGCCTGGGTTGTTAGGAAGAAGGGGGATCCAAGGGTCCACGGGGAGCACAGCAAGCACCCGTGGCCCATTCCACTTACCAGGTGCTGGGGTGGAGGGATTACCAATAGAAAGGACACACAGAAGGAACACCGGCCTTGACCTCCGACTATCCGAGATTGTCTGGAACCCATAACAGCGGATCTCCTCACTCCAAAGGTGGTGATATCTCAGTGAGTAAAGAACTTCGACTGCATTCCCTGTGTCGTCCTATCACTGATGGCGTCATCGCCCCGCTGCCAGCAGAGACTTCCACTCCCATCATCCCCGGGGCCTGAGCTCTGCATGTGGAGAGCTGTACCATCCGAGCTGTGCTACCATCACCCCCAGAGGATACCTCCTGCAGCGGCGGCTCCTATATTAGCCGCAAACCACAGGTGGCTTCACTAATACAAACTCTTCTCCCCTGTAAATATTCCCTTCGTCTATCTTTTATTCACACCGCTGGTGTCATGGAACCAGGCCTGGTCGTTGTGACATCCCACCCCCTACACCAGCCTTTTGACGAGTAACCCCCCAGACCCCGTGGGCCATACAACAGGACTCCCGGTGAGCTGCGAAACACAGCGGGAACAACAGGGTAGCAATAACGGAAGGCTCTAGAGCTAGGGAGAGTGAAGCTGAGTCACTTCCTAACACTCACCTGAGGCTGATCTCTTCACTCTCTAACATCCCAAGATTGGTCCTACCCCCCCCCGCACCATCCCATACCTAGGACCTTTCTGGCCCTGAACTCACCCTGACTAGTCACGGCCAGTGTGATGCTAATCTCGCCACTCTGATATGACAAAATGGGAATGGTAAGTCAAACTGGTGGGGAAAGACACAAAAAAAAGTGCTCCTAGGTTTCTGCAGCAGAACTGCACAGCTGCAACAGAAATGCCACCACAGATAAGCAGAGACAAGTTCCTTCAACATGGACAGCATACTGTAGGTATGAGCTATAGACGGTACAGGGAGGAGTGAGGAGCGGATCTTTATAGCATAAGGATTGGCTGCAGCTGAGCTTACAACAATCTGTTAGACCACTGCAGGATAGAAATAATCCTTTACTCTTTCAGTACCTGATGGAATTAAATACACTTCAACTAAGGGTTAACAATGAGCAGGCACTACATATTTGTGATCAACAATACGCTGTGACCTTCTCATCCCAGATCACCCCGAGATCAGGCCATAACACTCCCATGACACACGTGATGCAAATAGGAGATTTGTGGCTTTTTCATAAAGGGAGTGAAAAATTATCAAATGCTTTGTTCCTTGTTAAATGAAAAAGCTATTGCTTTTTCAAAACCAGTCCAAAAATAATCTCTTTACTCTTTTAAAAAGTAATGGCTTCTCAACAAGTAGTTTTCAAACTGAAGGATCATGTGCGTCTCGCTTTAGGAGCTGTTTCATATTTGTGTACCCTGAAGAAAGTACATTTCCCAGCATCATTATTGTCTAGCACTAGCACAGTGGATTTCCAGGAGCTCTGTGGTTGTTGTGGCTGCAGTGGCAGTGGCAGAATCAACACCATGGTAAATAAGGATGGGTCAGGTAAAGAAAAATGTGGCAATATAGGATCACCAATGGCAGCCTTGGCAGCAGTAGTATAGTTTAGCACTATAAAGCACAGAGTGCAGTCATGAAATGTGTAGCTGGCTTGACTCTGCAGTAGCAGAAACTGCATGGTGGAGAAATAGGACTGGACGGCCGGGCAAGGAGGCGTTTTGGAGTTTAGTTTCAGCAAAGGCAGCACCAGCAACAGTACTACACTATACATGGTGTGATGGACAGGTAGTACATGCTTGACAAAGTGTAGGCCACTGACACTGGCAGCAGCAAAATGGTGTAGAACACAGACAACAGACAGGCAAGCAGATAGTATGGCCACTTTAATCATTTGCATCAGTCATAAATGAGTGAAATATGGCAGGGATCCATACCTGATTAATTCTGACAAATATTGTGTTTTCCACGCTTCTGGTGGATAACCTGGTTTGCTTCGGTGTGACAAAGCCAACGACCACACTGAGCACACTCTCTGACATTACACTGGAGGCTGGAAATTATACTCTGCCCAACGCAAACTGAATTTTGCTGCTGATCAAATTTGTTGAATCAGAAGTACTCAGGATCAGGATTAAGGGGATTTATTTATCTATGAACCCATAGGAAACAATGGGAGGCAATCACAAACACATAAAAACACCTAGGAAACACCCTCAAAGGTGTCCAAAAGGTGACAAACAACTCACAACACAACACAAACACATGGGAAAATGACAAGGACATATACTCATGCAAAAACAAAAGAGCTGGACAAGAAAAAAGAGGAGGTGACACAGATATAGGCATGGCATGCCCTTCTAAAATGATGTAAAACACCGCAAGGTGACTCCAAACGGAGTCTCCCTTTTTTCCAAAAATTGGGCCACACAGACACCTCTTCAGTGGCAGCACTTGTGCCCCAGTTGTACACTTCACAGGTAGATTTGCATCAAGCACATCAAAAAATATGCCATCCTTAACCGTCCCCAGGATGACACCGGGGTAGGTAGCAAAGTCTTTGCTGACCCCAGATCTGTTCAACTTGGATCATTTTTAGAAACACTGCAAGCAAGGGTTACTCCAAGCGGAGTCTCCCTTTTTTCCAAAAATTGGGCCACACAGACACCCCTTCAGTGGCAGTGTGTCGCCCTGGACAAGCCAGGGTCCACAGGTAACAACACCACCACACCCCACACTCCCTGTAGGCACATCGAGGTCAAAACATAAAATCCTTGTTGCCTTCCCCAGGGGCTGATGTCCACACCAGGGGGTGAAGCCAGGCGGTTGGTCTCCACCCACCAAGGAGTTCACAGTCCTGGAGGAGGGAAAACACAGGCAGTTAGAGTTAAGCTAGGGAAGTGAGAGGAGAGATAGAGTTTGGAGGAGGAAGTGGAAGGAGGAAAGTAGTAGAGAGGAGAAAAGTAACAGAGAAAGAGCCTGAAGTTGGTCCGGGTGTGTGGCCCGGACAGATCAGCAAGGTTGGCAGGCGGTGGTGACCGTCTGCAGTGGAGGCCGATTGGAGTCTGCCGTAAGGACCGTGGACGGGTGGTGACCTGGCGGTACCGGACCGGTATACAAAGAGAAGCCAGCACCATTGGCAGGGGCCTTTCGGATCCCGGCAAGGCTTGGAGTCGACGTGAATTTGCCAAATCCGTTAGTGAAGGGGACCTCCGGGTTTCCAAACAGTCAAGTCCCGACAGAAGGCAACCGTCCAACCGTGAAGGGGAGACACCGCCACCACCAAGGGCAACCGTCTCCCAGGGCCAGCGCCTGCGGACAAAAGGGGCTCCTCCGGCCCACATCCAGGTCGGGGAGCGGGTTACCGGTGGGAACCCATCGCTACCAACATTACACTTAGGTGCAGGGAGAGACAGTCATCACCAACCTACAGGGAAGAAGCAACCGCAGCCGTCTGGGGGACCCGTCTATCCAGCCGTGTGTTTTACCGAGAACTGTGTCATCGTCTCAGGCTGAGTGAGTACCCCCGTGCGACCCTGCACCTCAGCAGGCCCCGCAACCCGCCTGCTGTCCTTCCTACCTGCCCCATCATCGGGCCCCGGGACAACCAACCCCCTACCCACGGAGGGGAGAACTAACAACAAAGCTGCTCCCTGTCACCGCTCCCGGGATCCCCGTCCAGAGCAGCGGTGGTGTCCACACAATCACCACAACCGTGGGTGGCATCACGGACAATATCCCCAAAACCAAACCACCCCTTTTCACTCACGGGCGAGGAGCGCCGCTCGAGTCCCCGGGATCCGGCCCATCGCTCGAGCCACCGAGCAGCAGCGGCCGCAGCAGCAGTGGCTGCCAGACCTGAGCAGTGGGAGAGCGCAGCGTCCCCTCCTCCGCCCGCGACAGCAGCACTTGTGCCCCAGTTGTACACTTTACAGGTAGATTTGCATCAAGCACATTCCAAATCCACAAGCAGTTACTCTCCCCAGGATGACACAGGGGTAGTAAATTCCTTGTGGATCCATGACTTGTTCATTTTGATGAACGTTAGTCTATCCACATTGTCAATGGACAGACGCGTGCGCTTATCTGTCAGCACACACCCAGCAGCACTGAAGACACGTTCAGAGACAACGCTGGCAGCTGGACACGACAAGATCTCCAAGGCGTAAGTGGAGAGCTCTGGCCATTTTTTCAAGATTTGAAGCCTAAAATGAGCAAGGCTCCATTTGCAAAGTCATGGCATCGATGTTCATTTGGAGATACTCCTGTACCATCCTCTCCAGCCGTTGACTATGTGTCAGACTTGTTGTCTCTGGTGGCCTTGCAAAGGATGGTCTAAAAAATTATGAAAAGATTCAATAAAATTGCTGTTACCAGCACCAGATACGGTGCTGCTGGTACGGGTAGACTGTTGAAGATGACGAGACCGTCCCATGTTTGTCAAGTTACAACTGGGAGATTCACTCCATGCACCACGGTTGTTTGGTGGAAAAGCCGAGCTAAGATCGAGTAACAGCTTTTGCTGATACTCCTGTATACGTGCATTCCTTTCTATGGCTGGAATTATGTCACAAAATTTGGACTTTTACTGGGGATCTAATAGTGTCGCAAGCCAGTAGTCATCATCACTTCTAATTTTGACAATACGAGGGTCATGTTGGAGGTAGTGCAGCAAGAAGGCGCTCATGTGTCTTGCGCGCCATGCGGACCAAGTTCACACTGTGTTTGTGGCATAGAGGTGCTAACCGTTCTTTCTTCCTCTGACATCTCCCCCCAACCTCTTTCAACTGAAATTTGACCAAGGTCTCCCTCATCCGCTGAGTCTTCCATGTCCATGGACAGTTCGTCCTTCATTTCTTCATGTTCTCCTGCACTTTCCTCAACATTTCGCCTGCTACCATGCGCCCTTGTTGATCCCTGTCCCCCATGGTCCCATGCCTGCCGCCTTGGTGATGATGAACGTCTAGACCTTGGTGATGTTGTTGACCCTTGCGCATATGAATCCTCCTGTAGTTCCTCCCCTTCTTGTTGTCCCACCCCCTGACTCCGAATAGTGTTTAGCGTGTGCTCCAGCATGTAAATGACTGGAATTGTCATGCTGATAATGGCATTGTCAGCGCTAAACATATTCGTCGCCATGTCGAAACTGTGCAGAAGGGTGCATAGGGCCTTGATCTGAGACCACTCCATCAGGGTGATCTGCCCCACCTCTGCATCTCGTTGGCCCAGGCTATACGTCATGACGTATTGCACCAGGGCTCGGCGGTGCTGCCACAGTCGCTGTAACATGTGGAGAGTTGAATTCCAGCGTGTCGGCACATGGTATTTCAGGCGATGAACCGGCAGGGCGAAAAACTTCTGGAGCGATGCAAGTCGCTCAGCCGCGGTGGTTAAATGGCGGAAGTGAGCAGACAGTTTTCGTGCCCTGTTCAGAAGGCCATCTAGGCTGGGATAGTGGGTTAAAAATTGCTGGACAACAAGGTTCAACACGTGAGCCATACAAGGCACGTGTGTCACCTTGCCCAGGTGAAGGGCCGAACCCAGGTTTGCAGCATTGTGGCACATGGCCTTACCAGGCTGCAGGTTGAATGGAGACAACCATTTATTAAACTCAGTCTCCAGAGCTGCCCACAACTCAGCCACTGTGTGACTCTTAGTTCCAAGACATTTCAAGACAAAGACCGCCTGATACCGTTGCGCTCTGCTGCCAGCATAGTAATGAGGGGTGCGTGATTCCTTCTGCGCACTTACAACGCTGGTGGCCTAACCAGGCAAGGTGGAGGACCCAGACGAGGTTGAGGAGGCAGAAGCAGTGGAGGAACTTGGACAGACAGAGGATTGACACACAAGTCGTGGGGACGGCAAGACTTGTGCAGCAGACCCTGCACCATCTATCACCATAGTTACCCAGTGCCCAGTCAGCGACATGTAACGTCCCTGTCCATGCTTACTGGTCCAAGTATCGGTGGTGAAATGCACCCGTTTACATACAGAGTTTCTCAAGGAAGTGGTGATGTTGTGTGTGAAATGCTGGTGTAGCGCAGGCACACCTTTCTTAGAGAAGTAGTGGCGACTGGGCATCTGGTACTGGGGCACAGCGACGGACATAAGGTCTCAAAAATCCTGTGTGTTCACCAGGCGGAAAGGCAGCATTTCGGTAGCCAAGAGCTTACAGAGGGATAAAGTCAACATCTTAGCTTTGTCATGGGTCGCAGGAAATGGCCTTTTATTTGTCCACATCTGAGGGACAGAGATCTGGCTACTGTATGTAGTAAAATTTGAGAGGTGGTGTAGATTGCAGAGGTGGTCTAGCATTATTGACAGCAGAAGAAACAACACAGACTATCCTTGACAATGCAACTATGACCCTTAACCCCTTAACGACCTTGGACGTACTGAGTACGTCATGGTGACATGGTGCTAAAGGACCCATGACGTACTCAGTACGTCCTGGCGAAATCGCGGTCCCGGAGCCCCGGGGAGTGAAATTTATTTACTTAAACGGTGGATTCGGGAAGGAGGGGACCTCTGCCTGACCTCAGGAGGGGTGGTGCCTCCTCCCCGAACCTACAGAGGCTGTGATTGGCTGACGAACGCCGCTCAGCCAATTACAGCCACTGTAATGTTCCAGCCATTGAAAATGGCTGGAACATTGAAATTCAGCCCTGATCAGTGCTGCTGTAGCACTGGCCATTGGCTGGAGCTGGGTGATCGATGCTTCACCCGCCCCCAGCTCTGATTGGAGAGACCGGTCTTGTGACCACTCTCTCCAATCAATGTGGATCTGCGGCCTGTGACCGTCCCTGGAAGCCGAGGAGAGCGGTAAGTTGTTGTCCCCGCCGCCCGCCCCTGTCCCCGATCGCCCCGCCGCCCGCCCCTGTCCCCGATCGCCCCGCCGCTGCTCCCGCTTCACCGCTGTCCCCGCCGCTGCTCCCGCTTCACCGCCGCTGTCTCCGATCGCCCCGCCGCTGCTCCCGCTTCACCGCCGCTGTCTCCGATCGCCCCGCCGCTGCTCCCGCTTCACCGCCGCTGTCTCCGATCGCCCCGCCGCTGCTCCCGCTTCACCGCTGTCCCCGCCGCTGTCTCCGATCGCCCCGCCGCTGCTGCCGCTGTCTCCGATCGCCCCGCCGCTGCTGCCGCTTCACCGCTGTCCCCGCCGCCATGCTCCCGATGCACCGCTGTCTCTGCCGCCATGCTCCCGCTGCAAGCCTCCCTCCCTCCCCCTACATGTGCTGCAAGCCCCCCTCCCTCCCCCCCTCCCCCTACATGTGCTGCAAGCCCCCCTCCCTCTCCCTACATGTGCTGCAAGCCCCCCTCCCTCCCCCTACATGTGCTGCAAGCCCCCCTCCCTCCCCCTACATGTGCTGCAAGCCCCCCTCCCTTCCCCTACATGTGCCATCTCTCTCTCCCATCAGACTCTGCCCCCCTCCCCGATCTGCTGCCTGCTCTCTCCCATTTTCCATCTACTGCCCCCTCTCACCCTCCTCGATCTGTTGCCTCCTTCATCTGCTGCCTCTTCTGTCTGCTGTGATCCTGCTGCCTAGATCCATCCTGTAAGGTAGGTATCCCCATCTCACCCCCCCCCCATCCTCTGCCGCTCCTCCATCCGCTGCGCCATTTCCCATCATCCATCCGCTGCGCCCTTTCCCATCCTCTGCCGCTCCTCCATCCGCTGTGCCCTTTCCCATTTTCCATCCGCTGCGCCCTTTCTCATCTGCCGCCCCGCCCTCTCGCATCGCATTATCCAGCGCAGTTGCTCGCTTCCAGACTGCAGTGGATGATGCGATGCGAGACTCGTGCATTGCTCTCACGTTTGGCACTGGTCTTGGCAGGCGCTCATTTTTTTTTTTTTTCTACTGATGTCTGTATTTTTTATTTCGCCAAACTAATTTTTTTTGTATGGGGGGGGTCTAGTTTCCAAAATGGGATCACATGTGGGGGAGCTCCATTGTTTAGGCACCTCAGGGGGTCTCCAAATGAAACATGGCGTCTGCTAATAATTCCAATCAATTTTACTGTGAAATGGCGCTCCTTGCCTTCCGAGTCCTGCCGTGCGCCCAAACATTTGATTTCCACTACATATGGGGTATCTGCGTACTCAGGAGAAATTGCACAATACATTTTATGGTGCATTTTTTCCTGATACCCTTGTGATAAAAAAGCTACCTGGTTGAAGCAACAGTTTTGTGGTAAAAAAAATTTTTTTTCTTTTCACGGCTCAACGTTATAAACTTCTGTGAAGCCCCTAGGGGTTCAAAGTGCACATAAAACATCTAGAAAAAATATTTGAGGGCTCTAGTTTCCAAAATGGGGTCACTTATGGGGGAGCTCCATTGTTTAGGCACCTCGGGGAGTCTTCAAACTCGACATGGCGTCCGCTAATGAGTGCAGCTAATTTTGCACTCAAAAATTCAAATGGCGCTCCTTGCCTTCCGAGTCCTGCTGTGTGCCCAAACATTTGATTTCCACCACATATGGGGTATCTGCGTACTCAGGAGAAAATGCACGATACATTTTATGATGCATTTTTCCTGATACCCTTGTGAAAATACTAATTTTTATGGCTAAAGTAACATTTTTGTGTTAAAAAAGTAAAATTTTCATTTTTTCGTCTACATTGCTTTGGTTGCTGTGAAGCTCCTAAAGGGTTAATAAACTTCTTGGATGTGGTTTTGAGCAGAGTGAGGGGTGCAGATTTTAGAATTGGGTCACTTTTGGGTATTTTCTGTCGCCTAGGTTTCTCAAATCACTCCAAATGTGATGTGGTACCTAAAAAATTTTTTTTTGTAAATTTTGTTGGAAAAATGAGAAATTGGTGATGAACTTTGAACCCTTCTAACTTCCTAACGGAATTTTTTTTTTTTTCAAAAATTGCGCTGGTGTAAAGTAGACATGTGGGAAATGTTATTTAGTAACTTTTTTGTGTGACATATCTCTCAGATTTATGGGCATAAAATTTCAAATTTTGAAAATTGCAAAATTTTCAAAATTTTCGCCAAATTTCCGAAATTTTCACAAATAAATGCAAAACATATCTGCCTAAATTTACCACTGACATGAAGTACAATATGTCACGAAAAAACAATCTCAGAATCGCCAGGATCCGTTGAAGTGTTCCAGAGTTATAACCTGTCAAAGTGACACTGGTCAAAATTGCAAAAAATGGCCGGGTCTTTAAGGTGAAAACAGGCTGGGGGCTGAAGGGGTTAAACTGGCAGCACAGTTTACTATTATAATAGCTTAGTAAAAATGAACTTGAGGGTGCAATGCAGAGGTGCTGGAAATTGCTTGGCACCAGTGGGACACTAATGAAGTCCAACAGCCACTTTTTGGATGCCACTAATGGCGGCTTTGCACGTTGCGACATTGCACGTGCGATGTCGATGGGGTCAAATCGAAAGTGACGCACATCCGGCGTCGCAGTCGATATCACAACGTGTAAAACCTTTTTGATACGATGAACGAGCGCAAAAGCGTCGTTATCGTATCATCGCTGCAGCCTCCGACATTTCCATAATGCCGATGGTGCGACAGGTACGATGTTGTTCCTCGCTCCTGCGGCAGCACACATCGCTGTGTGTGAAGCCGCAGGAGCGAGGAACATCACCTTACCTGCCTCCCGGCTGCAATGAGAAGGACTGAGGTGGGCGGGATGTTTACATCCTGCTCATCTCCGCCCCTCCGCTTCAATTGGCCGCCTGCTGTGTGACGTCGCTGTGACGCTGCACGACCCGCCCCCCTAAGGAAGGAGGCGGGTCGCCGGCCAGAGGGACGTCGCACGGCAGGTATGTGCATGTGAAGCTGCCGTAGCGATAATAATCGCTACGGCAGCTTTTACTAGATATCGCACGTGCGACGGGGGCGGGACTATCGCTGCAGCATCGGTAACACATTGTTACCGATGTTGCAACGTGCAAAGCCCGCCTTAGTTTCCTCAGTGTTTACTATTATAATGGCTTAGTAAAAATGAGCTTGAGGGTGCAATGCAGAGGTGCTGGAAATAGCTTGGCACCAGTGGGACACTAATGAAGTCCAACAGAGACTTTTAGGATGCCACTAAGTTTCCTCAGTGTTTGCTATTATAATGACTTAGTAAAAATGAGCTTGAGGGTGCAATGCAGAGGTGCTGGAAATTGCTTGGCACCAGTGGGACACTAATGGAGTCCAACAGCCACTTTTAGGATGTTTCTAAGTTTCCTCAGTGTTTGCTATTATAATGGCTTAGTAAAAATGAGCTTGAGTGTGCAATGCAGAGGTGCTGCAAATAGATAGGTGCTGCAAATAGATTTGCACCAGTGGGACACTAATGAAGTCCAACAGCCACTTTTAGGATGCCACTAAGTTTCCTCAGTGTTTGCCATACCTCCCAACCGTCCCGGATACAGCGGGACAGTCCCTCTTCTGAGCCTTTGATCCCGGGTCCCGCCCGTGAGGCTGTTTGTCACGGCTCCACCCACCCACTGTAGCCCCGCCTCGCTGTTTCTCCCTTCTATTCATTACAGAGCCGACCGCGCACCTACTCCTGTGACTGCTGCTGAGGTATGAATCACCCCCTGCAGCAGAGCGACCCCTCCCTGCAGCAGAGCGATGCCCCCTCCCCCAGAGCCGACCCCCCCAGTCCTGGAGCCTGCGTTTGTCTGCAGCTGTTCTCTGATTCCCCGTGTGCGGCTTCTCACTGCTGCAGACACGCGGGGAGTCAGGACGCTGAGGAGACCGTGCAATCAGCACTTCTCTCTCCTGCAGATAGCACTGGCCAGTAATAACCTATGCAGAGTGGCATCTGCAGGCTTCTATTTGCTTACCGATCAGTGGTCTCCTGCCTGTGGAGCAGAGCTGCTGGGTCCTAGCTTCCCAACAACTTCAGCTCTGCTTTATCCTGGCTGCCCTACCAGTTAAAGGGAACATGTCAGCAGAAATTTCACAATAAAAGTAATAGATTCCCCTCTGCAGCTCCTGGGCTGCTTCTAGAAAGGTTCCTGTTGTTATTGTGCCCCCTTTGAGACCTACAAAAATACTTTATGAAGTCTTACCTTTTTGTATGCAAATGTGTTTTTATGGTCACGGGGGCGGGCTGTCTGGCGTCCGTTATTCCCCCTCCTGCCGCTTTACGCAGTCCCCCATTGCTCATTTACATACACAAGGACGCCTTCCTCATGTAACTGTCCTCCCGAAGATTTGCGCATGTGAACGCTTTTTCAGGTGATTGCGCAGGCACGAGATTATGGGCGGCGCTGTGATTATCATCAACAGCGTTAACCAAGTAACCGCCCATAATCTCGTGCCCGCGCTTTTCCCTCTGACTCCACCGTTATGCGCAAGTGCTGGCCATATGAACCATGTTACCTATTACCGCTTGCACGAGATTATGGGCGGGTACTTGGATGACTTTGCTGATGACAATCACAGCGCCGCCCATAATCTCGCGCCCACGGTAATAGGTAACGTGGTTCATATGGCCAGTGCTTGCGCATAACGGTGGAGGCAGAGTGAGAAGCGCGGGCACGAGATTATGGGCAGGTACTTGGATGACGCTGCTGATGACAATCACAGCGCCGCCCATAATCTCGCGCCCATGGTAATAGGTAACGTGGTTCATATGGCCAGTGCTTGCGCATAACGGTGGAGGCAGAGTGAGAAGCGCGGGCACAAGATTATGGGCAGGTACTTGGATGACGCTGCTGATGACAATCACAGCGCCGCCCATAATCTCGCGCCCATGGTAATAGGTAACGTGGTTCATATGGCCAGTGCTTGCGCATAACGGTGGAGGCAGAGTGAGAAGCGCGGGCACAAGATTATGGGCAGGTACTTGGATGACGCTGCTGATGACAATCACAGCGCCGCCCATAATCTCGCGCCCATGGTAATAGGTAACGTGGTTCATATGGCCAGTGCTTGCGCATAACGGTGGAGGCAGAGTGAGAAGCGCGGGCACAAGATTATGGGCAGGTACTTGGATGACGCTGCTGATGACAATCACAGCGCCGCCCATAATCTCGCGCCTGCGCAATCACCTCAAAAGCGTTCACACTTTGCACAGTGCTCAGTCCCGCGAGAGTGGCACTGGGCATGCACAAAACTTCAGGAGGACAGTTACATGAGGAAGGCGTCCTCATGTATGGAAATGAGCAATGGGGGACGGCGTACAGCGGCAGGAGGGGGAATAACGGACGCCAGGCAGCCCGCCCCCGTGACCATAAAAACAGATTTGCATACAAAAAGGTAAGACTTCATAAAGTATTTTTTTAGGTCTCAAAGTGGGCACAATAACAACAGGAACCTTTCCAGAATGCAGCCCAGGAGCTGCAGAGGGGAATCTTTTATTTTTTTTGCTAAATTTCTGGTGACAGTTTCCCTTTAAAGGGAACCTATCAGGTGCAATCTGCACTCAGAGCCAGGAGCAGTTCTGGGTGTATATTGCTAATCCCTGCCTAACCGTCCCTGTATACACTAGCATAGATAAAGGCATCTATAGAAAAAGTATTTTTAAAGAGCTTATATCTTATGCTAATTAGCGCGGGGACTAGTCCCAAGGGCGTTACTTCACTTGGCTAGTCGGCTCACATAGCGTATTAGTACTCACACAGGGGCGTAATAACATGCTAACATGCTATGCGAGCCGACTAGCCAAGTGAAGTAACGCCCTTCGGACTAGTCCCCGCGCTCATTAGCATAAGATATAAGATCTTTAAAAATATTTGTTCTTGATCTCTTTATCTATGCTAGTGTATACAGGGACGGTTAGGCAGGGATTAGCAATATGTGCCCAGAACTGCTCCTGGCTCTGAGTGCATATTGCACCTGACAGGTTCACTTTAAAGGGAACCTGTCACCAGATTTGGGGCCTATAAGCTGCGGCCACCACCAGCGGGATCTTATGTACACATTCTAACATGCTGCATACCTCCCAACCGTCCCGGATACAGCGGGACTTTCACGCTTTACGTTGTTTGTCCCGTTGCCACGGGCGGGACGGCCGGCTCCCGGGCTCCGCCCACCCACTCTCTCTCCGCCTCCCTGCTTTTCCCTCCTACCATCCTAGTAGACGTGGCATAGAGAGGAGCGCTGCCTGTGCTGCTGCTGGTACAGTAAACTAATCTCCCCAGCGCTGATTTCCCTCCCTCCCCCCTCACCCCCGGCCGGAGCCTGTCTGTGCGGTCGGCCGGCCGCCTGTCTGTGCGGTCGGCCGGCCGCCTGTCTGTGCGGTCGGCCCACCACCTGTCTGTGCGGGCGCCCCCCTGCCGCCTGTCTGTGCGGGCGCCACCCGCCGCCTGTCTGTGCGGGCGCCCCCCCGCCGCCTGTCTGTGCGGGCGCCCCCCTGCCGCCTGTCTGTGCGGGCGCCCCCCTGCCGCCTGTCTGTGCGGGCGCCCCCCTGCCGCCTGTCTGTGCGGGCGCCCCCCGCCGCCTGTCTGTGCGGGCGCCCCCCTGCCGCCTGTCTGTGCGGGCGCCCCCCTGCCGCCTGTCTGTGCGGGCGCCCCCCACCGCCTGTCTGTGCGGGCGGCCCGCCGCCTCATTGTGCGGGCAGCCGGCCGCCTCTCTGTGCGGGCGGCTGGCCGCCTCTCTGTGCGGGCGGCCCGCCGCCTGTCTGTGAAGGCGACCGGCCGCCTCACTGTGCGGGCGACCGGCCGCCTCACTGTGGCTGCCTGCGTGTCCGTGCTGGAGGCCCGCCGGCTGCCTGCGTGTCCGTGCTGGAGGCTCGCCGGCTGCCTGCGTGTCCGTGCTGGAGGCCCGCCGGCTGCCTGCGTGTCCGTGCTGGAGGCCCGCCGGCTGCCTGCGTGTCCGTGCTGGAGGCCCGCCGGCTGCCTGCGTGTCCGTGCTGGAGGCCCGCCGGCTGCCTGCGTGTCCGTGCTGGAGGCCCGCCGGCTGCCTGCGTGTCCGTGCTGGAGGCCCGCCGGCTGCCTGCGTGTCCGTGCTGGAGGCCCGCCGGCTGCCTGCGTGTCCGTGCTGGAGGCCCGCCGGCTGCCTGCGTGTCCGTGCTGGAGGCCCGCCGGCTGCCTGCGTGTCCGTGCTGGAGGCCCGCCGGCTGCCTGCGTGTCCGTGCTGGAGGCCCGCCGGCTGCCTGCGTGTCCGTGCTGGAGGCCCGCCGGCTGCCTGCGTGTCCGTGCTGGAGGCCCGCCGGCTGCCTGCGTGTCCGTGCTGGAGGCCCGCCGGCTGCCTGCGTGTCCGTGCTGGAGGCCCGCCGGCTGCCTGCGTGTCCGTGCTGGAGGCCCGCCGGCTGCCTGCGTGTCCGTGCTGGAGGCCCGCCGGCTGCCTGCGTGTCCGTGCTGGAGGCCCGCCGGCTGCCTGCGTGTCCGTGCTGGAGGCCCGCCGGCTGCCTGCGTGTCCGTGCTGGAGGCCCGCCGGCTGCCTGCGTGTCCGTGCTGGAGGCCCGCCGGCTGCCTGCGTGTCCGTGCTGGAGGCCCGCCGGCTGCCTGCTTGTCCGTGCTGGAGGCCCGCCGGCTGCCTGCGTGTCCGTGCTGGAGGCCCGCCGGCTGCCTGCGTGTCCGTGCTGGAGGCCCGCCGGCTGCCTGCGTGTCCGTGCTGGAGGCCCGCCGGCTGCCTGCGTGTCCGTGCTGGAGGCCCGCCGGCTGCCTGCGTGTCCGTGCTGGAGGCCCGCCGGCTGCCTGCGTGTCCGTGCTGGAGGCCCGCCGGCTGCCTGCGTGTCCGTGCTGGAGGCCCGCCGGCTGCCTGCGTGTCCGTGCTGGAGGCCCGCCGGCTGCCTGCGTGTCCGTGCTGGAGGCCCGCCGGCTGCCTGCGTGTCCGTGCTGGAGGCCCGCCGGCTGCCTGCGTGTCCGTGCTGGAGGCCCGCCGGCTGCCTGCGTGTCCGTGCTGGAGGCCCGCCGGCTGCCTGCGTGTCCGTGCTGGAGGCCCGCCGGCTGCCTGCGTGTCCGTGCTGGAGGCCCGCCGGCTGCCTGCGTGTCCGTGCTGGAGGCCCGCCGGCTGCCTGCGTGTCCGTGCTGGAGGCCCGCCGGCTGCCTGCGTGTCCGTGCTGGAGGCCCGCCGGCTGCCTGCGTGTTTGTGCTGAATGGGTGTGGATGGGGAGTGGATATGGGCGTGACTGTGAAATGGGTGTGGTTAGGGGGCGTGGCCTAAAAATTTGCCGCGCGCCGCAACCTTTGTCCCTCTTTTCCTTCTTTAAAAGTTGGGAGGTATGGTGTTTGCTAGTATAATGGCTTAGTAAAAATGAGCTTGAAGGTGCAATGCAGAGGTGCTGGAAATAGCTTGGCACCAGTGGGACACTAATGGAGTCCAACAGCCACTTTTACGATGCCACTAAGTTTACTCAGTGTTTGCTAGTATAATGGCTTAGTAAAAATGAGCTTGAGGGTGCAATGCAGAGGTGCTGGAAATAGCTTGGCACCAGTGGGACACTAATGGAGTCCAACAGCCACTTTTTGGATGCCACTAACTGGCAGCACTCTTTTCAATTAAAATGGCTTTGCAAAAATGTGCAGGAGGGGAGAATGCAGAGGTGGTGGGATCTTGCTTGGCACAAGTGCCACAATAATGGAGGACAGCAGACACTCTTTGGATGGCACTAACTGGCAGCACTCTGCAATTAAAAAGGCTTTGTTAAAAAGGGCTGGAGGGTACAGTGGCCGGGTTGTGGGTCAGTGTAGAGGAAAGGAAGCCTCACTTTCTATCCCTCCTAATGGTGAAATGCAGCAAGGAAGTCCCTGAGCTTAGCTACACAGACGCTGTTATCTGTAGCTGTTAAAAACTGTTTCCACGGACCTGTCAATTATGGTCCTGAGCCAGCTGTAATTAGCCCTTAAAAGAGCTGAAATAAAATTCTGCCCCTAATCTGTAGAACGCTGTGTGTATAGCGTACATAGCAGGACCGGCGACAGGAGCTGCGTGAGAGGTGACTGACACCCAGACGTAGAAGGCAGATAATGCCGTGCTGGAATAAAATGTCCGTTTTTATAATGGAAGGACATGTGACATGGACAGCCTATGACACATGCCCTTGCTTCTCAGGCAAAAAGTCCACTTAGCTGTGTGTGTGTCTGGGATTGGCTGACATGCTGGCCCGCCCCACTACACGCGTGCTTAGGGAAGGAAGAAAAGAAAAAAAAAAAAAAAATGGCGATCGCCATTATCCCAGCAGCAGTGATCTGAACGCGCAGTCAAAAGCTAGTAATTAGCTTGGCTTTTTGCTGATAGAACCGTTCTCGAGCGTAACTCGAGCTAACGAACTTTTAGCAAAAAGCTCGAGTTCTAGTTCAATCTAGAACACCTCCCAAAATCACTCGAACCGCGAACTGGAGAACCACGAACCGCGCTCAACTCTAGTTGAGAGTCCCCTACTGTAGAGACATCAGGTGGCTATAAACATATGCAAATTGAAGATGTTCTTCCTCCATTCCCTCTTGTATCACGGTGAATGATTTTTCCAAAAATAATGTGTAAAGGATGACCTACTTACTTCTACAGGTGTTCGTACTGAAAAAATCTGTTGTCTCAATAGGGCTTCAATAAGTAACATGTGTCGTGCTCCGGGACAGCCGGGCTGCTCGGATCTGGCCGATCCATGGCTCGAGGGGTTCCAGATCTGGGGGCACCATCGACCAGCTTTAAATAAAAATATAATAAAAATAAAATAATAAGAAGTCCGACTACGACACTCGCGGTTTGTGGCCAGGGATGGTAGGGCCGCCGCTGCGGGTTCCCACTGGGGTTTATGGATGGGGCAGGATGGATGGTAGAGCCCTCCACGAGCAGGGCTTTTCTACAGGGGTAAGTGAAGGGTTAACATGAAGGTGCAGGACAATAAGTCAGTCCAGACAGGGAGTACAGTTTGATTATCTTTACTTTCTGGGTTTGCACTCTGGAGATGTGCTGGATCCCAGGTGCGCCCGAGTCCTTTATTGCTCTGCCAGCCAACCTGTTGCCACTCTCCCACTGATGCACTCTGGTGTATTTGTCGGTCCTCCCTGGCATGGAGCTCCTGGAGGTCCGTCTGCTGTCTGGTGCCTGGGTCCTGCCACAGGCAGCTTAGACTGTTTAATGGAATATGTCCTGGTCCTCCCTTTGCTGCTGTTGCCTCGGACGTTAGTGGTGGCAGATGAGTCCTGGAAACCCACCCGCCTGGCAGAGTTAACAGATGGCTTGAAGTCTTGGTATGTTTCAGTATCTGCACCCCGTTCGTGCAAAGTACTGGGAGCCCTGGATGTCTACCCCACAGGATCCCTCGGTTCTTGGAGCTTGCTCTCTCGCTCTCCAGCTACTTTCTCCTCCGAGTGGTTGATCTTTCTACTCAGGTCTTTCGAGGTCTTTGCTACTTTCAATATGTCTCAAGATTCCTTTGTCTGTCTTGACACCTGTCCTTTTACTACCGCTGACTTCTCTTCTCAACTCCTTCCTCTTTCAACTCCTTTCTCTCTCACTGTCTTCCGCAGACTAGCCACACTTCCAGGTCACTCGCTCCTCCCCCAGGTCTGGTCCTTCCCTTCCTAGTTGGCTGCCTGTGAGCTCACAGGGCTCAGCCCTGTCACCTTGTTCTAAGGGGGGGTCTCCCGCCCTAGTTGTGAGTGTAAGTGTCCCAGTGTGCTAGTGTGTGTACTGGCTGGCACAGTCATGTTGGACCCGAGCTGTTACCTTGTTGTTACCTTATTTTTGTGACACCTGGTTACCGCAGGGGCGTTCCATTCCCCCTTGGTTAAATCCAGCACGTCCGCGGGCTGTAATTCAAATAGGTCATACTGCAGTTTTTACATGCAAAACATTGTAAACATTTTCAAATATTTTTCAAACATTTCTTTCCTTGTGAGAGGCACATTTTCTTAAACATTGCAACCTGGTTTCACCTTCCTTACTACCTGCCACCCAGAGTCTCTGGCACCACTGCTTAGTGGTTTCCCACCCAAAGTCCCTGGTGTCCTTTTGTTCCTGGATAAACAAAGTGGTAAAGTCCTGGGAGAGTGTCACCGGTTCCTGTGGTGAAGGGGTCCTGGCCTGCTCCCCCACGAACCCTTTCTGCATCTGCCGCCCTCCTGGGAACAGTCCTGTACAGCAGGCTGAAGGTTTAACCAGGTTTAGCACACAATAGTGCAACTTATTTACATTGAAAGTTTGTGTCACTTCCAGTCCTGAGTAGAGTTGAGCGCGGTTCGCGGTTCGTGGTTCTCCAGTTCGCGGTTCGAGTGATTTTGGGGGCTGTTCTAGATCGAACTAGAACTCGAGCTTTTTGCTAAAGCTCGATAGTTCTAGTTACGTTCGAGAACGGTTCTAGCAGCAAAAAGCCAAGCTAATTACTAGCTGGCTTTCCGCTGTAATAGTGTAAGTCACTCTGTGACTCACACTATTATGAAATTTCAGCGTATAGTGTGCGGGAACAGCGCATTCAGATCACTGCTGCTGGGATAATGGCGATCGCCATTTTTTTTTTCCTTGTCTTCTTTCCCTAAGCGCGCGCATGTAGTGGGGCGGGCCAGCATGTCAGCCAATCCCAGACACACACACAGCTAAGTGGACTTTTAGCCAGAGAAGCAATGTCCCTGCATTTTAAATACGGGCATCTGCCCGTCTGGGTGTCAGTCACCGCTGGCGTAGCTCCTGTCTCCGATACTGCTGTGTACGCTCTACACACAGCGCTATACAGAATAGGGATAGAAGTTTCTATTAGCCCTTGTAAGGGCTAATACCAGCAGGCTCAGAGCCATAGGTGACAGTCAGGTCCGTGAAAACAGATTTTAACAGCTACACAAGATAACAGTGTCTGTGTAGCTAAGTTCAGGGATTTCCTCGCTGCATTTCCCCATTAAGAGGGATAAAAAGTGAGGCTTCCTTTCCTCTACCCAGACCCACAACCCTGCCACTGTACCCTCCTGCCCTTTGCAAACTCAAGCTCATTGTTACTAAGCCATTATACTAGCAAACACTGAGTAAACTTAGTGGCATCCTAAAAGTGGCTGTTGGACTTCCATTAGTGTCCTACTAGTGCAAATCTATTTGCAGAACCTCTGCATTGCACACTCAAACTCATTGTTACTAAGCCATTATATTAGCAAACACTGAGAAAACTTAGTGGCATCCTAAAAGTGGCTGTTGGACTTCCATTAGTGTCCCACTAGTGCAAATCTATTTGCAGAACCTCTACATTGCACACTCAAACTCATTGTTACTAAGCCATATATATGCATTATAGTAGCAAACACTGAGTAAACTTAGTGGCATCCTAAAAGTGGCTGTTGGACTTCCATTAGTGTCCCACTAGTGCAAATCTTTTTGGAGCCCCTCTGCATTGCACACTCAAACTCATTGTTAGTAAGCCATTATACTAGCAAACACTGAGTAAACTTAGTGGCATCCTAAAAGTGGCTGTTGGACTTCCATTAGTGTCCCACTAGTGCAAAGCTATTTGCAGCACCTCTGCATTGCACACTCAAACTCATTGTTACTAAGCCATTATACTAGCAAACTATGCTGCCAGTTTAATGTCCGTAGTTGCATTGTCAGGGATAATTATTGTTGTTTATTCTGCTGTTAATAAAGCTAGACCACCGCTGCAATCTACACCACCTCTCAATTTTTACTACCACATTTTAAGTGCACAATCTTGTCGCAATCAAAATGAGTGGCAAAATGACAGATGCTGGTGGAAAGGTGAAGAGGCGTGTTGGAAAAGGAAAAAAAGGGTTTGTCCGTGGGGAAGGTGGCAAAGCCAGCAAAAGTAAGATGTCTACTACTTATCGTAGACAATCCGATGTGCTCCCTTTTCTACAGACACGAACAACTGGAACAAAGGTAGATGATGGCCAAAAAAGGAAAATGCTTGAATGGATCTCAAGTGGTCCAACAAGTGCCCTCTTCGCCACCTCAACTACCGCATCCAAAAAACACCAGTCCTCTGAGTTGTCAGCCCAATCACACTTGCTTTCTCCCAGCTCTGAAGTCTCCATTTGCCCTGCTCAGTATGGTGGAACTGAGATGGCTGAGTCTGCAGAGCTGTTCAGTCACACTATAGCCTGGGAATCAGAGGTCTGCTCCCAAGCTACAGTGAGTACAGACCAGGAAATGGTCTGCAGTGATGCCCAGAACCTTTGTGACTCAGATTCAGGCCGTGAGGACCAAGTTTCTGAGCATAATGTTGACCTTTTTTCACAAACTGTAACACCTGTTGTTATAGACAATGAGGAACATACTGATGACGATGAGAAGCAGATAACAGATTGGGATGACAACTTAAAATTTCTGGCAGGGCAAGAAGAGGCTCGGTCTGAGGGTGAGGGGAGTGCAAACACAACAATTGATGAGGAAGTTCTAGATCCCATCTACTGTCAACCCACAGTCAGGCACTCGAAGAGGTCAACAGAGGCGGTGGAGGAGCATGCAACCGACAACGAACTTACCTTGCGCCTTCCTGGACAGAGTCAGAGCACTGGTAGCACGTCTACAACTGCATCCTCAGCCACCACTCTGCCTCTGAGTACTAGTCGGGGTGGATCAGCAGGTCGCATGCCCTCTAAGCCGTGCCTAGCCTGGTCCTTTTTTGACATAGCAAAAGATCGCCCAAATTATGTGATCTGTAAAATTTGTCGTGATTCTGTTAGTAGAGGGCAAAACCTCAGCAGTTTGACAACTTCTTCCATGAATCGTCACATGAATAAATATCATATGTCCCAGTGGGAAGCTCACCGTGCTGCAATGCGGCCTAGCGGAGCGAACCATCCACCGCCTGCCCCTTCCAGTCCATCCGCGCGCTCTTCATCTTCTAGGACTGTGGGGACAGCTGTCTCACCTGGTTTTCCACACACAACTTCCACCACTGTAACCGCAACAGGCAGTTTGCTTGGTAGGTCGTCAGTTGGTTTGGAAGGGGAAACAAGTGCGTGTGTACAGCTCTCTCAGACATCGATAGCACCAACGTTGGATGAAGGCAACATCATGTCTACGCCTGCACTTTCCTCACAAACCTGCATTTTTCCAGGGACACCCTGCTCAACACCGTCTACACACAGCAGCCAGATCTCTGTCCCTCAGATGTGGACAAATAAAAGGCCATTTCCTGCGACCCATGACAAAGCTAAGAGGTTTACTTTATCCCTCTGTAAGCTCTTGGCTACCGAAATGCTGCCTTTCCGCCTGGTGGACACACAGGATTTTAGAGACCTTATGTCCGTCGCTGTGCCCCAGTACCAGATGCCCAGTCGCCACTACTTATCTAAGAATGGTGTGCCTGCGCTACACCAGCATGTCTCACACAACATCACCGCTTCGTTGAGAAACTCTGTGTGTCAACGGGTGCATTTCACCACCGATACTTGGACCAGTAAGAATGGACAGGGACGTTACATGTCGCTGACTGGGCACTGGGTAACTATGGTGATAGATGGTGAAGGATCTGCTGCACAAGTCTTGCCATCCCCACGACTTGTGTGTCAATCCTCTGTCTGTCCAAGTTCCGCCACTGCTTATGCCTCCTCCACCTCGTCTGGGTCCTCCACCTCCACCCCAAGCCTGCCTGGTCAGGCCACCAGCGTTCTAACTGCGCAGAAGGAATCACGCAACCCTCATTACTATGCTGGCAGCAGAGCGCAATGGCATCAGGCGGTCTTTAGCTTGAAATGTCTTGGATATAAGAGTCACAGAGGCTGAGTTGTGGGCAGCTCTGGAGACTGAGTTTGGTAAATGGTTGTCTCCAATCAACCTGCAGCCTGGTAATGCTGTGTGTGACAATGCTGCAAACCTGGGTGCGGCCCTTCGCCTGGGCAAGGTGACACACGTGCCTTGTATGGCTCACGTGTTGAACCTTGTTGTGCAGCAATTTTTAACACACTATCCCAGCCTAGATGGCCTTCTGAACAGGGCACGAAAACTGTCTGCTCACTTCCGCCGTTCAACCACCGCTGCTGAGCGACTTGCATCGCTCCAGAAGTCTTTCGGCCTGCCGGTTCATCGCCTGAAATGCGATGTGCCGACATGCTGGAATTCGACTCTCCACATGTTGCAGCGACTGTGGCAGCACCGTCGAGCCCTGGTGCAATACGTCATGACGTATTGCCTGGGCTAACGAGATGCAGAGGTGGGGCAGATCACCCTGATGGAGTGGTCTCAGATCAAGGACCTATGCACCCTTCTGCACAGTTTCAACATGGCGACGAATATGTTTAGCGCTGACAATGCCATTATCAGCATGACAATTCCAGTCATTTACATGCTGGAGCACACGCTAAACACTATTCGGAGTCAGGGGGTGGGACAACAGGAAGGGGAGGAACTACAGGAGGATTCATATGCGCAAGAGACAATAACATCACCAAGGTCCAGACGTTCATCATCACCAACGCGGCAGGCATGGGACCATGGGGGACAGGGATCAACAAGGGCGCATGGTAGCAGGTGAAATGTTGAGGAAGGTGCAGGAGAACATGAAGAAATGGAGGATGAACTGTCCATGGACATGGAAGACTCAGCGGATGAGGGAGACCTTGGTCAAATTTCAGTTGAAAGAGGTTGGGGGGAGATGTCAGAGGAAGAAAGAACGGTTAGCACCTCTATGCCACAAACACAGCGTGGACTTGGTCCGCATGGCTGCGCCAGACACATGAGCGCCTTCTTGCTGCACTACCTCCAACATGACCCTCATATTGTCAAAATTAGATTTGATGATGAGTACTGGCTTGCCACACTATTAGATCCCCAGTACAAGTCCAAATTTTGTGACATAATTCCAGCCATAGAAAGGGACGCACGTATGCAGGAGTATCAGTAGAAGCTGTTACTCGATCTTAGCTCGGCTTTTCCACCAAAAAACCGTGCAGGTGCAGGGAGTGAATCTCTCAGTTGTAACTTGACAAACATGGGACGGTCTCGTCATCTTCAACAGTCTACCTGTACCAGTAACACCGTATCTGGTGCTGGTAACAGCAATGTTATTGAATCTTTTCATAATTTTTTTAGACCATCCTTTGCAAGGCCACCAGAGACAACAAGTCTGACACATAGTCAACGGCTGGAGAGGATGATACAGGAGTATCTCCAAATGAACATCGATGCCATTACTTTGCAAATGGAGCCTTGCTCATTTTGGGCTTCAAATCTTGAAAAATGGCCAGAGCTCTCCACTTACGCCTTGGAGATTTTGTCGTGTCCAGCTGCTAGCGTTGACTCTTAACGTGTCTTCAGTGCTGCTGGGTGTGTGCTGACAGATAAGCGCATGCGTCTGTCCAATGACAATGTGGACAGACTAACGTTCATCAAAATGAACAAGTCATGGATCCAGAAGGAATTTACTACCCCTGAGTCATCCTGGGGAGAGTAAATGCTTGTGGATTTGGAATGTGCTTGATGCAAATGTACCTGTGAAGTGTACAACTGGGGCACAACTGCTGCTACTGAAGTGGTGGGTGTCTGTGTGGCCCAATTTTTACAAAAAAGGGAGACTTCTTGGAGTAACCCTTGCTGTGTTTTTTAAAAGGAGCCAAGATGAACAGAGCTGGGATCAGGAAAGACTTAGCTACCTACCCCGTTGTCATCCTGAGGACGGTTAAGGATGGCGTATTTTTGGATGTGCTTGATGCAAATCTAGCTGTGAAGTGTACAACTGGGGCACAAGTGCTGCCACTGAAGGGGTGGGTGTGTGTGTGTGGCCCAATTTTTGGAAAAAAGGGAGACTCCGCTTGGAGTAACCCTTGCTTGCTGTGCTTTTTAAAAGGAGCCAAGATGAACAGAGCTGGGATCAGGAAAGACTTAGCTACCTACCCCGGTGTCATCCTGGGGATGGTTAAGGTAAGGGTGGCGTATTTTTGAATGTGCTTGATGCAAATCTACCTGTGAAGTGTACAACTAGGGCACAGGTGCTGCCACTGATGGGGTGTCTGTGTGGCACAATTTTTGGAAAAAAGGGAGACTCTTCTTGGAGTAACCCTTGCTGTGTTTTTTAAAAGGAGCCAAGACGAACAAGTCATGGTTCAGCAAAGACTTTGCTACCTACCCCGGTGTCATCCTGGGGACGGTTAAGGATGGCGTATTTTTGAATGTGCTTGATGCAAATCTACCTGTGAAGTGTACAACTAGGGCACAAGTGCTGCCACTGATGGGGTGTCTGTGTGGCCCAATTTTTGGAAAAAAGGGAGACTCCGCTTGGAGTAACCCTTGCTTGCTGTGTTTTTTAAAAGGAGCCAAGATGAACAGAGCTGGGATCAGGAAAGACTTAGCTACTTACCCCGGTGTCATCCTGGGGACGGATAAGGATGGCGTATTTTTGAATGTGCTTGATGCAAATCTTGCTGTGAAGTGTACAACTGGGGCACAAGTCCTGCCACTGAAGGGTTGGGTGTGTGTGTGGCCCAATTTTTGGAAAAATGTGAGACTCTGCTTGGAGTCACCTTGCAGTGTATTACATGATTTTAGAAGGGCGTGCCATGCCTATATCTGTGTCTTCTCCTCTTTTTCCTTGTCCAGCTCTTTTGTTTTCGCATGAGTATATGTCCTTGTCACTTTTCCATGTGTTTGTGTTGTGTTGTGAGTTGTTTGTCACCTTTTGGACACCTTTGAGGGTGTTTTCTAGGTGTTTTTATGTGTTTGTGATTGCCTCCCATTGTTTCCTTTGCGGTTCGAGCGGTTCGCCGAACCGAACTCGAACGGGACCTCCGTGCGGCGAACCGAACTCGAGCCGAACCACGGCCGGTTCGCTCATCTCTAGTCCTGAGACTTATGTCCATGGTTAACTTTTTCAAAGCAAAACTTTTGCAAATTTCTCAAAGTTTAATATATTTGGCAGAATTACATTTGATAACTATTTACATTTTATTCAATAACATATTTATTCTTTATACCCATTCACCTAGTTTTGTTGGGGGTCTATCAATGTTGCTGTGACTGGATCTACGCAAGATGACTATCCCACTAATAGAGATGAGCGGTGTTCGAATCGAACCGTTTGCCAATTTTAAATTCGACTTGTTTTGGGTGATGTTCGAGCCGTTCGACGAACTCGAACGATTTGCCTAACATTCGACCGCTTGAGTTACCGTTCGATAACGGTTCGATCACCAAAAGCGTAGCTAGTTACAAGCTGGCTTTTCACTGTAATACTGTCAGTCACTGTTTAATAATGATATTATCAAAATTCATTGTATAGTGAGCGGGGGGTACGGGGTTTGTATCAGTGCTGCTGAGTGCTGAAAGAATGGCGATCAACATTTTTTTTTCCTAACCGCGTGTACAGTGGGGCGGGCCAGGCTGTCAGCCAATCACAGACACACTCAAAGCAAATTGGATTTTTGCCAGACAAGCAAGGGCATGTTGAATTGGCTGTGCATGTCACATATCCTTGCCCTATAAGACCCGGCCATTTTCCCCATCGCTGCCTTTATCTCAGTGCTGCGGGTGTGTGTCAGTCACCGCTCCCGCTGCTGCTGCTGTCAGCGCTATACACTTAAAAAGAGTAATCTACACATCGGTTTAGGGATTAGGGACTACTTGTAATTTCAGCCCTTTTCAGGGCTAGAGTAGAGCAGTTCATAGCCATTTTTGCTAGGCAGGTCTCTGCCAAAGCTGTACAAGGGTTTTCACAGCGTCTGTCTAAATCAGCTCAGGCAATTTTTTGGGGCATAGTATCAGTGTCTGTGATAGTCAGTGACGTACCTCTGCTGTCAAGAAAGCTACCCCACCTCTCCATTCCACACCACCTCTCCATTTCTGCTACGCAATTTTAACTAAAAAAAGTGCAGGCAATTCTCTGGGGGATAGCATCAGTGTCTGTGATAGTCAGTGACGTACCTCTTCTGTCAAGAAAGCTACCCCACCTCTCCATCTCTAGTAGCCAATTTGTAACTGCAGCTAGTACAGCCAAACTGTGAGGAAGGCGCAGGCATAGATATAATGTTCCCTTCATCCAAAGGTGGTGCTCTCGATGTCTGAGAGAGCTCAACACCAGCAGCTGTTTCCACTTCCAAAACAACTGACGACCTGCCAATCCCACTGCCTGTTGTGGGTAAAGAGGTGAAAGGTCTGCATCCAAAGGCATGTGTGACTGCTGTCCCCACAGTCACAGAGGATGAAGAGCACGCAGATGCACTTGATGGGGCAGATGGTGGTTGCCACGCCCCGCTAGGCCGCATTGTAGCACAGTGAGCTGCCCACTGTGACTTATGCTTCATTTAAAATCGTGTACAGCGTAGGCTCCCCAGTATACAGCAAAACCACGCACCAGGAAAAGGACTTTAGGCAGTTGGGTTAATAAATGATTGTTTAACTTTACCAAAACAAACAATAAAAAACATGCATAAAGCAGAAAAAATAGAACAATCTATTCACAAGGCCAAAAGCCTACACCCCTATGCTGAGCCACCACTCGTAATAGCGATTTATACCGCCTTCTCACCAACCTTTGCCTAACCAAAGGACTGTCTAAACAGTCGCCTAATACCTGGTAATCCCTCTGGGTAGCAGGAGTAATTGTGTGTGTGCAATCACGACCTACCAGTGGCGCATCACAAGAGCTTACAACTTATCTACCTAAATATAGACAAAACCCATTAACCCCCCTGAATACCCTTGTTTGCTGAAGCCTCACAGATAAGGCAGATGAGAAAAGTGGTAAGGCTAACCGCACAGCTCAGCAACACAGTCCTGGAAATCTTCTAAAGCAACAGTCAATGCAAACATGTGTCGCTGTCCCTTTAAGAATATAATTGTAACTGACAAACTGACAGAGCAGAACCAGCAAGTCTTATCTATATATATAATTGCCTTATTCTGTCTGTCTGTCTGTCTGTCTATCTGTCTGTCTGTCTGTCATGCTCCGAAATTGTGTCCTTACGGTGACACAAAGCTGATTGGCCGCTGGGCTCGCCATGGCCCCGCCCCCCCACACGGATTGGCCTCTCGCCCCGGCTCTCTGCAGGCCCCGCCCCCCTCACGCAATGCACGCTCGCTGTGGCCCAACTGACACGGGGCTCCGATTCCCAGGTGAGTACACACACACACATCAGATCACACTCACTCTCACACACACCTCACACATCACATCCACACATCACAACATGCTGGGATATCACTTGCTTCTACACCGGCTCCGTCAGGATCCCGGCAGCGCCACACATAACCTTGCGATGCTGGGATCTTCACGGAGGCCGTGAAAGCTGGTAACCATTATACACATCGGGTAACTAAGGTCCCTTAGTTACCCGATGTGTATCATAGTTACCAGTGTACACCGGCTCACACTCACTCTCACACGCACATCACACACACATCACACACACATCACATCGCATCCACACATCAAGGTCCTGCAGCTGCAGAACATACATAACATAACAGCACACACACACACACATAACAGCACACACATAACAGCACACACATAACAGCACACACATAACAGCACACACAAATCAGATCACACTCACACACACACATCACATCGCATCCAAATACTCACAACATCCTGGGATATCGCTTGCTTCTCGGCGGCGATATTGTGCTGTGAGCTTCCAGGACCTGACGGAGGATCACATGGCCAGAAGCATGTGATATCCCCGGATGTTGTGAGCATCAGCGCGTATGTGCAATATCGTCAGTGTCTGTGTGTGTGAGTGTATGCGATCGGGTGTGTGTGAGTGGATGCGATCGGGTGTGTGTGAGTGGATGCGATCGGGTGTGTGTGAGTGGATGCGATCGGGTGTGTGTGAGTGGATGCGATCGGGTGTGTGTGAGTGGATGCGATCGGGTGTGTGTGTGAGTGGATGCGATCGGGTGTGTGTGAGTGTATGCGATCGGGTGTGTGTGAGTGGATGCGATCGGGTGTGTGTGAGTGGATGCGATCGGTTGTGTGGGTGAGTGGATGCGATCGGGTGTGGGTGAGTGTCGGCAGAGGAGCACGGCGTGCTGGAGGAGGCTGGGAGCAGAGAGGCTGATCTTGGGGAAGGCTGGGAGGGGGGAGGCTGATGCTGAGGGAGGCTGGAAGGACAGAGGCTGAGCAAACGTGCTCCATCCGCCATACTGCGCACTCCCCATCGTGCTGCATCCCCCATGCTGCGCACTCCCAAACGTGGTCCATCCGCCATGCTGCGCACTCCCAAACGTGGTCCATCCGCCATGCTGCGCACTCCCAAACGTGCTCCATCCGCCATACTGCGCACTCCCAAACGTGCTCCATCCGCCATACTGCGCACTCCCCATCGTGCACCATCCGGCATGCTACGCACTCCCAAGCGGATGGAGCATGATGGGGGGTGCGCAGCATGGCGGATGGAGCACGTTTGGGAGTGCGCAGCATGGCGGATGGAGCACGTTTGGGAGTGCGCAGCATGACGGATGGAGCACGTTTGGGAGTGCGCAGCATGACGGATGGAGCACGTTTGGGAGTGCGCAGCATGCCGGATGGTGCACGATGGGGAGTGCGCAGTATGGCGGATGGAGCACGTTTGGGAGTGCGCAGCATGGCGGATGGAGCACGTTTGAGAGTGCGCAGCATGGCGGATGGAGCACGTTTGAGAGTGCGCAGCATGGCGGATGGACCACGTTTGGGAGTGCGCAGCATGGCGGATGGAGCACGTTTGGGAGTGCGCAGCATGGCGGATAGAGCACGTTTGGGAGTGCGCAGCATGACGGATGGAGCACGTTTGGGAGTGCGCAGCATGACGGATGGAGCACGTTTGGGAGTGCGCAGCATGGCGGATGGAGCACGTTTGGGAGTGCGCAGCATGCCGGATGGTGCACGATGGGGAGTGCGCAGTATGGCGGATGGAGCACGTTTGGGAGTGCGCAGCATGGCGGATGGAGCACGTTTGGGAGTGCGCAGCATGGCGGATGGAGCACGTTTGGGAGTGCGCAGCATGGCGGATGGAGCACGTTTGGGAGTGTGCAGCATGGCGGATAGAGCACGATGGGGAGTGTGCAGCATGGCGGATGGAGCACGTTTGGGAGTGCGCAGCATGGCGGATGGAGCACGTTTGGGAGTGTGCAGCATGGCGGATAGAGCACGATGGGGAGTGCGCAGCATGGCGGATGGAGCACGTTTGGGAGTGCGCAGCATGGGGGATGCAGCACGATGGGGAGTGCGCAGTATGGCGGATGGAGCACGTTTGGGAGTGCGCAGCATGGCGGATGGACCACGTTTGGGAGTGCGCAGCATGGCGGATGGAGCACGTTTGGGAGTGCGCAGCATGGGGGATGCAGCATGATGGGGGGTGCGCAGCATGGGGGATGGAGCACGATGGGAGGTGCACACCTCCCCCCAACACACACACACACGCGCACTGCACAACACACACACACTAGGAATCACAAACAACGCCCTACACAGACACCCACACACACAGACAACGCTGCACACACAAATATACGCACATACTGCACAACACACACATTGCTCAAAACATACCTCCCCCCAAAACACACCACACACACACAAACCGCACAACACACACACACACACAACGCTACAGACACACAGCGCTCCACAAACAACGCAACACACGCAACACACATACAACACCGCTCTCACCCCCCACGACACTCAGAACATGTACAGCGCCCTACACAAACACTTGGTAACTACACACAACAACATCTATATATATATATATATATATATATATATAACAAAAATCATACATGAACTACACAATACATAAATTCTAGAAACCCGATGCGTAGAATCGGGCCACCTTCTAGTCTATATATATAATTGCCTTATTCTGTCTGTCTGTCTGTCTTGCTCCAAAATTGTGTCACGTGACAGTGTCACCGTGACTGTCATAAAAGTGACAACTGTCGGATTGGCCGCTGGGCTCGGCCTGGCCCCCCCCCCACGGATTGGCCGCTCGCCTCGGCCTGGCCCCGCCCCCCGCATGGATTGGCCGCTCGCCCCGACCCTCTGCACGCATCGACCGCTCGGCCACGCCCCTTCCCCCGAATTCAAACGAAGCCCCGACTCCCCCAGCCCAGACATAACCATGCGATGCTGGGATCGTGACGGAGCCAGTGTACGCTGGTAACCATGATACACATCGCGTAACTATAGGTAGCGCTTCCCTTAGTTACCCGATGTGTATCATGGTTACCAGCGAACACCGGCTCCCGGTACACATGTGCAGAAAGCCGACATACGCTGCGGTCAATAATGAAGTGTCATGCAGCGGTGAAAGAGTTAAAGACACTGCAAGACACTTCATTATAGGCAGCGGGCACCCCCAGAAGAGAGAAGACAGAAGAAAGAAGACCCCGCAGTCATACTCACCAGACGCCGACCGGGAGCAGGTGAGCGCATCAAGGTCCTGCAGTGGCGGAACACACACACACACACATAAGAACAGACACACACACATCAGATCACACTCACTCACTCTCACACACACCTCACACACACATCAGATCGCATCCACACACTCACAACATCCAGTAATATCGCTTACTTCTCGGCGGCGATACTGTGCGTGCAGTGACCTTCCAGGACCTGCCAGAGGATCACATGGACGGAAGCATGTGGTATCTCTGGATGTTGTGAGTGCGTATGTGCGATATCGTCAGTGTGTGTGTGCGTGTATGCGATCGGATGTGTGCGTGTATGCGATCGGATGTGTGCGTGTATGCGATCGGATGTGTGCGTGTGTTCTGATGTGAGAGTGTATGCGATCGGATCTGTGAGTGTCGGCAGAAGGCAGAGGAGCACGGCGTGCAGCACAGCTGCTGGGACCGCCCACCGGAGGGCACAGGGAGAAGTGGGGTGTGAGTGTATGCGATCAGATGTGTGCGTGTATACTGTCTGATGTGTGACTGTGGAGCACGATGGGGAGTGCGCAGCATGGGGGATGGAGCACGATGGGGGGTGCGCAGCATGGGGGATGGAGCACGATGGGGAGTGCGCAGCAAAGGGGATGAAGCACGATGGGAGTGCGCAGCATGGGGGATGGAGCACGATGGGGGGTGCGCAGCATGGGGGATGGAGCACGATGGGGGGTGCGCAGCATAGGGGATGGAGCACGATGGGGGGTGCGCAGCATGGGGGATGGAGCACGATGGGGGGTGCGCAGCATGGGGGATGGAGCACGATGGGGGTGCACACCTCCCCCCAAAACACACACACAGCGCCACACGCGCACCGCACAACACACCACACACACACTGGGAACCACAAACACCGCCCTACACAGACACCCACACACACAACACCCAACACACAAACACCACGGCATACACAAATATACGCACATACCGCACAACACACACACTGCACAAAACATACCTCCCCCAAAACACACACACGCACTCCACATCCACACAAACCGCGCAACACACACAGCACCACACACAGACAACACTGCAGACACACAGCACTCCACAAACAACGCAACACTCACAGCGCAACACACATACAACACCGCTCTCACACACCCCCACACCCAGACAACACCCAGAACATTTACAGCGCCCTACACAAACACTGGCAACTACACACAACAACATCGATATATCTAACAATAAACATACATTAACTACACAATAAATTCTAGAATACCCGATACGTTAGAATCGGGCCACCTTCTAGTTGTCTATATAGTCGGCCTAAGCAGAACAGATATGTGTTTTTTTACCAAAACAAAGTGTTGCGTGCATGCAGTCCTGGCTGGGCCTAGTCTACCGTACCCGGGTACTGTGGTGTCCAGCTGCCATAAATACAGACTTGAAGATCCTCTCAAGGTAATCAGTATAGCCAGCAACCGGCGGTCTCCGGCACTGGATGCTACTCACACGCGTTACGGTCCTCCTGACCAAACTCCAACACGAGTCTCCTCACAACCTACCTAAGTGTTTCTGCGGTGGCTCCTTTCTGTTACGCACATTTTTCCCTTTTCCTTCAGCTCACATACAGCAGCTCCTCTGGTCTCTAAGTCCACAGCCGAAGACCGTTTTGTTGTTGCTATAGTGACCAAACAATCAAAGGCAGATGCAAAACAGCGGCCCCTTGTGGGTGGACAGCAACAATGCATACAATAGACAGTAAATAAGCATTTTGAATTTACAGTGAATAAAGGTCATTTATACACTTTTACCCTTTTACATGTGAATAACAATGCATACAATGAATGGCCAATAAGCATCTTGCATTCACAGTGGATAAAGGTCATCAATACACCCTCACCCTATCACTTCATATCCATGTAACGGTTCATGGACGAAGTACTCAAACTAGTGAGTTTTTGGCCTCTACTTACAAATTGGTGACAAATCTTACAGATGACATGAGTTGGGTGATCCTTTATGATGTCAAAAAGGGCCCAGGCTAGGCAAGGCTTACAGCCCATGCGACCTGCAGAGCCACCACGACTTCTGCTCAGAGGCAGAGTTGTGGCTGAGGATGCACTTGTTGACGTGCTTCCAGTACTCCGTCTGTGTCCAGGAAGGAGCAACCTAACCTCCTCGTCAGTAGCATCCTCCTCCACCTCCTCTGTTGACTTCATCGACTGGCTGACTGTGGGTTGACAGTAAGTGGGGTCTCCAACCTCATCATCACCCTGTGTGTTCTCACTCCCCTCGTCCTGACTTCTCAGAGCCAACCTCTTCCTTCCCTGACTGAATAGTAAAGTTCTCGTTCCCATCAGGTATCTCAGTCTCACCAGCATGTTCCCCATTGTCTCCACCAAGAGGAGTTACAGTTTGGGAATGAGGATCTACATTATGCTCAGAACCTTCTTCATCTATGCCTGGATCTGACTCACAAAGCTTCTGGGCATCAGTGCAGATAATTTCTTTGTTTGGACTCACTGCAGCTTTGGAGCAGACCTCTGATTCCCAGGCTATAGTGTGACTGAACAGCTCTGCAGACTCAACCATCTCTGTTACCCCATACTCAGCAGGGCGGGTGGAGACTTGAGAGCTGTTAGGAAGCAAGTGCCATTGGGGTGACACCACAGAAGAATGGAGTATTTGGGATATTGAAGTTGAGGTGGAGGAGAGACCACTTGATGGAGCACTTGAGATCCATTTAGGCTCTGCTGTTTTGGTGCCCCATCTACATTTGGTAGCAATGGTCGTGTCCGTAGCAAAGGGATCATATCAGATTATCCACGGGAAGAAGTAGACATCTTATTTTGGCTGGAAGATGGTGCTATGAATCAGTGCCGCCGTAGCCGCAAGCAGCCTGCTGCGGTTCCAGTTGCGCCCAGGCATCAGCTGCCATTTTTGGCCGTGCCTCGGGTCGTCTAGCTGGCTGCTTCATCCTCCATGTCTAAGTGTGGAGAGGCGGCTAGTGCGCATGCGTGTGCCGATTTACCCCAGCCACAGCCTAATCCAGTGTTTCGCCTAGTGAGCATGCTCAGCCTGACTGTGCCATTCCTGAGGATAAGTCCTCAGTTCGAGCTACTGAGCATGCTCCCACACTTAGTGTGAAAAGCCTCTTTGCACAGGTACTTGGACTCCGTGCCGTGTCAAAGTCCTGTGTTGTGCCTATTGAGCATGCTCAAGCTGTTGTTCAGGCTACTGAGCATGCTCAGGCACTTAGTGCATCAGAGGCTAGGTCCGGTAAGGACCTCATTGGCCATATCCGTGAGGTGGCAGGCCCTGATAGACCAGAGGGCATCAGGTGTCCTGATGATGTGGCCACTCCGGACTGGTTCGCAGAGGCCGCCCCTATGACTTGGCACCTCATCATTGTTCATCAGACGATGACTGGTGAGGTGTTTGGGGCGTGGCTGCCATGAGGTCATCAGTGAAGTGGCGGTTCCGGATAGGTTGCTGGTTATGTCACTGATGACGTGGCACTCTGCTATTAGCTCCTGGAGGTGCATTGTGGTCCACCCTTGGCTGGGGCGGACCCAGGTTACAAAAGGGGCTGGAGACACATGGAGGTGCGCAGTCTTCTATTGTGCTCAGACAGAGCTCACATCCATGTGTTGAACCCATTGCGGCTTTAGGACAGAGGTAGGCAGGGATAGGGCGTCGGTGCTGGACGCCACCACACTTTGTAATGTGGCACGGTTACGACCAGCTCCTGTCCTACCAGTCCTGCTTGTGCAGCCCAGTGGCATTAACTGGGCTGCTGCTGCGCCTGCTGTCCACAGGTGTGCCCCCTACGCACACGGCAGCATACCCCAGGGCCCCTGTGTTGTTAATAGGGAGTGCTTGGGCTGGGTGTGTGGATCCTGTGACGCTAACACGGTTCACAGTCTCCTGATCCGAGTGTCATCTAACTCAGGCTCCTATTAGTTTTAGAGCCACCCAGCTCTGTATCCTCCGCCTAACCTTCGGGTTGCCAGCATCTCCTTTTCCATCTGGGAGCACGGTGGACCCCGACTGGCGATTGGGATATATACCACCTTATCCTAATCTGCCAGTACCCCCGTAACAGATGGTGTTTCATCAGCAGATGTTACTGTTGCTTTACCACCAACCCCACGGACACAAACTTTTTTTCCCTTTCCAACACTTCTGTTCCCCTTTGCACCAGCATCTGCCCTTTTTCCACTCATTTTGTATATGACCAACTTTTAAACTCTGCAGGGACATCCTACTCAACGCCGTCTCAGCACAGCAGCCAGCCCTCGGTCCCTCAGATGTGGACAAGTAAAAGACCATTTCCTCCTAGCCATGACAAAGCTGTGAAATTCTTTCTGTGCACCACTGGTGTTTAATGGAAAAGCTGATCTAAGATTGCGTACCTGCTTCTGCTGATACTCCTGCATACGTGCGTCCATTTCTATGGCAGAAATTATTTCGCCAAATTTGGCCACAGACAGCACTTAAGTGGCATCAATTTTCCCACAGTTGCAAACTTAAAATGGTTATTTTCATGAAGCCTATTAAAAAATCCACAAGCCTTTAGTCTCCCCAGGATGACACAGGGGTAGAAAAGTCCTTGCGGATCCATGACTTGTTCATCTTGATGAACGTTAGTCTGTCCACATTGTCACTGGACAGACTCGTGCGCTCATCTGTCAGCACACACCCAGCAGCACTGAAGACACGTTCCAAGAGAACGCTGGCTGCGGGACACGACAAGATCTCCAAGGCGTAAGTGGCGAGCTTAGGCCATTTTTCCAGATTGGAAGCGCAAAATGAGCAAGGCTCCAGTTGCAAAGTCATGGCATCGATGTTCATTTGGAGATACTCCTGTATCATCCTCTCCAGCCGTTGACTATGTGTCAGACTTCTTGTGTTGTGTTATGTAAAAAAATCATGAAAAGATTCAATAAAATTGCTGTTACCAGCACCAGATACGGTGCTGCTGGTACGGGTAGACTGTTGAAGATGACGAGACCGTCCCATGTTTGTCGAGCTACAACTGGGAGATTCACTCCGTGCACCACAGGTGTTTTGTGGAAAAGCAGAGTTAAGATCGAGTAACAGCTTTTGCTGATACTCCTGCATACGTGCGTCCCTTTCTATGGCTGGAATTATGTCACAAAATTTGGACTTGTACCGGGGATCTAATAGTGTGGCAAGTCAGTACTCATCATCACTTCTAATTTTGACAATACGAGGGTCATGTTGGAGGTAGTGCAGCAAGAAGGCGCTCATGTGTCTGGCGCAGCCATGCGGACCAAGTCCACGCTGTGTTTGTGGCATAGAGGTGCTAACCGTTCTTTCTTCCTCTGACATCTCCCCCCAACCTCTTTCAACAGAAATTTGACCAAGGTCTCCCTCATCCGCTGAGTCTTCCATGTCCATGGACAGTTCGTCCTCCACTTCTTCATGTTCTCCTGCACCTTCCTCAACATTTCGCCTGCTACCATGCGCCCTTGTTGATCCCTATAACCCCATGGTGCCATGCCTGCCGCCTTGGTGATGATGAACGTCTGGACCTTGGTGATGTTGTTGTCTCTTGCGCATATGAATTCTCCTGTAGTTCCTCCCCTTCCTGTTGTCCCACTCCCTGAGTCCGAATAGTGTTTAGCGTGTGCTCCACATGTAAATGACTGGAATTGTCATGCTGATAATGGCATTCTCAGCGCTAAACATATTCGTCGCCATGTCGAAACTATGCAGAAGGGTGCATAGGTCTTTGATCTGAGACCACTCCATCAGGGTGATCTGCCCCACCTCTGCATCTCGTTGGCCCAGGCTATACGTCATGACGTATTGCACCAGGGCTCGGCGGTGCTGCCACAGTCGCTGTAACATGTGGAGAGTCGAATTCCAGCATGTCGGCACATCGCATTTCAGGCGATGAACCGGCAGGCTGAAAGACTTCTGGAGTGATGCAAGTTGCTCAGCTACGACGGTTGAACGGTTGAACGGCGGAAGTGAGCAGACAGTTTTCGTGCCCTGTTCAGAAGGCCATCTAGGCCGGGAGAGTGTGTTAAAAATTGCTGGACA
Organism: Anomaloglossus baeobatrachus; assembly: GCF_048569485.1. Classification (NCBI taxonomy): domain Eukaryota; kingdom Metazoa; phylum Chordata; class Amphibia; order Anura; family Aromobatidae; genus Anomaloglossus; species Anomaloglossus baeobatrachus. The sequence continues at coordinate 424,330,602 of NC_134353.1, forward strand.
ACAAGGTTCAACAAGTGAGCCATACAAGGCATGTGTGTCACCTTGCCCAGGCGAAGGGCCGCACCCAGGTTTGCAGCATTGTCGCACACAGCCTTACCAGGCTGCAGGTTGATTGGAGACAACCATTTACCAAACTCAGTCTCCAGAGCTGCCCACAACTCAGCCGCTGTGTGACTCTTAGTTCCAAGACATTTCATGACAAAGACCGCCTGATGTCGTTGCACTCTGCTGCCAGCATAGTAATGAGGGGTGCGTGATTCCTTCTGCACAGTTACAACGCTGGTGGCCTGACCAGGCAGGCTTGGGGCGGAGGTGGAGGACCCAGACGAGGTTGAGGAGGCAGAAGCAGTGGAGGAACTTGGACAGAAAGAGGATTGACACACAAGTCGTGCGGCAAGACTTGTGCAGCAGACCCTTCACCATCTATCACCATAGTTACCCAGTGCCCAGTCAGCGACATGTAACGTCCCTGTCCATACTTACTGGTCCAAGTATCGGTGGTGAAATGCACCCGTTCACACACACAGTTTCTCAAGGAAGCGCTGATGTTGTGTGCGATATGCTAGTGTAGCGCAGGCACACCTTTTTTAGAGAAGTAGTGGCGACTGGGCATCTGGTACTGGGGCACTGCGACAGACATAAGGTCTCTAAAATCCTGTGTGTCCACCAGGCGGAAAGGCAGCATTTCGGTAGCCAAGAGCTTACAGAGGGATAAAGTCAACCTCTTAGCTTTGTCATGGGTCGCAGGAAATGGCCTTTTATTTGTCCGCATCTGAGGGACAGAGATCTGGCTGCTGTGTGTAGACGGTGGTGAGTAGGGTGTCCCTGGAAAAATGCAGGTTTGTGAGGAAAGTGCAGGCGTAGACATGATGTTGCCTTCATCCAACGTTGGTGCTATCGATGTCTGAGAGAGCTGTTCACACGCACTTGTTTCCTCTTCCAAACCAACTGATGACCTACCAAGCAAACTGCCTGTTGCGGTTACAGTGGTGGAAGTTGTGCGTGGAAAACCAGGTGCGACAGCTGTCCCCACAGTCCTAGAAGATGAAGAGCGCGCGGATGCACTGGAAGGGGCAGGCGGTGGATGGTCTGCTCTGCTAGGCTGTATTGCAGCATGGTGAGCTTCCCATTGGGACATATGATATTTATTCATGTGACGATTCATGGAAGAAATTTTCAAACTGCTGAGGTTTTGCCCTCTACTAACAGATTCACGACAAATTTTACATATCACATGATTTGGGCGACTTTTTGCTATGTCAAAAAAGGACCAGGCTAGGCAAGGCTTAGAGGGCATGTGACCTGCTGAGCCACCCCGACTAGTGCTCAGAGGCAGAGTGGTGGCTGAGGATGCAGTTGTAGACGTGCTACCAGTACTCCTCCTCTGTCCAGGAAGGCGCAAGGTAACTTCGTTGTCAGTAGCATCCTCCTCCACCGCCTCTGTTGACCTCCTCGAGTGCCTGACTGTGGGTTGACAGTAGGTGGGATCTAGAAGTTCCTCATCAAGCATTGTGTTTGCACTCCCATCCCCCTCAGACCAAGCTTCTTCCTGCCCTGAACGAATATCTAAGTTGTCATCCCAATCTGGTATCTGCGTCTCATCGTCATCAGTATGTTCCTCATTGTCTATTACAACAGGTGTTTCAGTTTGTGAATAAGGGTCAACATTATGCTCAGAAACTTGGTCATCACGGCCTGAATCTGAGTCACAAAGGTTCTGGGCATCACTGCAGACCATTTCCTGGTCTGTACTCACTGTAGCTTGGGAGCAGACCTCTGATTCCCAGGCTATAGTGTGACTGAACAGCTCTGTAGACTCAGTCATCTCTGTTCCACCATACTGTGCAGGGCGGATGGAAACTTGAGAGCTGGGAGAAAGCAAGTGTGATTGGGATGACAACTCAGAGGACTAGTGTTTTTTTGATGCGGTAGTTGAGGTGGAGGAGAGGGCACTTGTTGGACCACCTGAGATCCATTCAAGCATTTTCTTTTTTTGGGCAACATCTACCTTTGTTCCAGTTGTTCGTGTTCGTAAAAAAGGGAGCACATCGGATTGTCCACGGAAAGTAGTAGACATCTTACTTTTGCTGGAAGATGGCCTATCTTCAGCAGATGTTAATGGAGCTTTGCCACCGTCCCCACGGACACAACCTTTTTTTCCTTTTCCAACACGCCTGTTCCCTTTTCCACCAGCATCTGTCATTTTGCCACTCATTTTGCTAGCGACAAGAATGTCCACTTAAAATGTGGTAGTAAAAATTGAGAGGTGGTGTAGATTGCAGCGGTGGTCTACCTTTATTGACAGCAGAATAAACAACAATAACTATCCCGGACAATGAAACTATGGCCCTTAAAATGGCAGCACAGTTTGCTACTATAATAGCTTAGTAAAAATGAGTTTGAGTGTGCAATGCAGAGGTGCTGCAAATAGATTTGCACCAGTGGGACACTAATGAAGTCCAACAGCCACTTTTAGGATGCCACTAAGTTTCCTCAGTGTTTGGTATTATAATAGCTTAGTAAAAATGAGTTTGAGTGTGCAATGCAGAGGTGCTGCAAATAGATTTGCACCAGTGGGACACTAAGGAAGTCCAACAGCCACTTTTAGGATGCCACTAAGTTTCCTCAGTGTTTGGTATTATAATGGCTTTGTAACAATGAGCTTGAGTGTGCAATGCAGAGGTGCTGCAAATATCTTTGCACTAGTGGGACACTAATGAAGTCCAGCAGCCACTTTTAGGATACCACTGTTTCCTCAGTGTTTGGTATAATAATGGCTTTGTAGCAATGAGCTTGAGTGTGCAATGCAGAGGTGCTGCAAATAGATTTGCACTAGTGGGACACTAATGAAGTCCAACAGCCATTTTTAGGATGCCACTAAGTTTCCTCAGTGTTTGGTATTATAATGGCTTTGTAACAATGAGCTTGAGTGTGCAATGCAGAGGTGCTGCAAATATCTTTGCACTAGTGGGACACTAATGAAGTCCAACAGCCACTTTTAGGATGCCACTAAGTTTCCTCAGTGTTTGGTATTATAATAGCTTAGTAAAAATGAGTTTGAGTGTGCAATGCAGAGGTGCTGCAAATATCTTTGATCTAGTGGGACACTAATGAAGTCTAACAGCCACTTTTAGGATGCCACTAAGTTTCCTCAGTGTTTGGTATTATTATGGCTTTGTAACAATGAGCTTGAGTGTGCAATGAGGAGGTGCTGCAAATATCTTTGCACTAGTGGGACACTAATGAAGTCCAACTGCCACTTTTAGGATGCCACTAAGTTTCCTCAGTGTTTGGTATTATAATGGCTTTGTAACAATGAGTTTGAGTGTGCAATGCAGAGGTGCTGCAAATAGATTTGCACCAGTGGGACACTAATGAAGTCCAACAGCCACTTTTAAGATGCCACTAAGTTTCCTCAGTGTTTGGTATTATAATGGCTTTGTAACAATGAGTGTTGTGAATGTTAGTTATGTCTTGGCTGCTGGGAGGCTCCCTCTGGTGGCCAGGAAGGGTTTGGACAGAGACCAGGTGGGTTGTGCAGTGGGTGTTTCCTTTCCTATCTCTCTGCTTATTTAAGTCCTGGTCTGATTGCAGGCTGTTGTCGGATGTCAGTTGTTCTTTTTATCTCTAGCCTGCTTAATCCTGCTCTACATCACTTCCACACCAGATAAGTTCTTGCTCTTTATTTATTGCCTGGTTCTTTTGCTTATCTGGGTTTGTCATTTGTTGTGGTTGGTTTCAGTTTATTTCCTAACAGGGATTTTTCCCCTCAGTGGATTGTTGAGGAACTCCCTGCAGTTCTGTGTGGAGTATAGCTCCTTTGGGTCCATTTGTTTATGGCTTGTTGAATTTGTTATAATTCTTGTTTTCTGTTCATTGGTATGACAAGGGCACCTGGTATAGGACGGAGTTCAGATCGAGCGATCTGAGGGCCTTTTTGTACTATCAGGAAGTTGGTATTTTGCAGGGTTTTTCTCTGGCTACCATCAGTCCCTTTCCTGTCCTTTCCTATTTTAGTCAGCGGGGGCCTCACCTTTTGCTAATCCTGTCATGTACCTGTGCATTGTGTTTTTCCTATATCACCGCAGTCTTTGAATGTGGGGGGCTTGCTATTCTTGTCTATTTTCTGAGGCAGAGAGTTATTCATCTTTCCTACCTTTAGGATAGTTAGTTCTCCGGCTGGGTTCACGGTGCACAGGATGTTAGTTCACCCCTCGGCTACTTCTAGTTGTGTTGGTTAGTAAGGGGATGGCGGCCAGATTAGTTGCCAAGGCTCTTGTCACCTTTTTGCCAATGATTTGTGGTGATCTTCCATGGTTCCGGATCATAACAAATGAGCTTGAGTGTGCAATGCAGAGGTGCTGCAAATAGATTTGAACCAGTGGGACACTAATGAAGTACAACAGCCACTTTTAGGATGCCACTAAGTTTCCTCAGTGTTTGGTATTATAATGGCTTTGTAACAATGAGCTTGAGTGTGAAATGCAGAGGTGCTGGAAATATCTTTGCACTAGTGGGACACTAATGAAGTCCAACAGCCACTTTTAGGATGCCACTAAGTTTCCTCAGTGTTTGGTATTCTTATGGCTTTGTAACAATGAGCTTGAGTGTGCAATGCAAAGGTGCTGCAAATATCTTTGCACTAGTGGGACACTAATGAAGTCCAACAGCCACTTTTAAGATGCCACTAAGTTTTCTCAGTGTTTGGTATTATATTAGCTTAGTAAAAATGAGTTTGAGTGTGCAATGCAGAGGTGCTGCAAATAGATTTGCACCAGTGGGACACTAATGAAGTACAACAGCCACTTTTAGGATGCCACTTAGTTTCCTCAGTGTTTGGTATTATAATGGCTTTGTAACAATTAGCTTGGTTGTGCAATAAGGAGGTGCTGCAAATATCTTTGAACTAGTGGGACACTAATGAAGTCCAACAGCCACTTTTAAGATGCCACCAAGTTTCCTCAGTGTTTGATATTATAATGGCTTTGTAACAATGAGTTTGAGTGTGCAATGCAGAGGTGCTGCAAATAGATTTGCATCAGTGGGACACTAATGAAGTCCAACAGCCACTTTTAGGATGCCACTAAGTTTCCTCAGTGTTTGGTATTATAATGGCTTTGTAACAATGAGCTTGAGTGTGCAATACAGAGGTGCTGCAAATATCTTTGCACTAGTGGGACACTAATGAAGTCCAACAGCCACTTTTAGGATGCCACTAAGTTTTCTCAGTGTTTGGTTATATAATGGCTTTGTAACAATGAGCTTGAGTGTGCAATGCAGAGGTGCTGCAAATAGATTTGCACCAGTGGGACACTAATGAAGTCCAAAAGCCACTTTTAGGATGCCACTAAGTTTCCTCAGTGCTGGTTATTATAATGGCTTTGTAACAATGAGCTTGAGTGTGCAATGCAGAGGTGTTGCAAATAGATTTGCACTAGTGGGACACTAATGAAGTCCAACAGCCACTTTTAGGATGCCACTAAGTTTCCTCAGTGTTTGGAATTATAATGGCTTAGTAACAATGAGCTTGAGTGTGCAAAGGGCAGGAGGGTACAGTGGCCGGATTGTGGGTCAGTGTAGAGGAAAGGAAGCCTCACTTTCTATCCATCCTAATGGTGAAATGCAGCAAGGACCTCCCTGACCTTAGCTACACAGACGCTCTTATCTGTAGCTGTTAAAAACTCTTTCCACGGATCTGACTGTCACCTATGGCTCTGAGCCTGCTGTAATTAGCCCTTACAAGTGATGAAAGAAACTTCTATCCCTATTCTGTATAGCGCTGTGTGTAGAGCGTACACAGCAGTATCGGCGACAGGAGCTGCGTGAGAGGTGACTGACACCCAGACGCAGAAGGCAGATAATGCTGTGCTGGAACAAAATGTCTGTTTTTATAATGCAGGGACATGTGACATGGACATCCTATCACACATGCCGTTGCTTCTCTGGCTAAAAGTCCACTTAGCTGTGTGTGTGTCTGGGATTGGCTAACATGCTGGCCCGCCCACACAAGCGCTTAGGGAGGTAAGGAAGAACAGAAAAAAAAAAAATGGCGATCGCCCTTATCCCAGCAGCAGTGATCTGAACGCGCTGTTCTCGCACACTATACGCTGAAATTTCATAATACACAGAGTGACTTACACTATTACAGCGGAGAGCCAGCTAGTAATTAGCTTGACTTTTTGCTGCTAGAACCGTTCTCGAACGTAACTAGAACTATCGAGCTTTTAGCAAAAAGCTCGAGTTCTAGTTCGATCTAGAACAGCCCCCAAAATCACTCGAACCGTGAACTGGAGAACCACGAACCACGCTCAACTGTAGTTATCAGGTGTGAAGCACAGCCTTCAAAAAGTGAATGACCGCATGACTGCATCAGAGGGGAGAATCAGTGACTTAGAGGACAAAATGCCCCAGGTTACCCGTAACTCCCACAGGCATGATCAGCAACTGGCATTTCTACTTAACAAGACAGATGATTTAGAAAATAGATTGAGGATAAACAATGTGCGGCTGATAGGGGTTCCAGAAAAAATGGAAGGCACAAATCCGTCAGAATTCTTTGAGAGTTGGTTACAAAAAGTATTTGGCGCAGAGGTACTATCCCACCTGTATTCTGTGGAGAGAGCCCACAGAGTGCCCACCAGACCCCTGCCTCCGGGAGCTCCTCCAAGACCTGTCCTGGTGAAACTACTACATTATAGAGACCGGGATGCGATCCCAAGAGCGGCTAGAAACAAAGGGTCCATAACGGTGGACGGCCACAAAGTATTCTTCTTTCTTGATTATTCAGTTGAAATTTCAAAAAGAAGAGCTCAATTCACAGATGTAAAACGACGCCTGAGAAATGCACAAGTCTCGTACTCCATGCTGTACCCAGCGAAGCTCAGGGTAGCTGCACTGCAAGAGACATTCTTTTTTGAAAATCCTAAAGATGCTCTCAGATGGCTCGATACGAATGAGCAACAGCTCAGGCAAAGTCCACAACGTTGATATGTCACCCTTTAAGGACTTTATGGATGATGAATACTCGACTTTCTGCTGCGATTACATAGGATTGGCCAAGTGGATAAAATTATTATGATACCCATTGATTGGTAACAGTAGAACTCCCTGGAAGAGGAGTTTGGGTTTCCTTTCTTTCCCTTTTTCACTTCCAGAGATGGTTTTTGTTTTTGTTCACTTCCCGGCATTTTTCATTGTTCTCAGGCTTTTTTTTCTTGCCTTAAACCATTGTGGGAAGCGGGAATTTTATTGTCTCTCTTGTTGCGGCTTCAGGATGGACTGGTGCCTCAGTTTCAACGTTTATGTTGTGGGACAACTTTTAGATGCGGGGGAGGGGGGATGGAGGGTGGGGAATGTTTCTGCAGCTTTAATTATGCTTTTATATGTATGTCTGTTAATAGTTCTCATGTGGTTCAGGAAGGTGGAGGAGGGTTGGAACTCTTTGCCGGGTGTGACTGCCTGCACTACATGCGCATACCACCAGGATGGCGGGTAGGATTAACATTCTTTCTTGGAATGTCCATGGCTTGGGGGACCCCACAAAAAGGGTATCAGTAATGGAACAGGTCAAATCCCACTTTCCAGCAATCATCTGCCTACAGGAGACACATTTGGAGGGCGACAAAATAGCATACATGAATCGGTCATGGGTGGGCTATTGTTTCCACTCAACCTACACAGCTCATTCAAGAGGTATCAGTATCTAAAGGCCCAGTCACACTAAACAACTTACCAGCGATCCCAACAACGATACAACCTGATAGGGATCGCTGGTAAGTTGCTAGGAGGTCGCTGGTGAGATGTCACACTAAGCGACGCTCCAGCGATCCCACCAGCAACCTGACCTGGCAGGGATCGCTGGAGCGTCGCTACACGTGGAAGCATGCTGCGCTTGGTAACTAAGGTAAATATCGGGTAACCAACTTGATATTTACCTTGGTTACCAGCGCACACCGCTTAGCGCTGGCTCCCTGCACACCTAGCCACAGTACACATCAGGTTAATTACCCGATGTGTACTCTGCTACGTGTGCAGGGAGCAGGGAGCCGGCACTGACAGTTGAGAGCGGCGGACGCTGGTAACGAAGGTAAAAATCGGGTAACCAAGGGAAGGGCTTTTTGGTTACCCGATATTTACCGTGGTTACCAGAGTCCGCAGAAGCCGGCTCCCTGCTCACTGCACATTTAGTTGTTGCTCTGTCGCTGTCACACACAGCGATGTGTGCTTCACAGCGGGAGAGCAACAACTAAAAAATGGCCCAGGACATTCAGCAACAACCAACGACCTCACAGCAGGGGCCAGGTTGTTGCTTGATGTCACACACAGCAACATCGCTAGCAAGTTGTGCCTCAGCAGCGATGTTGCTAGCGATGTTGCTTAGTGTGACGGTACCTTTAGTCCACAGAGCAATCCCATTTGAGATAATTTCATCCACAGTAGATCAGGAAGGTAGATTAATTTGCGTGCACTGTAAAATATTTAACAAGGAGCTCCTTCTGAAAACAATTTATATACGCCTCCATATAATAATACTGTTATGAACAAAATTGCGGAAATGATTAGCAAGACCCCCAATGTACAGGTGGTGTGCACGGGGGATTTCAACAACATTATTCACCCATATTGGGACAAACACAATGCGGGTACTCACTTAGAACACTATCCTAAATCCAAATTTGGGGACACGGTGGCTGAACTGCCACTTTCAGATCTATGGCGAATCAGAAACCCTGGAATCAAGCGATTCTCGTGCTATTCCAAAACACACAACACTCTGTCCAGAATAGACCTTATCTTGGGCTCGGAGGGTGTACCACCAATGGTGGAAAACACAGAATACCTTCCTAGAGGTTTATCAGACCATTCCCCACTGTTGACACGACTTAATATTTTACCCGAGCTTGATCGTACCCGTAGCTTGTGGTCCTTTTATCCTTTTTGGCTACAGATTATAGATGTGGGCCCGGTTGAACTAGCCCTTGAATACTATTTTCAGGACAACTGTACTGGGGAGATGTCGCTTAACACTGCTTGGGATGCCATGAAGGCCTGTCTGAGGGGGTCACTGATACAGGGGGTCAGTAGATCTAAAATTAAGTCAGCACAATTTGAAAATTTTCTTAAAGAACGGGTCCAGATGACAGAACAGAAGTACATTCTGTCAGGGGATACACGAGACTTACCGGAATGGAGGGAGGCACAAGAAGCTTATCACACTCACATTAAGGAACGGGCCACTAACAAAAGACTTTTTTCACAACAGAGATTCTTTGAAGAGGGCGAAAAAGCAGGTCATTTATTAGCGGTGATTGCTAAAGCACACAGGGGGAACACATTTGTGGGGGCGCTAAGGGACAAAACCGGGACCATAGTCAATCAACCTGACCAAATTTTGGCTACATTCTCTGAATTCTACGAACAACTTTACAGTACTAAACTGCAATATGATAGGGAACAGATAGCTTCTTATCTGAAAGACATCCCCTTGCCCTCACTTTCAGATGAGGACAGGGTATACCTAAACAGTCCACTCACACTGGAAGAGTTGCATTTAGTAGTGTCCTCTATGCCCAATAATAAGTCACCGGGTTCAGATGGGATCCCCACAGAGATTTACAAAACGTTTGGAGACATCCTGCTCCCCCAACTGCTGTCGACCTTCCAGCAAGCAGCCAAAAATGGCTCCTTGCCCCAATCGATGCGAGAGGCAGTGATAGTTGTCATTCCTAAACCTGGCAAGGACCCCCTCATCCCTGACTCTTATAGACCTATCTCTCGGTTACCTGCAGATATCAGAATAATAGCTAAAGTACTAGCTTCCAGACTTAATAAGGTTATACTTTCACTAATGCATTCGGACCAGTCGGGGTTCATGCCTTCCAGATCAACGGCAGTGAATATACGACGGTTACACCTCAACCTACAATTGCCAGTTGATAACTCAGGGGATAGAGTAATTTGCTCCCTAGACACCGCTAAGGCTTTCGACTCTATTGAGTGGGAGTTTCTCTGGGCAGTACTTGACAGATTTGGACGGGTGAGGGATTTTATTTCCTGGGTCAGACTTCTATATAATAACCCTACTGCTAGGATCAAAGTTAATGGATGCTTTACTTCTCCTTTCCACCTAGGCAGGGGCACCCACCAGGGATGCCTGCTATCCCCCTTACTATTTGCTCTGGCCGTTGAGCCTATGGCGGCAATGATTAGATCCAATCCAGACATAACAGGGTTCAGGAGGGGTGGTCAGGAGGAAAAAATAGCGCTGTACGCAGATGACACACTCCTTTTTCTGGCCAATGCAACATCATCACTGCCAAGGGCAATGGGGGTTATACAAGAATTTGGGAAGTACTCAGGTTTATTAATCAACTGGGAAAAGTCTGCATTACTTCCGGTGGATGGAACCACAAACTCACCTAATTACGTAGACTCGGGACTACAGGTTGTTGTCCAGTTTAAATATTTGGGAATAATGGTCACCACTCGTGTTGAGGGTTATGAGAGTCTCAACCTAACCCCTATTCTGTCGAAATTTAAGGATAAGAAGGAAATCTGGTCTCGCCTGCCCTTCTCAGCAGTTGGCCGCACTAACCTGATCAAAATGATCTGGATGCCCCAACTACAGTCATGGCCAAAAGTTTTGAGAATGCTACAAATATTAATTTTTACAAAGTCTACTGCTTAAGTTTTTCTAATGGCAATTTGCATATACTCCAGAATGTCATAAAGAGTGATCAGCTTCACAGCAATTACTTGCAAAGTCAATATTGGCTAAGAAAATGAACTTTAACCCCCAAAACACATTTCAACATCATTGCATTCCTGCCTTAAAAGGAGCAGCTAACATTGTTTTAGCGATTGTTCCATTAACACAAGTGTGGGTGTTGATGAGGACAGGGCTGGCGATCAATCAGTCATGATTAAGTAAGAATGACACCACTGGACACTTTAAAAGGAGGCTGGTGCTTGGTATCACTGTTTCTCTTCAGTTAACCATGGTTATCGCTAAAGAAACACTAGTAGCCATCATTGCTCTGCACAAAAATGGCCTAACAGGGAAGAGTACTGCAGCTACAAAGATTGCACCTCAGTCAACAATCTATTACATCATCAAGAACTTCAAGGAGAGAGCTTCCATTGTTGCCAAAAAGGCTCCAGGGCGCCCAAGAAGGACCAGTAAACGCCAGGACCGTATCTTAAAACGGTTTCAGCTGCGGGATCGGAATACCAGCAGTGCCGAGCTAGCTCAGCAATGGCAGCAGGCTGGTGTGAGTGCTTCTGCATGCACTGTGAGGAGGAGACTGCTTGAGCAAGGCCTGGTTTCAAGGAGGGCAGCAAAGAAGCCACTTCACTCCAGAAAAAACGTCAGGGACTGACTGATATTCTGCAAAAGGTACAGGAAGTGGACTGCTGAGGACTGGGGTAAAGTCATTTTCTCAGATGAATCCCCTTTTCGATTGTTTGGGACATCTGGAAAACAGCTTATTAGGAGAAGAAGAGGTGAGCGCTACCACCAGTCTTGTCTCATGCCAACTGTTAAGCATCCTGAAACGATTCATGTGTGGGGTTGCTTCTCAGCCAAGGGAATCGACTCACTCACAGTCTTGCCTAAAAACACAGCCATGAATAAAGAATGGTACCAGAATTTCCTCCAAGAGCAACTTCTCCCAACTGTCCAAGAGCAGTTTGGCGCCCAACAATGCCTTTTCCAGCATGATGGAGCACCTTGCCATAAAGCAAAGGTGATCACTAAATGGCTCATGGAACAAAACAGAGATTTTGGGTCCATGGCCTGGAAACTCACCAGATCTTAATCCCATTGAGAACTTGTGGGCAATCATCAAGAGATGGGTGGACAAACAAAAACCAACAAATTCTGGCAAAATGCAAGCATTGCTTATGCAAGAATGGATAGCTATCAGTCAGGATTTCATCCAGAAGTTGATTGAGAGCATGCCAGGGAGAATTGCAGAGGTCCTGAAGAAGCGTCAACACTGCAAATATTGACTTGCTGCATTAACTCATTCTAACTGTCAATATAACCTTCTGGTACTCATAATATGATTGCAATTATATTTCTGTATGTGATGTAAACATCAGACAAACACAATTAAAAACCAGAGGGCAACAGATCATGTGAAAATATAATTTTGGTGTCATTCTCAAAACTTTTGGCTATGACTGTACTATACAAGCTACACAACTCTCCACAATGGATCCCACAAAGATTTTTCCATAAGGTAAACGCATTATTCTGGAAATTGATCTGGGGTGGACAGATGCCGCGCATTAGGCTCGAGAACCTGCAGAGAGATAAAAGTAGTGGAGGTCTAGCGGTACCCAATCCACGGGTTTACTATCTGGCGGCTCAGCTTCAGCACATTCGGAGATGGGAGGACTCTGGAGAGGGGGGGGGGTCACAGTATATGATTCTACAACAATATTTTCACTCCACTAGTCTATACGAGGTTCTAGAGGAAGGAGGCTTCGGAGCTGCTGCTAATAGTTGCCCAACCCTACTACTAATCCAAAAACTTTGGGATAAAACGAAAAAAAAACCTATAAGACATTCAGGGAATTTCACAATATACCTCTATATGGAGAACTCCATGGTTACCTAACTTGCATCATTTAGAGGGGTTTGGGAGCTGGGCTTTGAGAGGGATAAATAGATTCACACATATTATGGAGGGGGGCCAACTCAGAGGCTTCCCTCAGTTGCAAGCAGAGTTTGGGATCCAGAATTCAGAGTTTTATAAGTACTTACAACTGAGACATGCCTATCAGGCAGAAATCTCTATTACGGGTAGAGCATTGGAGCAGAACAAAGTCATGCAACGCATAGCAACCTCTAGAGGCTCAGCGGGAGTGATCTCTCATTTATATTGGCATCTATTATATCTGGTGCTCCGGAATTGTCCAGTAAACGCAAAAGAAAAATGGGAACGAGCGATAGGACCTATTGAGGACAACCAATGGGTAAAAATTTTAGAAAGAATTCCTAGTCTATCATTTGGGGAGGTATACAGACTGTCACACCTGTACATTATTCACCAAGTATATCGCACTCCTAGATTCCTGTTTTATATTGGAGTTAGAACTGACCCCTTCTGCCCGCGATGCAAAATATGTTCCGCAGATCTATTACATATGATGTGGTCGTGTCCTGATATTGAACATTACTGGAGAGAGGTGACAGAAATAATCGATAGAGTATATACGATAGAGACGAGCTTAACTCCCTTTGTATGTATTATGGGATACGTGGAGGATTTACCTTTGGAAGAGGAGGGCAAAGTGGCCGTATCTAGACTATTATATATTGCCAGGAAACTAATCGCTCAACACTGCATCTCGGACCACAGTCCTACAATATCTGAATATGTCAAAAAAGTTAATTGGGTGATAAATGTGGAGAAAAGTATATGTGGCACCCTGGACAAGCCAGGTTGTCACAGGTACTACACCAACACACCCCACACCCCGGCTAGGCACACCTAGGTCAAACACAAATCCTTGTTGCCTTCCTTCAGGGGCTGATGTCCACACCAGGGGGTGGGCCAGACGGTTGGTCCCGCCCACTGAGGAGTTCACAGTCCTGGAGGCGGGAAAAGTAGTCAGATCAGTTTCAGATTAAGTTTGGAGAGGGAAGTGGTAGTAGAGGAGCCTGACCGTGTCCAGGTGCGTGGCCCGGGCACATACAGCAAGGTTGGCAGACGGTGGTGACCGTCTGCAGGAGAGGCTGATTGGAGGGAACCGTAGGGACCGGGGACGGGCGGTGGCCCGCCGGTACCAGATCGGTGAGTGAAGAGAAGCCAGCACCATTCGGCAGGGACTACGGACCAAGACCAGGCTAGGAGTCGCCGTAAAACCGGTCAAATCCGTTAGCGAAGGGAACCTCCGGGGTTTCCCAGCAGTCAAGACCCGATTGAAGGCAACCGCTCAAACCGTGAAGGGAAACACAGTCACCGCCAAGGCTACAGTTCCCAGGGCCAGAGCCAGCGGGCAAAAGGGGCTCCCTCAGCATCCATCCAAGCTGGGAAGCCATTGGAACTGTAAACACAACACAGGTGCAGGGAAAGGCAGTCACCAGCAACCTGCCGGGACGAGAACCACCGCAGCAGTCTGTGGGACCCGTCCATCCAGCCGTTTGTTTGACCAGAGACTCTGTGTGGATTACTGGCTGAGTGAGTACCACCGTGCCGTGCGGCACAGCGTTGCCCCCGCGACCCTGCACCTCACCAGGCCCCGTAACCCACCTGTCATCCCCAACCCTCACCGGGGCCCCGGGACAACCAACCCCCCCTACCCACGGAGGGGAGAACCAACATCCAAGCTGCTCCCTGTCATCGCTCCCGGGATCCCCGTCCAGAGCAGCGGTGGTGTCACAACTTCACCACAACCGTGGGTGGCGTCACGGACAATATCCTCAAACCACACACCAACCCCCCTTTCACTCACGGGCGAGGAACGCCGCTCGAGTCCCCGGGATCCGGCCCACCGCTCGAGCCACCACCGAGCAGCAGCCGCAGAAGCCGGACCCGAGCAGTGGGTGAGCGCAGCGTCCCCTCCTCCGCCCGCGACATATATACCGGAAAAGAAATGGCGTAATCAAATTTGAAAAAATATGGGCACGGTGGATAGACGGGTCAGGGTTGGCTTCGAGGGAACTGATTAGGTTTAGATTGGGCTTACTCTAAATTGATAACAAAGGGAAAAGGGCGAGAAATTTCTGCAGAACTTATCTATAATGATGACGGAGGTTTGGGGAGAAGAGAGTAGCATGGGAACAGGTTAGATTCTTCATCAAAAATGATATTTAACAGTGTACAATGCCAAACAAAGCAAAAACTCAAAGAAAAACAAAAGTTTAATTGGATTAATTGACAAATGTAATAATGGTACTTAAGAACTTTTGTCTAGGAACGTGTGAAGCTGCAGATTTGACATTATCTCTCCTTTCTACAAGACTGTTTAATGTTTGTTGGGGAGGGGAGGGTTGGGAGGGGGGTAGAGGCTGGGTAGCCTCCAATGTTTATTTGGTTGTAACTTGTAAAACTTTAATAAAAACATTTAATTTAAAACATCAGGCTGCCACAGCACCGTCAACGGGTTCCCCAACTGCAGCGGTGATCCCTCACATTACCACGCACCGTGGGTGGCATCACGAACTTTAAAAAAAAACCCTGTACATATTCCCCCCTCTTTTAATCGAGTGGCAGGGTGACCCCCAGGGGTCCGGAGACCCCTCGAGCCACCACGGATCCGGATCCGGGCAGCAGCAGCAGCCCGGCTGCTGGCACGGGGGCGGTACTTGTACTTGCGACAACACGGCTCCCAGTCCCACGTGTCTGTATACAGCACAAATGGCAGATTGTAATCAGGGTAAGCCAGGATTTCTTCATCCGTTAGTGCCTTTTTCATGAGGTTGAAGAATTCTTCTTCCTTGTCTCCTCAATAGAATGGAGGGTTGAAGGCCTTGCCTTTTGTCTTCTGGCCTACCAGGAGATCCTGCATAGGTGCCGCCATTTTGGTATAGCCTGGGATATACCTCCTGTAGTATCCCACCAGGCCCAAGAACTGACGTACTTCTTTGATCTTTGACAGTGGTGGGCCTAGGCCAATTCTTGATAGCAGTGACCTTATCCATATCTGGTGCTACGCCCTCTGCACTGACTACATGTCCCAGGCACTGAACCTTGGGTTTCAGCAGGTGACATTTGGAGGGTTTTTGCTTCATCCCGTACTTTGACAATGCTTCAAATACCTCAGCCAGGTGTTTCAGGTGCTCCTCATAGGTCCTGGAATACACAATGACGTTGTCCAGGTAAAGTAGCACTGTCTCAAAGTTGCGGTGTCCTAGGCAGCATTCCATCAGCCTTTGGAAGGTCTCAGGAGCATTGCAGAGTCCAAATGGCATGCTGTTGAACTCACATAGTCCTTTGGGCGTTGCAAATGCAGTCTTCTCCCGGTCTTCCTTTGCTACGGAGACCTGCCAATACCCACTGGTGAGATCCAGAGTAGAAAAGCAGTTAGAAGCTTTTAATGCAGCTAAGGATTCCTCTATGCGTGGTAAAGGATAAGCATCTTTATGTGTTATGCAGTTTATTTGCCTGTAATCTACGCACATTCTCATTGTACCATTTTTTTTCTTCACTAGGACCAGGGTAGCTGCCCAGGCGCTACAACTGTCTCTAATAACCCCAGCCTCCTTCATGTCCCTTAACATCTCTTTGGCACTTTGGTAGTGTGCTGGTGGTATAGACCGATACCACTCTTTAATGGGGGGATGGTCACCTGTGGGAATGGTATACCCTTTTACCCTCCCAAAATCCAATGGATGCTTACTAAAAACTTGCTCGTACTCTTGTACCACCCGATAGACACCTTGCTTTTGGTAGGAGGGAGTGGAATCAGTTCCCACGTGTAACTCCTGGCACCAGTCCTCTAGGTGTTCAGTGTTGCTATCACCCTCCTTAGGGTGCTGATGGGGTTGTGGGTTCCACTGACTGAATGGCATGCTCTTGTATTGTGCATAGCTTGGCATATGTGGCGTACTTGGGTAATATAGCCTCTTCCTCCCCACAATTCATTACGCGTACTGGGACCCGGCCCCTGTGCACATCCACTACCCCCTGGGCTGTCAGAACCGTGGCCCAATTTGCTGAATGTACGGGTTCCACCATTGCCTGGTAATCCCACCCTTTAAGGCCAACTGCTGCTCGACACCACAGCATTACTTCACTCCTTGGGGGTGACACAATAGGGACTGAATCTGCTACACATACTTTACCAATCTCCCACCAGACAGGGTAACCTGTTGTCTCAGCAGGAGGGTACGGATTTCTCTCTGTAGAGCCCTCTGCTGTCCTGCACCGGCAGTTGTAGCAAGCTGCTGAAGTAAAAACAACACTTCACACAGACAGTTTTCAATTACATTGGTACCTAGAATTGTGACGCCCTGGCGAAAACCAGGTAGTCACACAGCTTAGGCGCCCGCACAACACCTCTCCCACACAGGGTTAAACCAGCCGACCTGAAATCCTAGTCACCCCCCTCAGGGAAGGACAGACACACCAGTGGGCGGGACCAAGCAGATGGAGAAGGCCCACCTAGGGGTCTGGAGAGCCTGGGGCGGGAAAACAGTCAGATAAGTCTAGAGTCAAGTTCAGAGTGGAGGAGGCGAGCTCAGGCAGTCAAGGCCCGAAGTGCAAGCTGACAGGTGCCAGGGTCGGAGCCCTGACACCTTGGCTAGGTGGCAGAGAGTAGCCAGTGTCAGCAGGAGACGGGAAGATGGCTGCCGGAGATCCGAGGTGGACCGGGACAGGGTTGTAGCCCGCCGGTGCTGACACCGGAGAACCGACCAAGAAACCGTGCACAGAGTGGGTATTTGGACCCTGAACCCAGGACCATTACCAACGGCCTTGCTAATTAACCAATTGAGGGCAGGATTTTAGGTCCTGTCCCAATCTAAGTCCCAAAAATTAGACAACCACCCACAGAGAAAGATAGGGCATCAGCCAGGGCCCGGTAGATCCCACGGGTCAGCATCTGATGGGCACGGCTCCCAAACAAAGGACCGGGAGCGGACTCCCGGTGTGTAACTAGTCTATCTTAGAGCAACACGAAGTGCAGAGGAGAAAAGCATTGACTACTAGCCCGGGTCTGGGACCTGATACACCCGTCTGTGGAGGCCGGCCACCATCACCTTGGTTTACCAAAAGAACTGTGTGTTTACTGACTCCACACATTAGCGCAGCTTCATCCAGCACCAGGACAACCGAACTGTAAGTGTGCCGATCCCTGCAACCTGCACAACACTGGGCCCCGGGGCATCCATCCCTACCCACGGATGGGTCAACATCCAGCTGCCATCACATCTCCCCCGGGTATCCCATAACCGCAGCGGTGGTGCTACATCTCACCACGCACCATGGGTGGCGTCACAGACAGTTTACAACAAATCCCATACAATTACGTCCCCTTTTTATTCAAAGTGTCCGCGCGACCACTGGGGTCCGGAAAACCCCTCGAGCTATACCGTAGATCCGGATCCGAGCGGCACCGGCTGCTGGCACGGGGCGGCACAGAATCACCTGGGGATTCCTTTCATGGGGATCACTAGCAACCACTATTAACCCTTGATCCCGGAGCTCCACCCTCACCACCTTTATGGTCACCTCTTTAAACCCAACTTGAGTCACTGGTAACCCGTTGACTGCATAAATGGTGAGGTTAGGATCTGGGTGGGTGAGTTCATTATCAGACCAAAATCTCCAGTACAGTACATAAGGTATACTGGTTACCTGCGAGCCAGTGTCCAACAGTGCAAGAGTAGGAATTCCAACTTGGGTTCTGGCTGGAGTTGCATGGCTTTCAGGATCAAGGTAACGTCTTTGATGAGCTGTTGCACTTGGGAATAGAGATGAGTGAACCGGTCGTGGTTCGGCTCGAGTTCGGTTCGCCGAACCGGCTCGGCGAACCGGTTCGGCGAACCACTCGAACCGCATAGGAAGCAATGGGAGGCAATCACAAACACATAAAAACACCTAGAAAACACCCTCAAAGGTGTCCAAAAGGTGACAAATAACTTACAACACAACACAAACACATGGGAAAGTGACAAGAACAAATTCTCATGCGAAAACAAAACAGCGTAACGAGGAAAAAGAGGACGAGACACAGATATAGGCATGGCATGCCCTTCTAAAATCATCTAAAACACTGCAAGGTGACTCCAAGCGGAGTCTCCCTTTTTTTCCAAAAATTGGGCCCCACAGACCCCCCATCAGTGGCAGCACTTGTGCCCTAGTTGTACACTTCACAGGTAGATTTGCATCAACAACATTCAAAATTACACCATCCTTAACCCTTCCTAGGATGACACCGGGGTAGGTAGCAAAGTCTTTGATGATCCCAGCTCTGTTCATCTTGGATCATTTTTAGAAACACTGCAAGCAAGGGTTACTCCAAGCGGAGTCTCCCTTTTTTCCAAAAATTGGGCCACACAGACACCCCATCAGTGGCAGCACTTGTGCCCTAGTTGTACACTTCACAGGTAGATTCGCATCAACAGCATTCAAAATTACGCCATCCTTAACCCTTCCTAGGATGACACCGGGGTAGGTAGCAAAGTCTTTGATGATCCCAGCTCTGTTCATCTTGGATCATTTTTAGAAACACTGCAAGCAAGGGTTACTCCAAGCGGAGTCTCCCTTTTTTCCAAAAAATGGGCCACACAGACACCCCTTCAGTGGCAGCACTTGTGCCCTAGTTGTACACTTCACAGGTAGATTTGCATCAAGCACATTCAAAATACACAAGCATTTACTCTCCCCAGGATGACACAGGGGTAGTAAATTCCTTGTGGATCCATGACTTGTTCATTTTGATGAACGTTAGTCTGTCCACATTGTCACTGGACAGACGCGTGCGCATATCTGTCAGCACACACCCAGCAGCACTGAAGACACGTTCAGAGACAACGCTGGCAGCTGGACACGACAAGATCTCCAAGGTGTAAGTGGATAGCTCTGGCCATTTTTCAAGATTTGAAGCCCAAAATGACCAAGGCTCCATTTGCAAAGTCATGGCATCGATGTTCATTTGGAGATACTCCTGTATCATCCTCTCCAGCCGTTGACTATGTGTCAGACTTATTGTCTCTGGTGGCCTTGCAAAGGATGGTCTAAAGAAATTATGAAAAGATTCAATAAATTTGCTGTTACCAGCACCAGATACGGTGCTGCTGGTACGGTTAGACTGTTGAAGATGACGAGACAGTCCCATGTATGTCGACTTACAACTGGGAGATTCACTCCGTGCACCACAGGTGTTTGGTGGAAAAGCCGAGTTAAGATCGAGTAACAGCTTTTGCTGACACTCCTGCATACGTGCGTCCCTTTCTATGGCTGGAATTATGTCACAAAATTTGGACTTGTACAGGGGAAATAATAGTGTGGCAAGCCAGTAGTCATCATCACTTCTAATTTTGACAATACGAGGGTCATGTTGGAGGTAGTGCAGCAAGAAGGCGCTCATGTGTCTGGCGCAGCCATGCGGACCAAGTCCACGCTGTGTTTGTGGCATAGAGGTGCTAACCGTTCTTTCTTCCTCTGACATCTCCCCCCAACCTCTTTCAACTGAAATTTGACCAAGGTCTCCCTCATCCTCTGAGTCTTCCATGTCCATGGACAGTTCGTCCTCCATTTCTTCATGTTCTCCTGCACCTTCCTCAATATTTCGCCTGCTACCAAGCGCCCTTGTTGATCCCTGTCCCCCATGGTCCCATGCCTGCCACCTCGGTGATGATGAACGTCTGGACCTTGGTGATGTTGTCTCTTGCGCATATGAATCCTCCTGTAGTTCCTCCCCTTCCTGTTGTCCCACCCCCTGAGTCCGAATACTGTTTAGCGTGTGCTCCAGCATGTAAATGACTGGAATTGTCATGCTGATAATGGCATTGTCAGCGCTAAACATATTCATCGCCATGTCGAAACTGTGCAGAAGGGTGCATAGGTCCTTGATCTGAGACCACTCCATCAGGGTGATCTGCCCCACCTCTGCATCTCGTTGGCCCAGGCTATACGTCATGACGTATTGCACCAGGGCTCGGCGGTGCTGCCACAGTCGCTGTAACATGTGAAGAGTCGAATTCCAGCATGTCGGCACATCGCATTTCAGGCGATGAACCGGCAGGCCAAAAGACTTCTGGAGCGATGCAAGTCGCTCAACTGCGGCGGTTGAATGGCGGAAGTGAGCAGTTTTTGTGCCCTGTTCAGAAGGCCATCTAGCCCGGGATAGCATGTTAAAAATTGCTGGACAACAAGGTTCAACACGTGAGCCATAGAGGGCATGTGTGTCACCTTGCCCAGGCGAAGGGCCGCACCCAGGTTTGCAGCATTGTCGCACACGGCCTTACCAGGCTGCAGGTTGAGTGGAGACAACCATTTACCAAACTCAGTCTCCAGAGCTGCCCACAACTCAACCGCTGTGTGACTCTTAGTTCCAAGACATTTCAAGACAAAGACCGCCTGATGCCATTGCGCTCTGCTGCCAGTATAGTAATTAGGGGTGCGTGATTCCTTCTGCGAAGTTACAACGCTGGTGGCCTGACCAGGCAGGCTTGGGGTGGAGGTGGAGGACCCAGACGGGGTTGAGGAGGCAGAAGCAGTGGAGGAACTTGGATAGACAGAGGATTGACACACAAGTCGTGGGGACGGCAAGACTTGTGCAGCAGACCCTTCACCATCTATCACCATAGTTACCCAGTGCCCAGTCAGCGACATGTAACGTCCCTGTCCATGCTTACTGGTCCAAGTATCTGTTGTGAAACGCACCCGTTCACACACAGAGTTTCTCAAGGAAGCGGTGATGTTGTGTGCGATATGCTGGTGTAGCGCAGGCACACCTTTCTTAGAGAAGTAGTGGCGACTGGGCATCTGGTACTGGGGCACAGCGACAGACATAAGGTCTCTAAAATCCTGTGTGTCCAGCAGGCGGAAAGGCAGCATTTCGGTAGCCAAGAGCTTACAGAGGGATAAAGTCAACCTCTTAGCTTTGTCATGGGTCGCAGGAAATGGCCTGTTATTTGTCTACATCTGAGGGACAGAGATCTGGCTGCTGTGTGTAGACAGTGGTGAGTAGGGTGTCCCTGGAAAAATGCAGGTTTGTGAGGAAAGTGCAGGCGTAGACATGATGTTGCCTTCATCCAACGTTGGTGCTATCGATGTCTGAGAGAGCTGTACACACGCACTTGTTTCCCCTTCCAAACCAACTGACGACCTACCAAGCAAACTGCCTGTTGCGGTTACAGTGGTGGAAGTTGTGCGTGGAAAACCAGGTGTGACAGCTGTCCCCACAGTCCTAGAAGATGAAGAGCGCGCAGATGCACTGGAAGGGGCAGGCGGTGGATGGTCCGCTCCACTAGGCCGCATTGCAGCACGGTGAGCTTCCCACTGGGACATATGATATTTATTCGTGTGACGATTCATGGAAGAAGTTGTCAAACAGCTGAGGTTTTGCCCTCTACTAACAGAATCACGACAAATTTTACATATCACATGATTTGGGCGATCTTTTACTATGTCAAAAAAGGACCAGGCTAGGCAAGGCTTAAAGGGCATGCGACCTGCTGATCCACCCCGACTAGTGCTCAGAGGCAGAGTGGTGACTGAGGATGCAGTTGTAGACGTGCTACCAGTACTCCTCCTCTGTCCAGGAAGGCGCAAGGTAACTTCGTCGTCAGTTGCATCCTCCTCCACCGCCTCTGTTGACCTCCTCGAGTGCCTGACTGTGGGTTGACAGTAGGTGGGATCTAGAAGTTCCTCATCAAGCCTTGTGTTTGCACTTTCCTCCCCCTCAGACCGAGCCTCTTCCTGCCCTGAACTAATATTTAAGTTGTCATCCCAATCTGGTATCTGCGTCTCATCGTCATTAGTATGTTCCTCATTGTCTATTAAAACAGGTGTTTCAGTTTGTGAATAAGGGTCCCCATTATGCTCAGAAACTTGGTCATCACGGTCTGAATCTGAGTCACAAAGGTTCTGGGCCTCACTGCAGACCATTTCCTGGTCTGTACTCACTGTAGCTTGGGAGCAGACCTCTGATTCCCAGGCTATAGTGTGACTGAACAGCTCTGCAGACTCAGCCATCTCTGTTCCACCATACTGTGCAGGGCGGATGGAGACTTGAGAGCTGGGAGAAAGCAAGTGTGATTGGGATAACAACTCAGAGGACTGGTGTTTTTTGGATGCGGTAGTTGAGGTGGCGGAGAGGGGACATGTTGGACCATTTGAGATCCATTCAAGCATTTTCTTTTTTTGGGCAACATCTACCATTGTTCCAGTTGTTCGTGTTCGCAAAAAAGGGAGCACATCCGATTGTCCACGGAAAGTAGTAGACATCTTACTTTTGCTGGAAGATGGCCTATCTTCAGCAGATGTTAATGGAGCTTTGCCACCTTCCCCACGGACACAACCTTTTTTTCTTTTTCCAACACGCTTGTTCCCCTTTCCTCCAGCATCTGTCATTTTGCCACTCATTTTGCTAGCGACAAGAATGTCCACTTAAAATGTGGTAGTAAAAATTGAGAGGTGGTGTAGATTGCAGCGGTGGTCTACCTTTATTGGCAGCAGAATAAACAACAATAACTATCCCGGACAATGAAACTATGGCCCTTAAAATGGCAGCACAGTTTGCTAGTATAATGGCTTAGTAACAATCAGCTTGAATGTGCAATGCAGAGGTGCTGCAAGTAGATTTGCACTAGTGGGACACTAATGGTAGTCCAACAGCCACTTTTAGGATGCCACTAAGTTTACTCAGTGTTTGCTAGTATAATGGCTTAGTAACAATGAGCTTGAGTGTGCAATGCAGAGGTGCTGCAAATAGCTTGGCACCAGTGGGGCACAAATGGAGTACAACAGCCACTTTTAGGATGCCACTAAGTTTACTCAGTGTTTGCTAGTATAATAGCTTAGTAACAATGAGCTTGAGTGTGCAATGCAGAGGTGCTGCAAATAGATTTGCACTAGTGGGACACTAATGGAAGACCAACAGCCACTTTAAGGATGCCACTAAGTTTACTCAGTATTTGCTAGTATAATGGCTTAGTAACAATGAGCTTGAGTGTGCAATGCAGAGGTGCTGCAAACAGCTTGGCACCAGTGGGACACTAATGGAAGTCCAACAGCCACTTTTAGGATGCCACTAAGTTTACTCAGTGTTTGCTAGTATAATGGCTTAATAACAATGAGCTTGAGTGTGCAATGCAGAGGTGCTGCAAATAGCTTGGCACCAGTGGGGCACAAATGGAGTACAACAGCCACTTTTAGGATGCCACTAAGTTTACTCAGTGTTTGCTAGTATAATAGCTTAGTAACAATGAGCTTGAGTGTGCAATGCAGAGGTGCTGCAAATAGATTTGCACTAGTGGGACACTAATGGAAGACCAACAGCCACTTTAAGGATGCCACTAAGTTTACTCAGTATTTGCTAGTATAATGGCTTAGTAACAATGAGCTTGAGTGTGCAATACAGAGGTGCTGCAAACAGCTTGGCACCAGTGGGACACTAATGGAAGTCCAACAGCCACTTTTAGGATGCCACTAAGTTTACTCAGTGTTTGCTAGTATAATGGCTTAGTAACAATGAGCTTGAGTGTGCAATGCAGAGGTGCTGCAAATAGATTTGCACTAGTGGGACACTAATGGAAGTCCAACAGCCACTTTAAGGATGCCACTAAGTTTTCTCAGTGTTTGGAATTATAATAGCTTAGTAACAATGAGCTTGAGTGTGCAAAGGGCAGGAGGGTACAGTGGCCAGGTTGTGGGTCAGTGTACAGGAAAGGAAGCCTCACTTTCTATCCGTCCTAATGGTGAAATGCAGCAAGGAACTCCCTGACCTTAGCTACACAGACGCTCTTATCTGTAGCTGTTAAAACCTCTTTCCATGGACGTGACTGTCAGCTATGGCTCTGATCCTGCTGTTATTAGTCCTTACAAGGGCTGAAAGAAACTTCTATCCCTATTCTTTATAGCGCTGTGTGTAGAGCGTACACAGCAGTATCGGCGACAGGAGCTGCGTGAGAGGTGACTGACACCCAGACGCCGAAGGCTGATAATGCCGTGCTGGAACAAAATGTCTGTTTTTATAATGCAGGGACATGTGACATGGACATCCTATCACACATGCCGTTGCTTCTCTGGCTAAAAGTCCACTTAGCTGTGTTTGTGTCTGGGATTGGCTAACATGTGGCCCGCGCCACTACACGCGCGCTTAAGGAGGGAAGGAAGAACAGAAAAAAAAAAAAATGGCGATCGCCATTATCCCAGCAGCAGTGATCTGAACGCGCTGTTCCTGTAGACTATACGCTGAAATTTCAGAATAGTGTGAGTCACAGAGTGACTTACAGTATTACAGCGGAAAGCCAGCTAGTAATTAGCTTGGCTTTTTGCTGCTAGAACCGTTCTCGAACGTAACTAGAATTATTGAGCTTTAGCAAAAAGCTCGAGTTCTAGTTCGATCCAGAACAGCCCCCAAAATCACTCGAACCGCGAACTGGAGAACCACGAACCGCGCTCAACTCTACTTGGGAATGCAGGTCAGTGGAGGCACCAGGGATGCTATGTGCACGCTGGTCCCTGCTGCAGCTCCTGATGATTGTTCTTGTTTCACAGGTATCAAGCGGCAAAAAATGGTGGAAGCACTGAGTCTGGTAAGAAGGAGGCTGCAGTGCCTTTATGGCTCGATCTTTCAAGACAAAGTTCTCAGCTGAATGTTCCAGGGACCACAAACGCAGCTGCTTGCGATCCTCAACCGACTGCAGCCCTTGCAGGAATTGCTCTACCAGCATTTTTTTAGCTTCCTGGTCGCTGATAGGTTCAACATACTTGAGAGTCCTTAGGGCTAACTGAAGCCTGAGAGCATAGTCTCTTATGCTATCCTGGGTTCTCTTACGGCAGTTATAGAATCCCATCCGCAGTTTTGCTTCAGTGCGCCTTTCAAAAGCAAGTCTCAGTTTGTCAAAGATGGCAGTCGCTGAGCTTCGGTCAGCATCAGTCCAGGTTTCCCCCTCCAGCTCAGTGGCTCCGGTTAATTGTCCCAGGACAACGGATGCCTGTTGTCTGCCGGTTGTCTGCCGGTCATGGGGTACATATCAAGTACCGTACAAATACTCTTTTTAAAGTCATAGAGGGTGTCTGGTTTGCCATCATACTGGGGAAGCAACGCCGCTCCCAGGACGTAGGGCAGCGTTATCGGCATGATCGGCGCTGCCATCCCAGGGGCTCCTGCTGCTGGTGCTGCTTGACTGGGGCCCACCGCGTCACCGCCGTCCATCTTGCTCTCCCCCTTGGTTTATCGGGACCACTCTCGCGGGACTTAGAGTACTGGGTGGACTTCCGGTTCAGGCGGTGACATTTCTTCCGCTCGGAAGCTGCGTGGGCGGGGACACTGCCTTTGCACCCTTTACTGTCTTTTGGCGCGGTTTTACAGTCCAGAAATGGTGGCAAGTTTTAATTTGGATGGTAATGTCCTAAAAGGCGCGCTGTCACCCGTTTTTGGCGGCTCTAGTCTGAATCCTGACAACTACGCCAGTTTTTAAAAGTTGTCGCGCCCCGGGGCAGTCGGGCTGTTCGGATCCGGCTGGTCTGTGGCTCGCAGGGTTCCAGATCCGGGGGCACCATCGGCCAGTTTTAAATGAAAATAAAAGGAAAATAAAATAATAAAAAGTCTGAATACGCCACTCGTGGTTTGCGGCCAGGGATGGTAGGGCAGCCGCTGCGGGTTCCCACTGGGGATGATGGATGGGGGCAGCATTGATGGTGGAGCCCTCCACGAGCAGGGCTTTTCCCCAGGGGTAGGTGAAGGGTTAACGTGGAGGCGCAAGGCAATAAGTCAGTCCAGACAGGGAGTGCAGTTTGATTGTCTTTACTTACTGGGTTCGCAATCTGGAGATGTGCTGGATCCCAGGTACACCCGAGTCCTTTATAGCTGTGCCAGCCTACCTGGTACCACTCTCCCACCGATGCACTCTGGTGTATTTGTCGGTCTTCCCTGGTATGGAGCTCCTGGAGGTCCGTCTGCTGTCTGGGTCCTGCCACAGGCAACTTGAACTATTTCAGGGAATATGTCCCGGTCCTCCCTTTGCTGCTGTAGCCTTGGACGTTAGTGGTGGCAGATGAGTCCTGGAAACCCACCCGCCTGGCAGAGTTAACAGATGGCTTGAAGTCATGGTCTATTCTGGGATCTGCACCCCGTGCGTGTAAAGTACTGGGAGTCCTGGATGTCCACCCCACAAGATCCCTCTGTCCTCTCTCGCTCTCCAGCTACTTTCTCCTCTGAGTGGCTGATCTTTCTACTCAGGTCTTTGCGGGGTCTTTGCTACTTTCAATGTATCTCAAGATTCCTATGTCTGTCTCGACACCTGTCCTTTTACTACCTCTCACTTCTCTTGTCAACTCCTTCCTATTTCATCTCCTTTCTCTCTCACTGTCTTCCACAGACTAGCCACACTTCCAGGTCACTCGCTCCTCCCCCAGGTCTAGTCCCTCCCTTCCCAGTTTGCTGCCTGTTAGCTCACAGTGCCCAGCCCTGTCACCTGGTTCTAAGGGAGGGTCTCCCGCCCTTGTTGTGAATGTAAGTGTCCAGGTGTGCTAGTGTGTGTACTGACTGGCACAGTCATGTAGGACCCGAGCTGTTACCTTGTTACCTTATTTTCGTGACACCTGGTTACTACAGGGGCGTCACACATGCGTCTCTCATTAGCTGCCAATGTTGGATCTCAAATAAACTTATAGTCCAGTTTTCCTGCTGCAGTCTGTCACTGCTATACAATGCTAGTACAAACATGGCATCATATACAGCATTAATTTCCCGTGGTTTGCAAAGTGGCAAACTAAGTAATGCTCTGGCATACCATTTTGCAAAGCCAGGAGGATATACATTGCCACATAAAATGGTTTTAAATGAGATGACAATTTCCTGGACAAAGTCATCACTAACAGCTTTTTTATCAGATCTGGAGGATTTTCTCAGTACACATAACATTGTTGGTTATAAATAATTGTGACAAAATATATAATAGGTTAAACTAGATGGACCTAAGTCTTTTTTCAACCTATGTAATTATGATACTATGACTAATAACCAAACTCTCTGGATTCGCCTAGCTTAGGAAAGGCCAAAAAGGTGGTGGGGTGTGTATATTTATTAAATCTAACCTAAAACCTGTGTTGTATGATGACATTGAGGGGAACAGCAACAATGTAGAGTCAGTATGGGTAAATGTACATGGGGAGGGGAATAATGGAAAAATGCTAATTGGAGTTTGCTATAAGCCTCCTAACATACCTGAACAAATAGAGGGGGAAATGCTGGAACAAATTGAAAAGGCAGCTAATAATAATAATCGGGTTCTTATTATGGGGGATTTCAACTATCCAGACATTCAGTGGGACATAGAATCTTCTGGTTCTGCTAAAAGCTGTAAGTTCTTATCTACTATTCAAGACCATTTCCTCTCTCAGATGGTAGGTGAACCGACCAGGGGAGATAATTTGCTAGATCTGGTCCTGTCAAATAGACCGGATACAATTTCAGATCTACAGGTCCGGGAGCACTTGGGCACCAGCGATCATAATATGGTAAGCTTCAACATAATATTCAATAGAACATTTCAAAGGGGGAATGCTAAAACCTGGAATTTTAGGAAAGCTGATTTCAACAAATTAAGGGAAGAGCTTAAATGTGTAGATTGGGACAAAGTCATGATAACTGGGGATACCGAACATAAATGGGGTAAGTTTAAGGATATACTACTAGAGTCCTGTAAAAAACGTATACCCTCTGGTAATAAAATGTCCAGGAATAAAAAGAAACCACTATGGATAAATAAGACTGTACAAAGTATAATAAAACAAAAACAAAGGGCATTTAAAATTTTAAAGGCTGAGAATACAGAAATAGCATTTCAGAAGTATAAAGATATCAATAGGAAATGTAAAAAAGAAATCAAACAAGCAAAATTAGCTACTGAAACAAAAATCGCCAATGACAAAATAAATCCCAAAATCTTTTATAAATACATTAATGCCAAAAGGAAAACAAAGGATAGTATCAGCCCCTTAAAATATAATAACAAGTTAGTTATAGAGGACAAACAAAAGACTGAGATATTAAATAGGCATTTCTCATCTGTATTAAACATTGACAAATCCCCAGGGCCAGATGGCATTCATCCACGAATATTGAGGGAATTGAGCTCCGTAATCGACAGACCGCTGTATCTCATCTTTTTAGACTCACTTGTAACAGGGTTGGTGCCTCAGGATTGGAGGATTGCTGATGTGGTACCGATATTTAAGAAAGGTAAGAGGGTAGATCCAGGCAACTACCGTCCAGTAAGCCTGACATCAGTAGTATGCAAAGTTTTTGAGGGCATTTTAAGGGATGACATGCAAAAATATATTGCAGAAAATAATATGATAACTGACAAACAGCATGGATTCATGAAAGATAAGTCGTGTCTAACCAACCTGTTGGGGTTCTATGAGGGGGTAAGTTCAAACCTGGATATTGGTAACGCAGCTGATGTTATTTATTTGGACTTTGCAAAGGCATTTGATACTGTACCACATAATAGCCTTATACTAAAGCTCCAGAAGCAAGGACTAGGGGACACAATATGCAACTGGGTAAGGAATTGGCTAAAAGATAGGAAACAAAGAGTAGTCATAAATGGTACATTCTCTAAATGGGCTATAGTCAGCAGTGGGGTGCCGCAGGGATCTGTGCTTGGACCGATTCTTTTTAATCTCTTTATTAATGACCTTGTGGATGGGATTGATAGTACAGTGTCAGTCTTTGCCGATGACACCAAACTATGTAGGATATTAAAAACTGACCTGGATAGTACAATATTACAAAAAGATCTGGATAAGATGTCAGAATGGGCAGATACTTGGCAAATGAGATTTAATGTTGATAAATGTAAAGTAATGCACCTAGGACGGAGTAATCCTATAGCTGCGTATACATTAAATGGAAGTAAACTCGGGACTACAGAACAGGAGAAGGACTTGGGTATTCTCATTACAAATAAGCTGAGCAGCAGCACTCAATGTCAAGCAGCAGCTGCTAAAGCAAACAAGATTTTAGGGTGTATAAAAAGAGAGATTAGATCCCGTGATCCCAACGTATTGTTACCCCTCTATAAATCACTTGTAAGGCCACATCTGGAATACGGGATCCAGTTTTGGGCTCCACATTTTAAAAAGGACATTCAGAAGTTAGAGTCAGTTCAAAGGCGGGCAACTAGACTATTACAAGGAATGGAAGGCCTCCCATATGATGACAGGTTGAAAAAGTTAGATATGTTTAGCTTAGAAAAAAGACGTCTCAGAGGAGATCTCATTTATATGTATAAATACATGTGTGGTCAATATAAAGGACTGGCACATGACTTATTTCTTCCAAAGACAGTACTAAGGACCAGGGGGCACTCACTGCGAGTGGAAGAAAAGCGATTCCAACAGCTAAATAGGAAAGGGTTCTTTACAGTTAGAGCAGTCAGACTGTGGAATGCCCTACCACAAGAGGTAGTAATGGCAGATACTATAACAGCTTTTAAAAAAGGGCTGGATGATTTCCTCACTACACACAACATTGTTGGTTATAAATGACTTTGTGACCAAATGTAGAACTGGTGGAGGAAGGTTGAACTAGATGGACCTAGGTCTTTTTTCAACCTAAGTAACTATGTAACTATGTAACTATGTAACAAAAGATCTAAGTACTAAAATGTTTTGCATTTGCCTCATTACACTTTTATTGTAATAAGGATCTATCACAACAGCATGCTCATATATTTATTCATCACCATTTTTTTCCCACTGTGTTTACTGGGCACATCAGGAACCTTTGTGCAGGACAACTCCTTCTGATTCCATATTTCTCCGAGGTAAAATAAAAAAGCCTATACACACCTCCTGTACCAATGCCATTCCAGCAGTGCCATGGCATGCGTTCCTAGGGTTCACGTTCCAGCTCCGGCTTCTCTCTCCCTGCCTTTGGACCAAACAAGCAATTGTGATGCCCCTGCGGTAACCAGGTGTCACAAAACAAGGTAACAGCTCGGGTCCTACATAACTGTGCCAGTCTGTACACACACCAGCACACCAGGACACTAAGAGATACTTTGCACACTACAACATCGCAGGTGCGATGTCGGTGGGGTCAAATTGAAAGTGACGCACATCCGGCATCGCTGTCGACATCGGAGTATGTGAATCATTTTTACTACGATTAACGAGCGCAAAAGCGTCGAAATCGTATGATCGGTGTAGCGTCGGTCATTTCCATAATTTTGGAAGGACCAATGTTACGATGTTATTCCTCGTTCCTGCAACAGCACACATCGCTGTGTGTGAAGCCGAAGGAGCGAGGAACATCGCCTTACCTGCGTCCCGGCTGCAATGAGGAAGGAAGAAGGAGGGCGGGATGTTTACGTCCCACTCATCTTCGCCCCCCTGCTTCTATTGGCCACCTGCCGTGTGACGCAGGGCAGGTAAGTGCATGTGAAGCTGCCGTAGCGATAATTTTCGCTACGGCAGCTATCACAGGATATCGCAGCTGCGACGGGGGCGTGGACTATCGCGCTCAGCATCGCTACCATCGGCTTGAGATGTCGTAGTGTGAAACACTTAGAATCAGGTGACAGGGCTGGGCACTGTGAGCAAACAGGCAGCCGCCTGGGGGAGGAGCGAGTGGCCTGTGAGGTGTGGTTAGAGAGAGAAAAAGAGGAAAACGAGAAGGAAGGTGGTTGAAAGGAGTCTGAAGTGAGCAGTAGTAAGAAGGAGAGTTGACAGCAAAAGTGTCCAGACAGACAAAGGAATCTTGAGAAAGAAAGAAAAATGAGGAGTAAGAAAGCTGGTGGAGTAGTAGTAAAGACACCGCCAGGACCTGAGGAGAAACATCAGCCACTCATGGGAGAAAGTAGCTGGAGAGTGGGAGATCAAGCTCCATGGACAGTGGAATCCTGTGGGGGGTGGAAATAAAGGGCTCCTATTACATTGCACTCATGGGGTGCAGATCCCAGAACAGACCGGGACTTTAAGCCTTCCGTTAACTCTGCCAGGCGGGTGGGTTCCCAGGACTCAACTGCCACCACTAACGTCTGAGGCATCAGCAGCAAAGGGAGGACTGGGTCATATTCCATCAAATAGTCCAAGGACCCAGACATCAGACAAACCTCCAGGTGCTTCAAGCCAGGGAGAACCCCCCCCCCCACACACACACACACACACGAGTGCATAGAAGGGCGAGTGGCACCAGGTCAGCTGGCACAGGGACACAGGACTCGGGCACACCTGGGATCCAGCACGTCCCCAGGGTGTGAACCCAGCTGTAAGTAAAAGCAAACAAACTGCACTCCCCTGTCTGGCCTGAGTAATTTCCTGCGCCTCCACGTTAATCCCTACCTTCCCCTGGGGAAAAGCCCTACTCGCGGTGGACTTCACCATCCTCGCTGCCCCATCCATCATCCCCATAGAGGACCGGAGGTGGCGGCCATACGATCCCTGGCCGCGCACCGTGAGTGGCGTAGTCGGACTATTTTAATTATTTTTCCTTTCATTTAAAACTGGTCGATGGTGCCCCCGGATCCGGGATCCGTCGAGCCACGGACCGCCCGTACCTGAGCAGCCCAGCTGCCCCGGGGTGCGACACAATCAAACAAGCTGTGGCTGCTGCTCCCTTCCTGTTGATTGATAGTTTCGTCCAAAGGCAGGTAAACAGAAGCTGGCATTGAATGGACCCGGGACTCTCGTGACGTCACAACATCATGTGATCACCAGGTATGCAAGCCGTGGCACAGCTGAAATGGTGCCGGTACAAGAGGTGATTATAGGCTTTATTCTGTTACCTGGGGGAAACGTGGAATCAGAAGGGGTTGTACAGTTGTCGCGGGAGGAGGAGGGGAAGCTGCGCTCTCCCACTGCTCGGGTCCGGCTGCCGCTGCTACTACGGCCGCTGCTGCTCGGTGGCTCGAGCGATGGGCCGGATCCCGTCACATTACCCCTTAGCAAAATGCAGACCGTCCGCGGGCTGCCCGTCCAACACCGGTTTTATTTTTCTGCAAAAAGATAAAAAACGGTAACAGACATACAATTAAAATAACATCTTCCCACATCGGGAGGTACTCTTACTTAAACGGTTTCAAATGGTTAACGGTTACGGCTTCCGCTCTCACCCACCCAAGCAACCTGGCCCTGATGCTGCCCCTAAGAAAACAGGCAGCACCCCTTGACCCCAGTCCTGCACCAAGATATCCAAGCGGGATCTGTCCTTTCCAGGGGACCCACGTCCATGGGGAGCCCCTGGAACCCCCAGAGGGTAGCCACCGGTTCCGGTGGTGGCTGGGCCCCAGCCTGCTCCACTGCGGGCCCTCCCTCCAATCTGCCTCTCCGGAGGCGGTAACGGTGGAAGCTGCAACAACAACATTATTTACATCCCACAAGTTTGTGGTTGCCCTGCAAGTTCACGGGCTTGTCCGTAAGGAGTCCCTCAACTTCAGACGGTCCCCACGGGGACAACGGTGCCGGCAACGACCGGTTCAATCAGCAGTAGTAGACAATCAGATGACTTTTCACGGTTATCATTGACTTATCATTCATTCCTTTAAACTTTCAAACACTGGTGGTCCCAACGGGGACAACTTTTAGGCGGAGGACCGCCGGCTTAACAGTCCATCCTCAATCGCGGGGCTCTAGTGCCACCTTCACATGGTGCACCGCTGTGGACCCCGATGGTAGCTTGCTGCGGGTCATCTTCCTCCATATTCATGCGGGCATGCACATCCGCTCTACACCCCTCTCGGGCATCGATCTCCCTGCGCAGCTGCCGTTGCCGCCGCTCTCAGCCGGGAGCACTTTCTGTTTGCTCCGGTTCAGCGTGTGCGGGGGACGGACCCAGCCAGAGTCCCTCTGTGTCGACTACGACCGGCACCTTCAGTAATGAGGGACCCCGCTGTGACATGGCCTGCTCTGCCTCCTGGCAGCTGCATCCCCGCCGTGCCTCCAGTGCATCTTTGCTGACGGACTCAGCCTTCGGCTTCTTCCATGGAAGCGGATCAGGGCGGTCACGAGCTTCTGCGGCAGGTCGGTCCGCCAGGGCGGATTGGCAGGGTACCGCTACCGGTGGTGGTGGTAGCGGGCCTAGTGGCGGGGCAGCAGCAGCCAACACGGGTAGCGGGGGAGGTAGCAGGGCGAACGGGTATGGACCGGGTCCCTCAGCCGCGATGACCGACCCACTAGGGGTACAGGGGCGTGGGTCACTTACCCTCCCTTCCAAGACTCCCTCCACCTCGCGTCTCCGTATGGCCGCCACCACTTCCGCCATGTTGGCCTCACACTCCTCCAGGAGGAGCTGCATGCGGACCTGCAGACGGCTGCTTAGCTGGACGGTCCGGACTTCCACCCACGCTGCGAGGCCAGGCGCGGGGACCACGGTGTTGTCGGTCAGACTCAGCATCTTTAGCAGCGGCCTCTTCCAGGAACCAGTCAGTGGCCGCAGGGTCCTGGCGTCCCTGCTTCTATAGCCGCGCTCACATGCGACCAGTTGCCATTTCATCCCCCTTAGCCTCTTTCCGTCTCCTCCTCTATCGGGGCGGGATTTTGGCCTTCGCGCCTCCACTACTCAAGGAGACGCTCGAGCGGGAACTTTTCGCGCCAAAGATGGCGGCTTCTGAAATTTTTCGGCCGGACACCTCCGGCGGTAACAAGGCGCACCTCCACCAGACGGCAGAGCGGTAAGATCCTGTTCGTGACGCCAAGTTGTCGCGGGCGGAGGAGGGGACGCTGCGCTCTCCCACTGCTCAGGTCCGGCTGCCGCTGCTACTGCGGCCGCTGCTGCTCGGTGGCTCGAGTGATGGGCCGGATCCCGGGGACTCGAGCGGCGCTCCTCGCCCGTGAGTGAAAAGGGGAATGGTTTTGGGGATTTATTGTCCGTGACGCCACAGACGGTTGTGGTGATTGTGTGGACACCACCGCTGCTCTGGACGGGGATCCCGGGAGCGGTGACAGGGATCAGCTTTGTTGTTACTTCTCCCCTCCGTGGGTAGGGGGTTGATTGTCCCGGGGCCCGGTGATGGGGTAGGGGTGGATGGCAGGCCGGGTGTGGGGCCTGGTGAGGTGCAGGGTCACGGGTGCAGCGCTGTGCCGCACGGCACGGTGGTATTCACTCAGCCTGAGACGATGACACAGTTCTCGGTAAAACACCTGGCTGGAAAGACGGTTCCCACGGACGGCTGCTGTTGCTTTTCCCCGGTAGTTAACGGTGACTGTCTCTTTCCCTGCACCTGGTACTTCTGTTGGTTCCAATGGGTTCCCACCGGTAACCCGCTCCCCGACTTGGATATGGGCCGGAGGAGCCCCTCTTTGCCCGCAGGCGCTGGCCCTGAGAAACTGGTGCCTTGGCGGTGGCGGTGTCTCTCATACGGTTGGACTGTTGCCTTCAATCGGGACTTAGTTGTTTGGAAACCCGGAGGTCCCCTTCACTGACGGATTTGGCAAATTCACGGCGACTCCAAGCCTTGCCGGGATCCGAAAGGCCCCTGCCAATGGTGCTGGCTTCTCCTTGTGTACCGGTCCGGTACCGCCGGGTCACTGCCCGTCCACGGTCCTTACGGCAACTCCGATAGGCCACTCCTGCAGACGGTCACCGCTGTCTGCTAACCTTGCTGTCTCTGTCCGGGGCACACACCCGGACGCTCTCAGTTAGTTACTCTACTACCACTTTCCTCCTCACACTCTAACTCTCCTCTCACTTCTTCCTCCAAACTCTAACTCTCACTGCCTGTGTTTTCCCTCCTCCAGGACTGTGAACTCCTTGGTAGGTGGATACCAACCGCCTGGCTCCACCCCCTGGTGTGGACATCAGCCCCTGGGGAAGGCAACAAGGATTTTTGGGTCTAGCTTTGATGTGCCTAACCGGGGTGTATGGTGTGGTGATGTCATTACCTGCGACCCCTGGCTTGCCCAGGGCGTCACACAGAGGTAAACATGTAATTCTTCCAATCATTAAGTCAACATTTTTAGTAATAGGCTCATGACTGGTTACATTAAAGCATGACCTCTTTTCTTCTGTCATTTCACTTATGTCTGGGTATGTGGTTTTCCTTATTAAGCATACACCCTTCCTTCCTGAAGACCTAAGTAGATTATAGGCAAAACACAGATGCAAAGTCTTTGAAAAGTTAACACATTTTTTGAAGGACTAATGGAATAGATACTGGCAATAGTTTTGATCATCATTTTGACTCATTTTTACACTGGATTATTTTCAATACATTTTGTAGATACTTATCAATAAGCATTTGGAAATGCCTATTTGATACTTTGATACATATTTAATCTTTGTGCCTCGTACTGTGCCTAAAGTAGGGAGCCAGTGTGTTCGCTATGCCCTGGAAATGTCCAGGATCTCATGTAACACTGAATACCACTGTAAGCAGACTTCAAGGAGGGTATGTCCCAATGCTCTAGTAGTAGGGAAGTTCTGAAAGGTCACAAATGTGTGAGCTATAATATATGAGAATTGTAGTACAGTATTTGAGGTAACTATGTGTACCACTGCTTCTGTGAAGTTATATTCCAATATTGCTACTATGCTACTGACATTGTTGATATGAAGTGGTGAACCTCTGTATGGTAAAGCTGTATTTTTCAAGTCTCAAGACTCTATGTTTGGCCCGTTTCACACAGACGTTTTTCACTGGCGTGTAAAACACGCACATGTCCCTGCATGTGCCGAAAATCACGGCACACGTGGGTTGTCTAAGTGCAATCCGGGCTCCGTTCTCCGTGGCCCGTGATTGCACTTAGAGATTCACTCACCTGCGCCCGCTCCCGCTGTCCATGGTGCTGATCGCTCCCGCAACGCAGCATCCGGCCGGCGGTGACCCCTGCAGGAGCTGCTTCCGGGTCGGCTGTGTCGCGCATAATGAATATGCGCGACAGTAATCAGCCGGCACAGAAGGAGCAGGGAGAACGGGCTGCAGAGGACATCGCTGGACGCCGGGTGAGTTAAAATGTTTTTTATTTTAAAAGCACGTTTTTTTCTGGCACGTGTTTCACGGACCACACCACTGCGTGGTCCGTGGAACATCAGTGATGCCAGAAAAAAATGGACATGTCTCCGTGCAGCAATCACGCACACACGGGTACGCTGCATGGAGACACGTGCAGTGAAAAATCACTGACGTGTGAGCAGACCCATTGATTATAATGGGTCTGCGTATGTCAGTGATTCTGGTACGTTTAAAAAAAAGCACAAATGTACCAGAATCACTGACGTGTGAAAGGGGCCTTTCTCTGCAAATTTATATTATACCATGCCACTGTGGCCATGTGCCTGAGTCACCACAAAGAATGGAATGTTCCCAGGTAGGGAAGTAGCGGCAGGTGGAATACACTACCACCACACAGCATTGAAACCAAACTCTCTTGGGACAGGTCAGACTACCATCATTGGGAAGACTGTAAGGAATGTTCCAGACTGTTCTGCAGAGCTTCAGTAAAAGGTAAAAGCTCCCTGTCCTGTCTCTGGCTGAATTATTCTCTGCTGCACCATCCCTACCTCAACTTCCCCAGGAACCAGCCCCTTACATGCGGAGGGGAAGGGGTTAGGGCACTGTGCATCATCACCTAACTTCTGGGGACCTTCAGCAGTGCCCGGCCATATTAAAGTTGAACATCCAAACTGGCGTCACCAACTATTTATTTATTTTATTATTTTTCTCTCCCCTTTCTAATATTATTTTTAAACCCCATCACAAAAGCCTGTCGTGTGCGTCCGGTACAGCCACATCGCCACTTGGACTCACCATCGTGACAACAGAGATCTATCAGGGGTGGTACACCACAACTGTACTACACCCTGAACAGCCTAGAATGTGCTTAACTTGATCACCCACTTATTCAGTACATCAAACGTTTGGATCATATGCTGCTTCTATAAGTTACAACAACTCCCATAAGGGAATAGAAATTATTAAATCACTAAAGTTAAACAATGTATACAGTAAATCTTATTAGGAAAATCCTTAGGGAATTTAAAATACAAATGGATATAGAAGCTTTACTAAACTAAAGTAGGGATAGCATTCACAAAATATTAAGCTGAAATATATCACTTAGGGCTGGAATAGAAATGAGCTGATCGATTCATTGAGAATCAAGTTTGAGTCAAA
Organism: Anomaloglossus baeobatrachus; assembly: GCF_048569485.1. Lineage (NCBI taxonomy): Eukaryota > Metazoa > Chordata > Amphibia > Anura > Aromobatidae > Anomaloglossus > Anomaloglossus baeobatrachus. The sequence continues at coordinate 424,368,352 of NC_134353.1, forward strand.
TTCCTGAAATTTCCAATTTGAGATTTGATTCACGGTTTGCGAAGAAAAACTTGCCTGGTGCCATTTCACATAGCTGAAGCATCAAAGAGCAGACTAACATCATTTTGCGTTGCTTGCCCATAATGCTCTCCAGCTATGACAATAATGATGGTCTTGTTGAATCTGGTCCAAGTTTCCAACAAATTTGGCAAATTCATATTGAGTTATGCAATCACTTAAAGTTTTGTGGCCTCATTTGTCTTCATTGATGGTCTGTCATACAGTGATTTCTATTCATCTGCCATACTATTCTGCCAACAAATTATAAACCAAGACTATCTGATTCCTCTCTAACCAACCTTTCTTCTGAAAGTCATTTCCCCATAGCGTTAATTGATATAGAATTAAATCCCTTCACATAGCAGATCCGTTTCCATTCAGGTGCGAATAATCTGAAGTTTGTATGCTAATGAAAGTCAGCTATGCTACCTCATTATACTAAAGGGCACTTTACACGCTGCGATCTCACTAGCGAGATCGCTAGCGAGCGGACCCGCCCCCGTCGGTTATGCGATACGGGCAAATCGCTGACTGTGGCGCACAACATCGCTTACACCCGTCACAAGGACTTACCTTCCCTGCGACGTCGCTCTGGCCAGTGAACCGCCTCCTTTCTAAGGGGGAGGTTCATGCGGCGTCACAGCGACGTCACACAGCAGCTGTCCAATAGAAATGGAGGGGTGGAGATGAGTGAGTGGAAGATCCCGCCCACCTCCTTCCTTCCTTCTTTTCCGGTGGACGCAGGTAGGAGATGTTCGTCTTTCCTGCGGTGTCACACATAGTGATGTGTGGTGCCGCAGGAACGCCGAACAACATCGTACCTGCAGGAGCAACGATATTATGAAAAGGAGCGATGTGTCAACGATCAACGATTTTTGATGCTTTTGCGACCGTTGATCATTGCTCCTTGGTGTCACACGCTGTGATGTCACTAACGGCGCCGGATGTGCGTCACTAACGGCGTGACCCCGACGATATATCGTTAGCGATGTCGCAGCGTGTAAAGCACCCTTAAGGCCTATGGTCATTGAACTTGTTTTTTCCAAGACTTATTTAAGTCTGCATTCTTTACATTCTCAGACTGTCAGGATGTCTTTCCTGAAATAGGTCTCAGAATCTGACAGAAAAAAAAATATTGTATTTTGCTCTTTACTTTTTTCCTCCCAATCATCCAAGAGCCATAAGTTATGGTGTTTAATGTTTCTGTTGGCACAGCTTTATTCAGGCCCGCTGTAGTGGGGGTTATAGGTTAGCTCACCTAATATACAGGATAATGTACTAAAATATGGGAGAACAAAGTATCATACAGTGTATTGTTACAACTACTTTCAGAAAAATAAATTGTCATTTATTCACCATATTGATTAAATAATTATATATTTTGAAAGGTTGAACATTTACACACTTTGCGATACACGAAATTTTGTTTTTTTTTCCATATTTTTTATTATATTTTATATATTACTTTTATTTTTTGGAATGGGAGAGCTTGGTGTTTTGAATGTTTAAGATTTTTGTTTTTAAACATTTTTTAATTAAATTTTAAAATTTTGGAGGGCCTTAGGAGACTTTATAATGTGATTACTTCATCACTTGTACTGCAGTACTTACTGCAGCATATTCTCAAACTAACAGGCTCCCATGAGATTTAGCTACATCCAGGGCTTCATAAGAGTACACACATAGTGAGTGGAACGTTTAGTGGGTTTCTGGCTGTCACAACACCATCATCATCATCCCACCATGACAGTATTGTGGGAAGGAAGGGATGCCGGGTGTGTGAAACTCCACCCACCTTAGTATGACCATTAACAGGGGTTCACCATCTTTTTTTGTGCAACTTTCATTAAAAGATTCTAAGCACTTCTATCAAAAAATGGCTGCTGATAGAAGAGCATGTGATCACACCAGTCCATTTACCTCCTTTAATGGAAAAACAGCTTTCCCATGTGAGATGTTACATCTGGAGGCTGATAGATTGATCGAGTTGGCTGGCCACAGACTTTTTCATCAACAGCAACTTTATAAACATACCAACAAGACCGAATGTAGTTATTAAGCATCAGCAAGGCGCATAATAACTAACTTTGCTCTCCCAGGCAAAGATTTTAAAGCAGTCTGCAGTTTTTCTTTATGAATGTTCTATTCAACCAGTTTGTAAAAAAATCACCAAAAATGGGCAACGTTGAGGACCATAGATGCAGTGGACAGCCAAGAAAACAGTGCAATACATGAAAGACATGTTCACTTATCTTCAAAACCGAAAAACGTAAAAAGTGCCAACAGCTCAGAACTGGCAGTATTCAGTGGGAGCCAGCTATACACATCTACTGTTCAGAGAAGTCTGGCCAGAAGTGTTTTTTGCCTTTTAAAATAATACTAGGAAGAATAGTTTTAGAACTTTTTATACCTTTAATGTCCCCTATGATTTGTGCAATTCAATTGAAAATTACCTGAAATCTTTTCAGGTGGAAAAAGAAAAACAAAGAACTAAAATAATGTAGATTCATGTCTTATCTCTGACTGGTGCAGTAACTGAAATCTTCTTCTGGTAAAGCCATTCTTTTGTTGAGTTGGAGTTATGCATAAGGTCATTATCTCGCGAAGAGGTAAAATTTCTCTTTATCTTCAGATTTTTAGCAGAGGCCTGAAGATTTTTTAAAATTGACTAATATTTGGAACTGTTCAAAACTCCCTCCACCTTCACTTGGATGTTTTCCTTTGTAAGAAAAGACTTCCATCTTCATACCCCACTCCACAGGCCAGACATATGAAGAATACAGGAGTAGAGATGAGCCACCCCCCTAGAGTTCGAGTTCGGTTCGTCGAACGGTGCCCCGTTCGACGAGCCATTCGACGAACCTCTCGAACCCCATTGAAAACAATGGGAGGCAATCACAAACACATAATAACACCTGGAAAAGACCCTCAAAGTTGTCCAAAAGGTGACAAACAACTCCCAAGACAACACAAACACATGGGAAAGTGACAAGGACAAATACACATGCAAAAACTAAACCGCTGGAAGAGGAAAAACAGGAGGAGACACAGATATATGAGTATATGCAAGGGAACATCGATGCCATTACTGTGCAACTTGAGCCTTGCTCATTTTAGGCTTCCAACCTGGATAAATTGCCTGAGCTCGCCATGTACGCCTTGGGGATCTTGTCGTGTCCCGCAGCCAGCGTTCTCTCGGAACGTGTCTTCAGTGCTGCTGGGGGTGTGCTGACAGATAAGCACATGCATCTGTCCACTGACAATGGGGACATACTAACGTTCACCAAGATGAGGAAGTCATGGATCACAGAGGACTTTTCTTCCCCTGTGTCAGCCAGGGGAGGCGAAAGGCTGGTGTATTTTTGAGAGTGCTTCATGCAAAGCATCTTTTTCATCTTGAAATTGGGGGTCAACTGATGCCAGCCAAGTGGGGTGTGTGTGGCCCAATTAGTGGAAACGAGGCAGACTTTGGTTGGAGTCCCCTCGCTTTTGAAAAAAGAACCAAGATGACCAAGTCATTGCTCACAGAGGACTTTTCTTCCCCTGGGTCAGCCAGGGGAGGCGAAAGGTACGTGTATTTTTGAGAGTGCTTCATGCAAAGCATCTTTTTCATCTTGAAAATGGGGGTCAACTGATGCCAGTCAAGTGGTGTGTGTGTGGACCAATTTTTGGAAACAAGGGAGACTGTGGTTGGAGACCCGTTGCTGTGTTTTACATGCTTTTAGAAGGGCATGACATGGCTTAGAGGTTGACTTTCAGCATCTGCAAACTGTTGGCTACCGAAATGCTGCCTTTCCAACCTTTTTAACCGAGGATTTTCGAGACCTTATGCCCATCGCAGTGCCCCAAGAGCCGATGCCCAGTTGCCAATCCTTCTCCAACAAAGGCGTGCCCGCGCTACACCAGCATGTCGCACAAAACATCATCGCTTCTTTGAGAAACTGTGTGTGACAGGGTGCATTTCACCACAGATACTTGGCCCAGTAAGCATGGACAGGGGCGTTACATGTTGCTGACTGGGCAATGGGTTACTATGGGGAGAGATGGAGAAGGGTCTGCTGTACAAGTCCCCACAAGTTGTGTGTCAATCCTTCCTCTGTATGTAGAAGTTAATACACTGCTTCTGCCTCCTCAACCTCGTCTGGGTCCTCCACCTCGGCCCAAACCCTGTGTGGTCAGGCCACCCGCGTTGTAACTGCGCACAAGGAATCCCACACACCTTACTATGCTGGCAGCAGAGCTCAACATCATGAGGTGGTCGACTCTTTTATTTGAAATGTCTGTGAATTGTGAGTCACACCGCTGAGGAGTTGTGGACGCTAAGCTCTGGAGAGTGAGACCAAGTTTCAACAGTGGCTGTCTCCACTCAACCAGCAGCCAGGGAAGGCCGGGTGCGACAATGATGCAAACCTGGGTGCAGCCCTTCGCCGTGACAATGTGACACACGTGCCTTGTGTGGCTCACGTGTTGAACCTGGTTGTCCAGAAATTTTTAAAGCACTATCCTGGCCTACATGGCCTTCTGCAGAGAGCACGGTGTAATGCCTTCCTTGATCCACACACTCAGATGGGCTGTAAAGGATAGGCTAGAGGGAAGCCACTCACCAAGCAGGACCCCCAGAACTCTGAAACCCTTTAACCCCTATACAGGGATTTGGAATTACACAGTGTCCAAGGTGATCAATACCTGTGGAAAGCTGCAGTTTCAGAGAATAGTAGTCAGGCAGGGTCAAAACGTTAACTGAGGAAGAGGAACAGAATGGGACGGCCAGGACTTAATCAGAAAACAAGCAGAGGTGAAATGCGGATCGGCCAACGAGGTACATAAAAAGCAGGCAGGAAAAGTAGTCAGGAAAAAGCACACAAAAACAGAACTGGGGGTAACAGTAACTACAGGTTCATAGCTACCGTGTTTTTCCAAAAATAAGACACTGTCTTTTATTTTTTTTGCCCACCAAAAAAGCACTAGGGCTTATATTTGGAGGAAGTCTTATTCTTGGAGAAACACGGTTGGGGGTAAGTTTACCCCCCAAAAAAGCAGACCCGCCACTTCCCAGGAGACTCATATTCACCAGACCCGGACGTCTGCGTGGCTCCCAGGACCTCCCTGTGATTTCCGGTGGGTGCTGCATGCCATTCTCCCTTGCTGCTAACTGACACACTGACACACACAGCCCGATCACAGACACACACAGCAGATCACACACACACACACACACACACACACACACACACAGACGATCACAGGCACACACAGCCGATCGCAGGCACACACAGCCGATCGCAGATACACACAGCCGATCGCAGGCACACACAGCCGATCGCAGAAAAACATAGCCGATCCCAGACACACACAGCAGATCACAGACACACAGCCGATCGCGCACGCACACATCACATCACATCCAGCGCTTACGGCCGCAGGGAATGATGAGAGCAAGTCACGTGTCCCGCCGCAGGTCCTGTTTGTTGTGCTCCACTGCACTGCCTCTCAGGATTTTGCCGGCGAGAAGACATCAGTGTCGCTGAATGAGGTGAGTGTGTATGCGATCCGATGTGTGTGCGATCCGATGTTTGTGTGTGTGATTTGATGTTTGCGTGTGATCCGATGTTTGTGTGTGCAATCTGGTGTGTGAGTGAGATCTGATTGTGTGTGTGTGTGTGTGTGTGTGAGAGAGATCTGATGAGTATGGGTGAGTAATTGCCGGGTGCCGCTGTCTATAATGAAGTGTCCTGCAGTATTTGTAACCTTTTTTTAGCTGCACGGACACTTCATTATTGATCCGGGACTAGGGCTTATTTTCGGGGGAGGGCTTATATTTAAGCCTTGCTCCGAAAATGCTGAAAATCCCTACTACGGCTTATTTTTGGGGGAGGGCTTATTTTTGGAACAACACGGTATGTCTGGCAGTGGTCAGCAGAGAGGATGGACCTAAAAAAGGGTGTGGTGTCCTCCCATTGGTTGTAGCTGAATGATGGTGTCGCGGGTGGTGGGGCACTGTGCTCGCTAACGCTCGGGTCCGACGCTGATGCTGATGCTGCTCGGTGGCTTGAGCGGTGGGCCGGATCCGGGGACTCGAGCGGCGCTCCTCGCCCGTGAGTGAAAGGGGTGGTTTAGTTTAGGGGTTTGGTCTGTGACGCCACCCACGGGTTGTGGTGAGGTTGGGGCACCACTGCTGCTGGTGACGGGGATCCCGGGAGCGATGGCAGGGAGCAGCTGGGATGTTGTTTCCCCCTCCGTGGGTAGGGGTTGGTTGTCCCGGGGCCCGGTGAGGTGACGGGGAGGCAGGGTCGGGAAGGTGCAGGGTTGCCGGGACTGCGCAGCGCGGTGCCGGATGGCACGGTAGTACTCACTCAGCCACAAAGATATGCAAAGTCTCTGGTAAAACAAACAGCTGTAAACCGTAGAAAAACCCTTATTAAAAAATCACTTTTAATTAATTTAGCTTAAAATAGATATCCCAACTTGAAAAACATACAAACACATATATGTACACATATAAACACATGAAAAAAAGTGCTGCAGTGCAGAATGGGAGTGGTCAATACCCTACCACTTTTCCCTGCCTAGCCTGCGGAGGTCGGCACCCTAGATCACGTAATGGCGCCCCCGCTCGGACGTCGGCTCACCCTCCTCTCCCTCCACTAATTTATACGTGCAGCTAGTCTGGGAGTATAGGAGTGCTCAAAACAGGGGGGTTTTTTTTCTGCACTGTCAAAAAAATGATACCACACAATGCAAAATATTGATTAAAGGATAAAAACCTATTTTCAATTGTCATATATGTGAGTATGACTCTGCAGGGAAGGGGTGTGGTGTCAAACAACAGGCTCTATCACATAAGAACAGGGTGCCATGGATTTTAAAAACAATTTCAAGGATTTATGCACAAATGTTTGGCTTTAAGATGTAAACATTTCACTCAATAGCAGCATAAGGGTGAACATGTATTAAAGTGCTGTGCATATAATAACCAGAAAGCAGGAGGGGGCTTCCCTCAGGCCCAACAGCAACCTGCTTCCACCAGTGTCAGATTGTATTACACTGGTAACAACCAATGGCTCCCCAAATACATTATACAAAAAGGCAACCACGTAATAATAGCCGCATAAAAATTCTTATTACATGGATCAAATACTCCACTAACACCCAATCACTGTAGGTAAACGTAACAATGATATAGTCAAGTACTTAGCTTATTCAGACTTGGACCAATCGCCAGACAGCCATGTACTTTAGGTATAATCACCGAACGCCTATATGTATACAGGCTTGGTACAGGAACCGCTTATTCTGCTCGACGCGTTTCCCCCTGGCATCAAGTCCCGCCAGGGTTCCTCAGGAGCTCCCACAGTGGGGTATGTGCAGCTAGCCACAATCTGCCGTCCTGCCTCGGTTCTTAATCCCCGCCTCTACATGTGGGGAAGGAACGTTCTTTAAAAATGGCGCTATACCTACGTCACCGGAAGCGCCGTCTGCCGGAGCGGAAATGACGTACAGGTGGGGAATCCCCCAGCGGTCAGACGCCGTGCCTGCCTTCGCCCACGTCACCGGAAGTGACGTCCGCCGGAGCGGAAGTAGCACACAGGTGGAACGCATCATGCGCTCCACCGCGGCCCACCGCCGCACCAGCCAGGACGTCCTCCAATGTGACGTAAGCCGGCCGTCACCTGACCGTGGAACGCTATATGTGCTCCACTGCTCCATGGCCCTTCTGTTGCCCAGAGGAGGGATTAATATCCGGGTGGACCACACTGTGTGTGCCGCCGCAAATCGTCCCCAGTCGCAACATAGACGTTCATTGATGTAACGTCAGCTATGGGTCATATGTTAGTTAAACACTTAATGCGCTCCACAGCACCATTCCGCAACACTTCCATTAAGTCTGGATGGCCCAGACCACCAAAGATCAGGCTATAGAAGCTTCTCATAGAACGCCCCATAAGTACAATCCTATAGTTACACTTCAATAGGGATATTCAAGAGATACTGTATATATGGACGAATGCATCCATATACATATATACTGCATGATCTTGCAATCCAAGATCACAAAAAAACCCCGTAGTCAAGCTGACATATACAGGTTGGCTGATTTAACACTGTCTACCATGTATCCAGGAGAGAATTTATATCCCCATTAAATAGAATGCCTTTTTAGATCAAATGAAGCTGGAGAAAGTTAATTGTTCATTCAGGCCTCCCGGATTGGTAGATTCCAACCAGAAGATCCAGCGTGTCTCCCTCTGAAGCAATTTTTTATCCCAGTCCCCCAGGCGAATCGATGGGGGAATCACTTCAATGGTCCTAAAGGAGAAAGACCCCAAGTCGCCGTTGTGATATGCATTCACATGTCGGGCCAAGGGTGTGTCACGCTTATTTCTCACATCACCCAGATGTTCTCCTATCCGCACTTTCAGTTGTCTTCTAGTCTTTCCTACATAGTCCTTCGGACAAGTACATGTACAGAGGTAAATTACTCCCTCTGTTTTGCAATTTGCAAAATTCCGATTTTTATAGACACGTCCAGTTACTGCACTACAGAACTCCTTCGAGGGTGTAATGTGTTTGCAATACATACATGAGCCGCATTTGAAGGTGCCAACATCTCTTCTGTCTAACCAGGTACCACTTCTTCTTGGGGGGGCATAAAAGCTATGAACAACCTCATCTTTTATTGTCTTCCCTCTCTTAAAAGTTACTGAGGGGTATGCAGATATGCTCCCACCAATATCAGGGTCACTTTTTAAAATGCCCCAATGTCTCCTCAGTATGGCCATTACCTTCAAATGCTGGTCATCATACATCCCAATCAGCCGTGTAATTTGATCATCATCTTTTTTAGGGGCGGTGGCTAGCAGGTCCTTACGATTGCTCTGAAAGGCGTTTCTATATGCTTTATCTATAATATTCACTGGGTACCCCCTTTCCCTAAATCTCCTTTTAAGCTGGAGGGACTGTTTCTCATACTCCGGGACTGAAGAGCAGTTCCTCCTCAGTCTCAAAAATTGTCCCTTTGGGATCCCAGTTTTGAGACTCACTGGATGATGGCTTTCCCAGTTCAAAAAACTGTTTGTAGCGTTTGGTTTTCTGAAAATAGAGGTACTTAGGGTCCCATTTGTCTCTTTCATTATTAGAACGTCTAAGAAAGGGAGTTTATCCCCCCCTATCTCATACGTAAACCTAAATCCTAGATCATTGATATTCAATTGGTTCACGAAATCAATAAAAGACTCTGCTGAACCCCGCCACACCACCAGAATATCATCTATGTAGCGTCCCCAGAACTGAATCTGGGGACCCCACATATCATCATCCAGAAACACAACAGTATCCTCCCACCAGCCCAGGAGCAAGTTTGCATATGTGGGAGCACAGGGGCTCCCCATTGCAGTGCCCCTGAGCTGGTGGTAATACTTGGCATTAAAAATAAAATAATTGTGCGTCAAGATGAATTTTATCAATTGTAAGATGAAATCATTATGTTGGGACATATATACTCCTCTAGAGTTGAGAAAGTGCCTCACCGCTTCTAGACCAATATTGTGGGGGATACAACTATACAGGGATTCTACGTCAATGGACATAAGTAACGATTCAGAATCCACCACCAATCCCTCAATTTTGTTCAGCAGGTCCATCGTGTCTCTAAGGTACGAAGGCAAGGATGTTACAAATGGGCGGAGGATTTCATCCACGTATACACTACAATTCTGGGAGAGTGCCTCTATCCCAGACACAATGGGGCGACCCTTTACTGGAGATACTCCCTTATGAATTTTTGGGAGAGCGTAAAAGGTCGCCACCATTGGTGTTTTGGGTAACAAAAAATCAAACTCCTCTGAGGATATCAATCTCATGATTTTCGCCTCACACAAAATGCTCTTTAGATCTTTTAAATACCCTAAAGTTGGGTCTGATTTCAAAATTTCATATGTTGAGCGGTCTGATAGAATAACCTGGCACATCATTAAATACTCCTTCTGATTCATTATAACAACATTGCCCCCCTTATCGGAGGGCTTTATTACTATTTCTGAATTACTCCCCAAACTTTGGACGGCCATTCTCTGTTCACTCGTCAAATTCGGTCTAGTTGGTGTCGACCTTGGGTTAATCTTTTTAATCTCATCACAGACCAATTTACAAAAGATATCAGTGCTGTTAAACTCACTTGCGGGAGGCATCCTTTTACTCTTGAGTTTCAGACCTGAAAAGGGTCCCTCTCCCTCAGGTCTATTACTCTCCTCCTCCAAACTCATCAATACATTGAAATCAGACATCAAATCTATGGGCATTCCTAGCTGTGTGCACTTTATTCGATCGTGGTTGGCGAAAAACTTTTTCCATTTGAGTTTCCTTATAAATAAATTGATGTCTTTCACCCACGTAAAGGCATCAAATTTAACTGTGGGCACGAAAGATAAACCTGCATACAAAACCGAAAGTTCAGTATCAGTTGGTGTATATGTTGAAAGATTAATGATCCTTAGATCTTTAGGATCTAGTTTACTTTTCTGTTCTGCGGGGGAGCTCTCTGTCTGAGGTCGTACGGCCCCAGATCTCTCATTTCTAAAAAAGAGGATGTCGTAGTTGAGGGAAAAACAGAGAGTGAGGAAGACGCTGATGGTCCAGAGGGGGCATCTCTGGGTACAAAATGTCTTCCCCCTCTGTTTGAATTACCCCTCCATCTCCTTTTTGTAAAGCCTTTATTCCTAACCCGTCTGGACTCAGTATCAGATGATTCTGGATCAGTTGAGGAAACCTCACTCGGTTGTGGCTCTTTTGTCAAAAAAGCATAAGCCTGTTTATCCCTGAATTCAAATAAATCTCT